>NC_143047.1:51217500-51537500 GCF_057628025.1 Oncorhynchus mykiss
CTCCCAATGCTTAGTACTTACAGGACAGTTACTGGTCCTCTCCCAATGCTTAGTACTAACAGGACAGTTACTGGTCCTCTCCCAATGCTTAGTACTTACAGGACAGTTACTGGTCCTCTCCCAATGCTTAGTACTAACAGGACAGTTACTGGTCCTCTCCCAATGCCTAGTACTAACAGGACAGTTACTGGTCCTCTCCCAATGCCTAGTACTAACAGGACAGTTACTGGTCCTCTCCCAATGCTTAGTAATAACAGGACAGTTACTGGTCCTCTCCCAATGCTTAGTACTAACAGGACAGTTACTGGTCCTCTCCCAATGCTTAGTACTAACAGGACAGTTACTGGTCTTCTCCCAATGCTTAGTACTAACAGGACAGTTACTGGTCCTCTCCCAATGCTTAGTACTAACAGGACAGTTACTGGTCCTCTCCCAATGCTTAGTACTAACAGGACAGTTACTTGTCCTCTCCCAATGCTTAGTACTAACAGGACAGTTACTGGTCCACTCCCAATGCCTAGTACTAACAGGACAGTTACTGGTCCTCTCCCAATGCCTAGTACTAACAGGACAGTTACTGGTCCTCTCCCAATGCGTAGTACTAACAGGACAGTTACTGGTCCTCTCCCAATGCTTAGTACTAACAGGACAGTTACTGGTCCTCTCCCAATTCTTAGTACTAACAGGACAGTTACTGGTCCTCTCCCAATGCCTAGTACTAACAGGACAGTTACTGGTCCTCTCCCAATGCTTAGTACTTACAGGACAGTTACTGGTCCTCTCCCAATGCTTAGTACTAACAGGACAGTTACTGGTCCTCTCCCAATGCCTAGTACTAACAGGACAGTTACTGGTCCTCTCCCAATGCTTAGTACTTACAGGACAGTTACTGGTCATCTCCCAATGCTTAGTACTAACAGGACAGTTACTGGTCCTCTCCCAATGCTTAGTACTAACAGGACAGTTACTGGTCCTCTCCCAATGCCTAGTACTAACAGGACAGTTACTGGTCCTCTCCCAATGCTTAGTACTAACAGGACAGTTACTGGTCCTCTCCCAATGCCTAGTACTAACAGGACAGTTACTGGTCCTCTCCCAATGCTTAGTACTAACAGGACAGTTACTGGTAAAGTTAATGTTTTGTAGATGGGGAAAAAAGCTGTCCGTGAAACAGTCTTGATATGTTCGTCAAAAGACAGATCAGGGTCCAGAGTAACGCCAAGGTCCTTCACAGTTTTATTTGAGACGACTGTACAACAATCAAGATTAATTGTCAGATTCAACGGAAGATCTACTTGTTTCTTGGGACCTAGAACTAGCATCTCTGTTTTGTCCGAGTTTAAAAGTAGAAAAATTGCCACCATCCACTGCCTTATGGCAGGTAGCCAAGTGGTTAGAGCGTTGGACTTGTAACCGAAAGGTTGCAAGATCGAATCCCCGAGCTGACAAGGTAAAAAAATGTTGTTCTGCCCCTGAACAAGGCAGTTAACACACTGTTCCTAGGCAGTCATTGAAAATAAGAATTTGTTCTTAACTGACTAGTTAAATAAATGTATAATATCTGAAACACAGGCTTCCAGGGACGTTTCATTGAAATGTACAGCTGTGTATCGTCCTCATAGCAGTGAAAGTTAACATTAGAGGTAAAATATATAGTGAAAACAATAGTGTTCCTAAAACAGAGCCTTGAGGAACACTGAAATTAACCGTTTATTTGTCAGAGGACAAACCATTCACAGAGACAAACTGATATCTTTCCGACAGATAAGATCTTAACCAGGTCAGAATGTGTCCGTGTAGACCAATTTGGGTTTCCAATCTCTACAAAAGAATGTGGTGATCGATTGTATCAAAAGCAGTCATTTGTGTGTCCTTCCATAATATAATAGTGACAGTATATCAAGCTGTTCTGTAATAATATAATTAAGACAGTAGATCTAGCTGATCTGCCATAATTTAATAGAGACAGTAGATCTAGCTGGTCTGTCATAATATTATAGTAGATCTAGCTGGTCTGCCATAATATAATAGTGACAGTATGTCAAGTTGGTATGTCACAATATAATTAAGACAGTAGATCTAGCTGGTCTTCCATAATATAATAGAGACAGTAGATATAGCTGGTCGGTCATAATATTATAGAGACAGTATATCAAGCTGGTCTGTCATAATATAATTAAGAAAGTAGATCTAGCTGGTCTGCCATAATTTAATAGACGGTAGATCTAGCTGGTCTGTCATAATATAATAGAGACAGTAGATTTAGCTGGTCTGTCATAATATAATAGAGACAGTAGATGTAGCTAGTCTGCCATAATTTAATTAAGACAGTAGATCTAGCTGGTCTGCCATACTATAATAAAGACAGTAGATCTAGCTGGTCTGCCATAATATAATAGAGACAGTAGATATAGCTGGTCGGTTATAATGTTATAGAGACAGTAGATCTAGCTGGTCTGCCATAATTTAATAGAGAGAGTAGATCTAGCTGGTCTGTCATAATATTATAGTAGATCTAGCTGGTCTGCCATAATATAATAGTGACAGTATGTCAAGTTGGTATGTCACAATATAATTAAGACAGTAGATCTGGCTGGTCTGCCATACTATATTAAAGACAGTAGATCTAGCTGGTCTTCCATAATATAATAGAGACAGTAGATATAGCTGGTCGGTCATAATATTATAGAGACAGTATATCAAGCTGGTCTGTCATAATATAATTAAGAAAGTAGATCTAGCTGGTCTGCCATAATTTAATAGACGGTAGATCTAGCTGGTCTGTCATAATATAATAGAGACAGTAGATTTAGCTGGTCTGTCATAATATAATAGAGACAGTAGATGTAGCTAGTCTGCCATAATTTAATTAAGACAGTAGATCTAGCTGGTCTGCCATACTATAATAAAGACAGTAGATCTAGCTGGTCTGCCATAATATAATAGAGACAGTAGATATAGCTGGTCGGTTATAATGTTATAGAGACAGTAGATCTAGCTGGTCTGCCATAATTTAATAGAGACAGTAGATCTAGCTGGTCTGTCATAATATTATAGTAGATCTAGCTGGTCTGCCATAATATAATAGTGACAGTATGTCAAGTTGGTATGTCACAATATAATTAAGACAGTAGATCTGGCTGGTCTGCCATAATATAATAGAGACAGTAGATATAGCTGGTCGGTCATAATATTATAGAGACAGTATATCAAGCTGGTCTGTCATAATATAATTAAGAAAGTAGATCTAGCTGGTCTGCCATAATTTAATAGACGGTAGATCTAGCTGGTCTGTCATAATATAATAGAGACAGTAGATTTAGCTGGTCTGTCATAATATAATAGAGACAGTAGATGTAGCTAGTCTGCCATAATTTAATTAAGACAGTAGATCTAGCTGGTCTGCCATACTATAATAAAGACAGTAGATCTAGCTGGTCTGCCATAATATAATAGAGACAGTAGATATAGCTGGTCGGTTATAATGTTATAGAGACAGTAGATCTAGCTGGTCTGCCATAATTTAATAGAGACAGTAGATCTAGCTGGTCTGTCATTATGCAATAGAGACTGTAGAGCTAGCTGGTCTGCCATAATACAATAGAGACAGTAGATCTAGCTGGTCTCCCATAATGTAATAGATACAGTAGATTTAGCTGGTCGGTCAAACTATAATAGAGACAGTAGATATGGCTGGTCTGCCATAATTTAATAGAGACGGTAGATCTAGCTGGTCTGTCATAATATAATAGAGACAGTAGATTTAGCTGGTCTGTCATAATATAATAGAGACAGTAGATGTAGCTGGTCTGCCATAATATAATAGAGACAGTACATCTAGCTGGTCTGCCATAATATAATAGAGACAGTAGATCTAGTTTGTCTGCCATAATATTATAGAGACCGTAGATCTAGCTGGTCTGCTATGATATAATAGAGGCAGTAGATCTAGCTGGTCTATCATAATATAATAGAGACAGTAGATCTAGCTGGTCTTTCATATTATAATTAAGAAAGTTGATCTCGATGATCTGCCATAACATAATAGAGACAGTAGATCTAGCTGGTCTGTCATAATATAATAGAGACAGTAGATCTAGCTGGTCTATCATAATATAATAGAGACAGATCTAGCTGGTCTTTCATATTATAATAGAGACAGTACATCTGTCTGTTCTGCCATAATATAATAGAGACAGTAGATCTAGCTGGTCTTTCGTAATATAATAGAGACAGTACATCTAGCTGGTCTGTCATAATACAATAGAGACAGTAGATCTAGCTGGTCTGTCATAATATCATAGAAACAGTAGATGTAGCTGGTCTGTCATAATATAATAGATACAGTAGATCAAGCTGGTCTGTCATAATAAAATTAAGAGAGTAGATCTAGCTGGTCTGCCATAATTTAATAGACGGTAGATATTGCTGGTCTGTCATAATATAATAGAGACAGTAGATTTAGCTGGTCTGTCATAATATAATAGAGACAGTAGATGTAGCTAGTCTGCCATAATATAATAGAGAAAGTAGATCTAGCTGGTCTGCCATAATATAATAGTTACAGTAGATCTAGCTGGTCTGTCATAATATAACAGAGACAGTAGATATAGCTGGTCGGTTATAATGTTATAGAGACAGTAGATCTAGCGGGTCTGCCATAATTTAATAGAGACAGTAGATCTAGCTGGTCTGTCATAATATAATAGAGACAGTAGATTTAGCTGGTCTGTCATAATATAACAGAGACAGTAGATCTGGCTGGTCTGCCAAATTATAATAGAGACAGTAGATCTGGCTGGTCTGCCAAACTATAATAGAGACACTAGATCTAGCTGGTCTGTCATTATGCAATAGAGACTGTAGAGCTAGCTGGTCTGCCAAAATACAATAGAGACAGTAGATCTAGCTGGTCTCCCATAATGTAATAGATACAGTAGATTTAGCTGGTCGGTCAAACTATAATAGAGACAGTAGATATGGCTGGTCTGCCATAATATAATAGAGACAGTAGATGTAGCTGGTCTGTCATAATATAATAGAGACAGTAGATGTAGCTGGTCTGCCATAATATAATAGAGACAGTACATCTAGCTGTTCTGCCATAATATAATAGAGACAGTAGATCTAGTTTGTCTGCCATAATATTATAGAGACCGTAGATCTAGCTGGTCTGCTATGATATAATAGAGGCAGTAGATCTAGCTGGTCTATCATAATATAATAGAGACAGTAGATCTAGCTGGTCTTTCATATTATAATTAAGAAAGTTGATCTCGCTGATCTGCCATAACATAATAGAGACAGTAGATCTAGCTGGTCTGTCATAATATAATAGAGACAGTAGATCTAGCTGGTCTGTCATAATATAATAGAGGCAGTAGATCTAGCTGGTCTATCATAATATAATAGAGACAGATCTAGCTGGTCTTTCATATTATAATAGAGACAGTACATCTGTCTGTTCTGCCATAATATAATAGAGACAGTAGATCTAGCTGGTCTTTCGTAATATAATAGAGACAGTAGATCTAGCTGGTCTGTCATAATATAATAGAGACAGTACATCTAGCTGGTCTGTCATAATACAATAGAGACAGTAGATCTAGCTGGTCTGTCATAATATCATAGAGACAGTAGATGTAGCTGGTCTGTCATAATATAATAGAGACAGTACAGCTGTCTGTTCTGCCATAATATAATAGAGACAGTAGATGTAGCTGGTCTGTCATAATATAATAGAGACAGTAGATCTAGCTGGTCTGCCATAATATAATAGAGACAGTAGATCTAGCTGGTCTGTCATAATATAATAGAGACAGTAGATCTAGCTGGTCTGTCATAATATAATAGAGACAGTACATCTAGCTGGTCTGTCATAATACAATAGAGACAGTAGATCTAGCTGGTCTGTCATAATATTATAGAGAGAGTAGATGTAGCTGGTCTGTCATAATATAATAGAGACAGTACAGCTGTCTGTTCTGCCATAATATAATAGAGACAGTAGATGTAGCTGGCCTGTCATAATATAATAGAGACAGTAGATCTAGCTGAACTGCCATAATATAATAGAGACAGTAGATCTAGCTGGTCTGTCATAATATAATAGAGACAGTAGATCTAGCTGGTCTGCCATAATTTCATAGACGGTAGATCTAGCTGGTCTGTCATAATATAATAGAGACAGTAGATTTAGCTGGTCTGTCATAATATAATAGAGACAGTAGATGTAGCTGGTCTGCCATAATATAATAGAGACGGTACATCTAGCTGGTCTGCCATAATATAATAGAGACAGTAGATCTAGCTTGTCTGCCATAGTATTATAGAGACCGTAGATCTAGCTGGTCTGCCATGATATAATAGAGGCAGTAGATCTAGCTGGTCTATCATAATATAATGGAGACAGTAGATCTAGCTGGTCTTTCATATTATAATAGAGACAGTACATCTGTCTGTTCTGCCATAATATAATAGAGACAGTAGATCTAGCTGGTCTTTCGTAATATAATAGAGACAGTAGATCTAGCTGGTCTACCATAATATAATAGAGACAGAAGATCTAGCTGGTCTATCATAATATAATAGAGACAGTAGATCTAGCTCGTCTGTCATAATATTATAGAAACAGTATATCTAGCTGGTCTGCCATAATATAATGGAGACAGTAGATCTAGCTGGTCTTTCGTAAGATAATAGAGACAGTAGATCTAGCTCGTCTGTCATAATATTATAGAAACAGTAGATCTAGCTGGTCTGCCATAATATAATAGTGACAGTAGATCTAGCTGGTCTGTCATAATATAATAGAGACAGTAGATCTAGCTGGTCTGTCATAATATAATAGAGACATTAGATCGAGCTGGTCTGTCATAATACAATAGAGACAGTAGATCTAGCTGGTCTGTCATAATATAATAGAGACAGTATATTGAGCTGGTCTGTCATAATGCAATAGAGACGGTAGATCTAGCTAGTCTGTCATAATATAATAGAGACAGTAGATCTAGCTGGTCTTTCATATTATAATTAAGAAAGTTGATCTCGCTGATCTGCCATAACATAATAGAGACAGTAGATCTAGCTGGTCTGTCATAATATAATAGAGACAGTAGATCTAGCTGGTCTGTCATAATATAATAGAGGCAGTAGATCTAGCTGGTCTATCATAATATAATAGAGACAGATCTAGCTGGTCTTTCATATTATAATAGAGACAGTACATCTGTCTGTTCTGCCATAATATAATAGAGACAGTAGATCTAGCTGGTCTTTCGTAATATAATAGAGACAGTAGATCTAGCTGGTCTGTCATAATATAATAGAGACAGTACATCTAGCTGGTCTGTCATAATACAATAGAGACAGTAGATCTAGCTGGTCTGTCATAATATCATAGAGACAGTAGATGTAGCTGGTCTGTCATAATATAATAGAGACAGTACAGCTGTCTGTTCTGCCATAATATAATAGAGACAGTAGATGTAGCTGGTCTGTCATAATATAATAGAGACAGTAGATCTAGCTGGTCTGCCATAATATAATAGAGACAGTAGATCTAGCTGGTCTGTCATAATATAATAGAGACAGTAGATCTAGCTGGTCTGTCATAATATAATAGAGACAGTACATCTAGCTGGTCTGTCATAATACAATAGAGACAGTAGATCTAGCTGGTCTGTCATAATATTATAGAGAGAGTAGATGTAGCTGGTCTGTCATAATATAATAGAGACAGTACAGCTGTCTGTTCTGCCATAATATAATAGAGACAGTAGATGTAGCTGGCCTGTCATAATATAATAGAGACAGTAGATCTAGCTGAACTGCCATAATATAATAGAGACAGTAGATCTAGCTGGTCTGTCATAATATAATAGAGACAGTAGATCTAGCTGGTCTGCCATAATTTCATAGACGGTAGATCTAGCTGGTCTGTCATAATATAATAGAGACAGTAGATTTAGCTGGTCTGTCATAATATAATAGAGACAGTAGATGTAGCTGGTCTGCCATAATATAATAGAGACGGTACATCTAGCTGGTCTGCCATAATATAATAGAGACAGTAGATCTAGCTTGTCTGCCATAGTATTATAGAGACCGTAGATCTAGCTGGTCTGCCATGATATAATAGAGGCAGTAGATCTAGCTGGTCTATCATAATATAATGGAGACAGTAGATCTAGCTGGTCTTTCATATTATAATAGAGACAGTACATCTGTCTGTTCTGCCATAATATAATAGAGACAGTAGATCTAGCTGGTCTTTCGTAATATAATAGAGACAGTAGATCTAGCTGGTCTGCCATAATATAATAGAGACAGAAGATCTAGCTGGTCTATCATAATACAATAGAGACAGTAGATCTAGCTCGTCTGTCATAATATTATAGAAACAGTATATCTAGCTGGTCTGCCATAATATAATGGAGACAGTAGATCTAGCTGGTCTTTCGTAAGATAATAGAGACAGTAGATCTAGCTCGTCTGTCATAATATTATAGAAACAGTAGATCTAGCTGGTCTGCCATAATATAATAGTGACAGTAGATCTAGCTGGTCTGTCATAATATAATAGAGACAGTAGATCTAGCTGGTCTGTCATAATATAATAGAGACATTAGATCGAGCTGGTCTGTCATAATACAATAGAGACAGTAGATCTAGCTGGTCTGTCATAATATAATTGAGACAGTATATTGAGCTGGTCTGTCATAATGCAATAGAGACGGTAGATCTAGCTAGTCTGTCATAATATAATAGAGAGAGTAGATCTAGCTGGTCTGTCATAATATAATAGAGACAGTATATTGAGCTGGTCTGCCATAATTTAATAGAGACGGTAGATCTAGCTGGTCTGTCATAATATAATAGAGACAGTATATTGATCTGGTCTGCCATAATTTAATAGAGACGGTAGATCTAGCTGGTCTGTCATAATATAATAGAGACGGTAGATCTAGCTGGTCTGTCATAATATAATAGAGACAGTATATTGAGCTGGTCTGCCATAATATAATAGAGACAGTAGATCTAGTTTGTCTGCCATATTATTATAGAGACCGTAGATCTAGCTGGTCTGCTATGATATAATAGAGGCAGTAGATCTAGCTGTTCTATCATAATATAATAGAGACAGTAGATCTTGCTGGTCTTTCATATTATAATTAAGAAAGTTGATCTCGCTGATCTGCCATAATATAATAGAGGCAGTAGATCTAGCTGTTCTATCATAATATAATAGAGACAGTAGATCTAGTGGGTCTGTCATAATATAATAGAGACAGTAGATCTAGCTGGTCTGTCATAATATAATAGAGGCAGTAGATCTAGCTGGTTTATCATAATATAATAGAGACAGTAGATCTAGCTGGTCTGCCATAATATAATAGAGACAGTAGATCTAGCTGATCTATCATAATATAATAGAGACAGTAGATCTAGCCGGTCTTTCGTAATATAATAGAGACAGTAGATCTAGCTGGTCTGTCATAATATAATAGAGACAGTACATCTAGCTGGTCTGTCATAATACAATAGAGACAGTAGATCTAGCTGGTCTGTCATAATATCATAGCGACAGTAGATGTAGCTAGTCTGTCATAATATAATAGAGACAGTAGATCTAGCTGGTCTGTCATAATATAAAAGAGACAGTACATCTAGCTGGTCTGTCATAATATAATAGAGACAGTAGATCTAGCTGGTCTATCATAAGATAATAGAGGCAGTAGATCTAGCTGGTCTATCATAATATAATAGAGACAGTAGATCTAGCTGGTCTTTCATATTATAATAGAGACAGTATATTGAGCTGGTCTGCCATAATTTAATAGAGACGGTAGATCTAGCTGGTCTGTCATAATATAATAGAGACGGTAGATCTAGCCGGTCTTTCGTAATATAATAGAGACAGTAGATCTAGCTGGTCTGTCATAATATAATAGAGACAGTACATCTAGCTGGTCTGTCATAATACAATAGAGACAGTAGATCTAGCTGGTCTGTCATAATATCATAGCGACAGTAGATGTAGCTAGTCTGTCATAATATAATAGAGACAGTAGATCTAGCTGGTGTGTCATAATATAAAAGAGACAGTACATCTAGCTGGTCTGTCATAATACAATAGAGACAGTAGATCTAGCTGGTCTGTCATAATATTATAGAGAGAGTAGATGTAGCTGGTCTGTCATAATATAATAGAGACAGTACAGCTGTCTGTTCTGCCATAATATAATAGAGACAGTAGATGTAGCTGGCCTGTCATAATATAATAGAGACAGTAGATCTAGCTGAACTGCCATAATATAATAGAGACAGTAGATCTAGCTGGTCTGTCATAATATAATAGAGACAGTAGATCTAGCTGGTCTGCCATAATTTCATAGACGGTAGATCTAGCTGGTCTGTCATAATATAATAGAGACAGTAGATTTAGCTGGTCTGTCATAATATAATAGAGACAGTAGATGTAGCTGGTCTGCCATAATATAATAGAGACGGTACATCTAGCTGGTCTGCCATAATATAATAGAGACAGTAGATCTAGCTTGTCTGCCATAGTATTATAGAGACCGTAGATCTAGCTGGTCTGCCATGATATAATAGAGGCAGTAGATCTAGCTGGTCTATCATAATATAATGGAGACAGTAGATCTAGCTGGTCTGTCATAATATAATAGAGACAGTATATTGAGCTGGTCTGCCATAATATAATAGAGACAGTAGATCTAGTTTGTCTGCCATATTATTATAGAGACCGTAGATCTAGCTGGTCTGCTATGATATAATAGAGGCAGTAGATCTAGCTGTTCTATCATAATATAATAGAGACAGTAGATCTTGCTGGTCTTTCATATTATAATTAAGAAAGTTGATCTCGCTGATCTGCCATAATATAATAGAGGCAGTAGATCTAGCTGTTCTATCATAATATAATAGAGACAGTAGATCTAGTGGGTCTGTCATAATATAATAGAGACAGTAGATCTAGCTGGTCTGTCATAATATAATAGAGGCAGTAGATCTAGCTGGTTTATCATAATATAATAGAGACAGTAGATCTAGCTGGTCTGCCATAATATAATAGAGACAGTAGATCTAGCTGATCTATCATAATATAATAGAGACAGTAGATCTAGCCGGTCTTTCGTAATATAATAGAGACAGTAGATCTAGCTGGTCTGTCATAATATAATAGAGACAGTACATCTAGCTGGTCTGTCATAATACAATAGAGACAGTAGATCTAGCTGGTCTGTCATAATATCATAGCGACAGTAGATGTAGCTAGTCTGTCATAATATAATAGAGACAGTAGATCTAGCTGGTCTGTCATAATATAAAAGAGACAGTACATCTAGCTGGTCTGTCATAATATAATAGAGACAGTAGATCTAGCTGGTCTATCATAATATAATAGAGGCAGTAGATCTAGCTGGTCTATCATAATATAATAGAGACAGTAGATCTAGCTGGTCTTTCATATTATAATAGAGACAGTATATTGAGCTGGTCTGCCATAATTTAATAGAGACGGTAGATCTAGCTGGTCTGTCATAATATAATAGAGACGGTAGATCTAGCCGGTCTTTCGTAATATAATAGAGACAGTAGATCTAGCTGGTCTGTCATAATATAATAGAGACAGTACATCTAGCTGGTCTGTCATAATACAATAGAGACAGTAGATCTAGCTGGTCTGTCATAATATCATAGCGACAGTAGATGTAGCTAGTCTGTCATAATATAATAGAGACAGTAGATCTAGCTGGTCTGTCATAATATAAAAGAGACAGTACATCTAGCTGGTCTGTCATAATACAATAGAGACAGTAGATCTAGCTGGTCTGTCATAATATTATAGAGAGAGTAGATGTAGCTGGTCTGTCATAATATAATAGAGACAGTACAGCTGTCTGTTCTGCCATAATATAATAGAGACAGTAGATGTAGCTGGCCTGTCATAATATAATAGAGACAGTAGATCTAGCTGAACTGCCATAATATAATAGAGACAGTAGATCTAGCTGGTCTGTCATAATATAATAGAGACAGTAGATCTAGCTGGTCTGCCATAATTTCATAGACGGTAGATCTAGCTGGTCTGTCATAATATAATAGAGACAGTAGATTTAGCTGGTCTGTCATAATATAATAGAGACAGTAGATGTAGCTGGTCTGCCATAATATAATAGAGACGGTACATCTAGCTGGTCTGCCATAATATAATAGAGACAGTAGATCTAGCTTGTCTGCCATAGTATTATAGAGACCGTAGATCTAGCTGGTCTGCCATGATATAATAGAGGCAGTAGATCTAGCTGGTCTATCATAATATAATGGAGACAGTAGATCTAGCTGGTCTTTCATATTATAATAGAGACAGTACATCTGTCTGTTCTGCCATAATATAATAGAGACAGTAGATCTAGCTGGTCTTTCGTAATATAATAGAGACAGTAGATCTAGCTGGTCTACCATAATATAATAGAGACAGAAGATCTAGCTGGTCTATCATAATATAATAGAGACAGTAGATCTAGCTCGTCTGTCATAATATTATAGAAACAGTATATCTAGCTGGTCTGCCATAATATAATGGAGACAGTAGATCTAGCTGGTCTTTCGTAAGATAATAGAGACAGTAGATCTAGCTCGTCTGTCATAATATTATAGAAACAGTAGATCTAGCTGGTCTGCCATAATATAATAGTGACAGTAGATCTAGCTGGTCTGTCATAATATAATAGAGACAGTAGATCTAGCTGGTCTGTCATAATATAATAGAGACATTAGATCGAGCTGGTCTGTCATAATACAATAGAGACAGTAGATCTAGCTGGTCTGTCATAATATAATAGAGACAGTATATTGAGCTGGTCTGTCATAATGCAATAGAGACGGTAGATCTAGCTAGTCTGTCATAATATAATAGAGACAGTAGATCTAGCTGGTCTTTCATATTATAATTAAGAAAGTTGATCTCGCTGATCTGCCATAACATAATAGAGACAGTAGATCTAGCTGGTCTGTCATAATATAATAGAGACAGTAGATCTAGCTGGTCTGTCATAATATAATAGAGGCAGTAGATCTAGCTGGTCTATCATAATATAATAGAGACAGATCTAGCTGGTCTTTCATATTATAATAGAGACAGTACATCTGTCTGTTCTGCCATAATATAATAGAGACAGTAGATCTAGCTGGTCTTTCGTAATATAATAGAGACAGTAGATCTAGCTGGTCTGTCATAATATAATAGAGACAGTACATCTAGCTGGTCTGTCATAATACAATAGAGACAGTAGATCTAGCTGGTCTGTCATAATATCATAGAGACAGTAGATGTAGCTGGTCTGTCATAATATAATAGAGACAGTACAGCTGTCTGTTCTGCCATAATATAATAGAGACAGTAGATGTAGCTGGTCTGTCATAATATAATAGAGACAGTAGATCTAGCTGGTCTGCCATAATATAATAGAGACAGTAGATCTAGCTGGTCTGTCATAATATAATAGAGACAGTAGATCTAGCTGGTCTGTCATAATATAATAGAGACAGTACATCTAGCTGGTCTGTCATAATACAATAGAGACAGTAGATCTAGCTGGTCTGTCATAATATTATAGAGAGAGTAGATGTAGCTGGTCTGTCATAATATAATAGAGACAGTACAGCTGTCTGTTCTGCCATAATATAATAGAGACAGTAGATGTAGCTGGCCTGTCATAATATAATAGAGACAGTAGATCTAGCTGAACTGCCATAATATAATAGAGACAGTAGATCTAGCTGGTCTGTCATAATATAATAGAGACAGTAGATCTAGCTGGTCTGCCATAATTTCATAGACGGTAGATCTAGCTGGTCTGTCATAATATAATAGAGACAGTAGATTTAGCTGGTCTGTCATAATATAATAGAGACAGTAGATGTAGCTGGTCTGCCATAATATAATAGAGACGGTACATCTAGCTGGTCTGCCATAATATAATAGAGACAGTAGATCTAGCTTGTCTGCCATAGTATTATAGAGACCGTAGATCTAGCTGGTCTGCCATGATATAATAGAGGCAGTAGATCTAGCTGGTCTATCATAATATAATGGAGACAGTAGATCTAGCTGGTCTGTCATAATATAATAGAGACAGTACATCTAGCTGGTCTGTCATAATACAATAGAGACAGTAGATCTAGCTGGTCTGTCATAATATCATAGCGACAGTAGATGTAGCTAGTCTGTCATAATATAATAGAGACAGTAGATCTAGCTGGTCTGTCATAATATAAAAGAGACAGTACATCTAGCTGGTCTGTCATAATATAATAGAGACAGTAGATCTAGCTGGTCTATCATAATATAATAGAGGCAGTAGATCTAGCTGGTCTATCATAATATAATAGAGACAGTAGATCTAGCTGGTCTTTCATATTATAATAGAGACAGTATATTGAGCTGGTCTGCCATAATTTAATAGAGACGGTAGATCTAGCTGGTCTGTCATAATATAATAGAGACGGTAGATCTAGCCGGTCTTTCGTAATATAATAGAGACAGTAGATCTAGCTGGTCTGTCATAATATAATAGAGACAGTACATCTAGCTGGTCTGTCATAATACAATAGAGACAGTAGATCTAGCTGGTCTGTCATAATATCATAGCGACAGTAGATGTAGCTAGTCTGTCATAATATAATAGAGACAGTAGATCTAGCTGGTCTGTCATAATATAAAAGAGACAGTACATCTAGCTGGTCTGTCATAATACAATAGAGACAGTAGATCTAGCTGGTCTGTCATAATATTATAGAGAGAGTAGATGTAGCTGGTCTGTCATAATATAATAGAGACAGTACAGCTGTCTGTTCTGCCATAATATAATAGAGACAGTAGATGTAGCTGGCCTGTCATAATATAATAGAGACAGTAGATCTAGCTGAACTGCCATAATATAATAGAGACAGTAGATCTAGCTGGTCTGTCATAATATAATAGAGACAGTAGATCTAGCTGGTCTGCCATAATTTCATAGACGGTAGATCTAGCTGGTCTGTCATAATATAATAGAGACAGTAGATTTAGCTGGTCTGTCATAATATAATAGAGACAGTAGATGTAGCTGGTCTGCCATAATATAATAGAGACGGTACATCTAGCTGGTCTGCCATAATATAATAGAGACAGTAGATCTAGCTTGTCTGCCATAGTATTATAGAGACCGTAGATCTAGCTGGTCTGCCATGATATAATAGAGGCAGTAGATCTAGCTGGTCTATCATAATATAATGGAGACAGTAGATCTAGCTGGTCTTTCATATTATAATAGAGACAGTACATCTGTCTGTTCTGCCATAATATAATAGAGACAGTAGATCTAGCTGGTCTTTCGTAATATAATAGAGACAGTAGATCTAGCTGGTCTACCATAATATAATAGAGACAGAAGATCTAGCTGGTCTATCATAATATAATAGAGACAGTAGATCTAGCTCGTCTGTCATAATATTATAGAAACAGTATATCTAGCTGGTCTGCCATAATATAATGGAGACAGTAGATCTAGCTGGTCTTTCGTAAGATAATAGAGACAGTAGATCTAGCTCGTCTGTCATAATATTATAGAAACAGTAGATCTAGCTGGTCTGCCATAATATAATAGTGACAGTAGATCTAGCTGGTCTGTCATAATATAATAGAGACAGTAGATCTAGCTGGTCTGTCATAATATAATAGAGACATTAGATCGAGCTGGTCTGTCATAATACAATAGAGACAGTAGATCTAGCTGGTCTGTCATAATATAATAGAGACAGTATATTGAGCTGGTCTGTCATAATGCAATAGAGACGGTAGATCTAGCTAGTCTGTCATAATATAATAGAGACAGTAGATCTAGCTGGTCTTTCATATTATAATTAAGAAAGTTGATCTCGCTGATCTGCCATAACATAATAGAGACAGTAGATCTAGCTGGTCTGTCATAATATAATAGAGACAGTAGATCTAGCTGGTCTGTCATAATATAATAGAGGCAGTAGATCTAGCTGGTCTATCATAATATAATAGAGACAGATCTAGCTGGTCTTTCATATTATAATAGAGACAGTACATCTGTCTGTTCTGCCATAATATAATAGAGACAGTAGATCTAGCTGGTCTTTCGTAATATAATAGAGACAGTAGATCTAGCTGGTCTGTCATAATATAATAGAGACAGTACAGCTGTCTGTTCTGCCATAATATAATAGAGACAGTAGATGTAGCTGGTCTGTCATAATATAATAGAGACAGTAGATCTAGCTGGTCTGCCATAATATAATAGAGACAGTAGATCTAGCTGGTCTGTCATAATATAATAGAGACAGTAGATCTAGCTGGTCTGTCATAATATAATAGAGACAGTACATCTAGCTGGTCTGTCATAATACAATAGAGACAGTAGATCTAGCTGGTCTGTCATAATATTATAGAGAGAGTAGATGTAGCTGGTCTGTCATAATATAATAGAGACAGTACAGCTGTCTGTTCTGCCATAATATAATAGAGACAGTAGATGTAGCTGGCCTGTCATAATATAATAGAGACAGTAGATCTAGCTGAACTGCCATAATATAATAGAGACAGTAGATCTAGCTGGTCTGTCATAATATAATAGAGACAGTAGATCTAGCTGGTCTGCCATAATTTCATAGACGGTAGATCTAGCTGGTCTGTCATAATATAATAGAGACAGTAGATTTAGCTGGTCTGTCATAATATAATAGAGACAGTAGATGTAGCTGGTCTGCCATAATATAATAGAGACGGTACATCTAGCTGGTCTGCCATAATATAATAGAGACAGTAGATCTAGCTTGTCTGCCATAGTATTATAGAGACCGTAGATCTAGCTGGTCTGCCATGATATAATAGAGGCAGTAGATCTAGCTGGTCTATCATAATATAATGGAGACAGTAGATCTAGCTGGTCTTTCATATTATAATAGAGACAGTACATCTGTTTGTTCTGCCATAATATAATAGAGACAGTAGATCTAGCTGGTCTTTCGTAATATAATAGAGACAGTAGATCTAGCTGGTCTGCCATAATATAATAGAGACAGAAGATCTAGCTGGTCTGTCATAATATAATAGAGACAGTAGATCTAGCTCGTCTGTCATAATATTATAGAAACAGTATATCTAGCTGGTCTGCCATAATATAATGGAGACAGTAGATCTAGCTGGTCTTTCGTAAGATAATAGAGACAGTAGATCTAGCTCGTCTGTCATAATATTATAGAAACAGTAGATCTAGCTGGTCTGCCATAATATAATAGTGACAGTAGATCTAGCTGGTCTGTCATAATATAATAGAGACAGTAGATCTAGCTGGTCTTTCATATTATAATAGAGACAGTATATTGAGCTGGTCTGCCATAATTTAATAGAGACGGTAGATCTAGCTGGTCTGTCATAATATAATAGAGACGGTAGATCTAGCCGGTCTTTCGTAATATAATAGAGACAGTAGATCTAGCTGGTCTGTCATAATATAATAGAGACAGTACATCTAGCTGGTCTGTCATAATACAATAGAGACAGTAGATCTAGCTGGTCTGTCATAATATCATAGCGACAGTAGATGTAGCTAGTCTGTCATAATATAATAGAGACAGTAGATCTAGCTGGTCTGTCATAATATAAAAGAGACAGTACATCTAGCTGGTCTGTCATAATACAATAGAGACAGTAGATCTAGCTGGTCTGTCATAATATTATAGAGAGAGTAGATGTAGCTGGTCTGTCATAATATAATAGAGACAGTACAGCTGTCTGTTCTGCCATAATATAATAGAGACAGTAGATGTAGCTGGCCTGTCATAATATAATAGAGACAGTAGATCTAGCTGAACTGCCATAATATAATAGAGACAGTAGATCTAGCTGGTCTGTCATAATATAATAGAGACAGTAGATCTAGCTGGTCTGCCATAATTTCATAGACGGTAGATCTAGCTGGTCTGTCATAATATAATAGAGACAGTAGATTTAGCTGGTCTGTCATAATATAATAGAGACAGTAGATGTAGCTGGTCTGCCATAATATAATAGAGACGGTACATCTAGCTGGTCTGCCATAATATAATAGAGACAGTAGATCTAGCTTGTCTGCCATAGTATTATAGAGACCGTAGATCTAGCTGGTCTGCCATGATATAATAGAGGCAGTAGATCTAGCTGGTCTATCATAATATAATGGAGACAGTAGATCTAGCTGGTCTTTCATATTATAATAGAGACAGTACATCTGTCTGTTCTGCCATAATATAATAGAGACAGTAGATCTAGCTGGTCTTTCGTAATATAATAGAGACAGTAGATCTAGCTGGTCTACCATAATATAATAGAGACAGAAGATCTAGCTGGTCTATCATAATATAATAGAGACAGTAGATCTAGCTCGTCTGTCATAATATTATAGAAACAGTATATCTAGCTGGTCTGCCATAATATAATGGAGACAGTAGATCTAGCTGGTCTTTCGTAAGATAATAGAGACAGTAGATCTAGCTCGTCTGTCATAATATTATAGAAACAGTAGATCTAGCTGGTCTGCCATAATATAATAGTGACAGTAGATCTAGCTGGTCTGTCATAATATAATAGAGACAGTAGATCTAGCTGGTCTGTCATAATATAATAGAGACATTAGATCGAGCTGGTCTGTCATAATACAATAGAGACAGTAGATCTAGCTGGTCTGTCATAATATAATAGAGACAGTATATTGAGCTGGTCTGTCATAATGCAATAGAGACGGTAGATCTAGCTAGTCTGTCATAATATAATAGAGACAGTAGATCTAGCTGGTCTTTCATATTATAATTAAGAAAGTTGATCTCGCTGATCTGCCATAACATAATAGAGACAGTAGATCTAGCTGGTCTGTCATAATATAATAGAGACAGTAGATCTAGCTGGTCTGTCATAATATAATAGAGGCAGTAGATCTAGCTGGTCTATCATAATATAATAGAGACAGATCTAGCTGGTCTTTCATATTATAATAGAGACAGTACATCTGTCTGTTCTGCCATAATATAATAGAGACAGTAGATCTAGCTGGTCTTTCGTAATATAATAGAGACAGTAGATCTAGCTGGTCTGTCATAATATAATAGAGACAGTACATCTAGCTGGTCTGTCATAATACAATAGAGACAGTAGATCTAGCTGGTCTGTCATAATATCATAGAGACAGTAGATGTAGCTGGTCTGTCATAATATAATAGAGACAGTACAGCTGTCTGTTCTGCCATAATATAATAGAGACAGTAGATGTAGCTGGTCTGTCATAATATAATAGAGACAGTAGATCTAGCTGGTCTGCCATAATATAATAGAGACAGTAGATCTAGCTGGTCTGTCATAATATAATAGAGACAGTAGATCTAGCTGGTCTGTCATAATATAATAGAGACAGTACATCTAGCTGGTCTGTCATAATACAATAGAGACAGTAGATCTAGCTGGTCTGTCATAATATTATAGAGAGAGTAGATGTAGCTGGTCTGTCATAATATAATAGAGACAGTACAGCTGTCTGTTCTGCCATAATATAATAGAGACAGTAGATGTAGCTGGCCTGTCATAATATAATAGAGACAGTAGATCTAGCTGAACTGCCATAATATAATAGAGACAGTAGATCTAGCTGGTCTGTCATAATATAATAGAGACAGTAGATCTAGCTGGTCTGCCATAATTTCATAGACGGTAGATCTAGCTGGTCTGTCATAATATAATAGAGACAGTAGATTTAGCTGGTCTGTCATAATATAATAGAGACAGTAGATGTAGCTGGTCTGCCATAATATAATAGAGACGGTACATCTAGCTGGTCTGCCATAATATAATAGAGACAGTAGATCTAGCTTGTCTGCCATAGTATTATAGAGACCGTAGATCTAGCTGGTCTGCCATGATATAATAGAGGCAGTAGATCTAGCTGGTCTATCATAATATAATGGAGACAGTAGATCTAGCTGGTCTTTCATATTATAATAGAGACAGTACATCTGTCTGTTCTGCCATAATATAATAGAGACAGTAGATCTAGCTGGTCTTTCGTAATATAATAGAGACAGTAGATCTAGCTGGTCTGCCATAATATAATAGAGACAGAAGATCTAGCTGGTCTATCATAATATAATAGAGACAGTAGATCTAGCTCGTCTGTCATAATATTATAGAAACAGTATATCTAGCTGGTCTGCCATAATATAATGGAGACAGTAGATCTAGCTGGTCTTTCGTAAGATAATAGAGACAGTAGATCTAGCTCGTCTGTCATAATATTATAGAAACAGTAGATCTAGCTGGTCTGCCATAATATAATAGTGACAGTAGATCTAGCTGGTCTGTCATAATATAATAGAGACAGTAGATCTAGCTGGTCTGTCATAATATAATAGAGACATTAGATCGAGCTGGTCTGTCATAATACAATAGAGACAGTAGATCTAGCTGGTCTGTCATAATATAATAGAGACAGTATATTGAGCTGGTCTGTCATAATGCAATAGAGACGGTAGATCTAGCTAGTCTGTCATAATATAATAGAGACAGTAGATCTAGCTGGTCTGTCATAATATAATAGAGACAGTATATTGAGCTGGTCTGCCATAATTTAATAGAGACGGTAGATCTAGCTGGTCTGTCATAATATAATAGAGACAGTATATTGATCTGGTCTGCCATAATTTAATAGAGACGGTAGATCTAGCTGGTCTGTCATAATATAATAGAGACGGTAGATCTAGCTGGTCTGTCATAATATAATAGAGACAGTATATTGAGCTGGTCTGCCATAATATAATAGAGACAGTAGATCTAGTTTGTCTGCCATATTATTATAGAGACCGTAGATCTAGCTGGTCTGCTATGATATAATAGAGGCAGTAGATCTAGCTGTTCTATCATAATATAATAGAGACAGTAGATCTTGCTGGTCTTTCATATTATAATTAAGAAAGTTGATCTCGCTGATCTGCCATAATATAATAGAGGCAGTAGATCTAGCTGTTCTATCATAATATAATAGAGACAGTAGATCTAGTGGGTCTGTCATAATACAATAGAGACAGTAGATCTAGCTGGTCTGTCATAATATAATAGAGGCAGTAGATCTAGCTGGTTTATCATAATATAATAGAGACAGTAGATCTAGCTGGTCTGCCATAATATAATAGAGACAGTAGATCTAGCTGATCTATCATAATATAATAGAGACAGTAGATCTAGCCGGTCTTTCGTAATATAATAGAGACAGTAGATCTAGCTGGTCTGTCATAATATAATAGAGACAGTACATCTAGCTGGTCTGTCATAATACAATAGAGACAGTAGATCTAGCTGGTCTGTCATAATATCATAGCGACAGTAGATGTAGCTAGTCTGTCATATTATAATAGAGACAGTAGATCTAGCTGGTCTGTCATAATATAAAAGAGACAGTACATCTAGCTGGTCTGTCATAATATAATAGAGACAGTAGATCTAGCTGGTCTATCATAATATAATAGAGACGGTAGATCTAGCCGGTCTTTCGTAATATAATAGAGACAGTAGATCTAGCTGGTCTGTCATAATATAATAGAGACAGTACATCTAGCTGGTCTGTCATAATACAATAGAGACAGTAGATCTAGCTGGTCTGTCATAATATCATAGCGACAGTAGATGTAGCTAGTCTGTCATAATATAATAGAGACAGTAGATCTAGCTGGTCTGTCATAATATAAAAGAGACAGTACATCTAGCTGGTCTGTCATAATACAATAGAGACAGTAGATCTAGCTGGTCTGTCATAATATCATAGAGACAGTAGATGTAGCTGGTCTGTTATAATATAATAGAGACAGTACAGCTGTCTGTTCTGCCATAATATAATAGAGACAGTAGATGTAGCTGGTCTGTCATAATATAATAGAGACAGTAGATCTAGCTGGTCTGCCATAATATAATAGAGACAGTAGATCTAGCTGGTCTGTCATAATATAATAGAGACAGTAGATCTAGCTGGTCTGTCATAATATAATAGAGACAGTACATCTAGCTGGTCTGTCATAATACAATAGAGACAGTAGATCTAGCTGGTCTGCCATAATTTAATAGACGGTAGATCTAGCTGGTCTGTCATAATATAATAGAGACAGTAGATTTAGCTGGTCTGTCATAATATAATAGAGACAGTAGATGTAGCTGGTCTGCCATAATATAATAGAGATGGTACATCTAGCTGGTCTGCCATAATATAATAGAGACAGTAGATCTAGCTTGTCTGCCATAGTATTATAGAGACCGTAGATCTAGCTGGTCTGCCATGATATAATAGAGGCAGTAGATCTAGCTGGTCTATCATAATATAATAGAGACAGTAGATCTAGCTGGTCTATCATAATATAATAGAGGCAGTAGATCTAGCTGGTCTATCATAATATAATAGAGACAGTAGATCTAGCTGGTCTTTCATATTATAATAGAGACAGTATATTGAGCTGGTCTGCCATAATTTAATAGAGACGGTAGATCTAGCTGGTCTGTCATAATATAATAGAGACGGTAGATCTAGCTGGTCTGTCATAATATAATAGAGACAGTATATTGAGCTGGTCTGCCATAATATAATAGAGACAGTAGATCTAGTTTGTCTGCCATATTATTATAGAGACCGTAGATCTAGCTGGTCTGCTATGATATAATAGAGGCAGTAGATCTAGCTGTTCTATCATAATATAATAGAGACAGTAGATCTTGCTGGTCTTTCATATTATAATTAAGAAAGTTGATCTCGCTGATCTGCCATAACATAATAGAGACAGTAGATCTAGCGGGTCTGTCATAATATAATAGAGACAGTAGATCTAGCTGGTCTGTCATAATATAATAGAGGCAGTAGATCTGGCTGGTCTGCCATAATATAATAGAGAAAGTAGATCTAGCTGATCTATCATAATATAATAGAGACAGTAGATCTAGCCGGTCTTTCGTAATATAATAGAGACAGTAGATCTAGCTGGTCTGTCATAATATAATAGAGACAGTACATCTAGCTGGTCTGTCATAATACAATAGAGACAGTAGATCTAGCTGGTCTGTCATAATATCATAGCGACAGTAGATGTAGCTAGTCTGTCATAATATAATAGAGACAGTACAGCTGTCTGTTCTGCCATAATATAATAGAGACAGTAGATGTAGCTGGTCTGTCATAATATAAAAGAGACAGTACATCTAGCTGGTCTGTCATAATACAATAGAGACAGTAGATCTAGCTGGTCTGTCATAATATCATAGAGACAGTAGATGTAGCTGGTCTGTCATAATATAATAGAGACAGTACAGCTGTCTGTTCTGCCATAATATAATAGAGACAGTAGATGTAGCTGGTCTGTCATAATATAATAGAGACAGTAGATCTAGCTGGTCTGCCATAATATAATAGAGACAGTAGATCTAGCTGGTCTGTCATAATATAATAGAGACAGTAGATCTAGCTGGTCTGTCATAATATAATAGAGACAGTACATCTAGCTGGTCTGTCATAATACAATAGAGACAGTAGATGTAGCTGGTCTGTCATAATATAATAGAGACAGTACAGCTGTCTGTTCTGCCATAATATAATAGAGACAGTAGATGTAGCTGGTCTGTCATAATATAATAGAGACAGTAGATCTAGCTGGTCTGCCATAATATAATAGAGACAGTAGATCTAGCTGGTCTGTCATAATATAATAGAGACAGTAGATCTAGCTGGTCTGCCATAATTTAATAGACGGTAGATCTAGCTGGTCTGTCATAATATAATAGAGACAGTAGATTTAGCTGGTCTGTCATAATATAATAGAGACAGTAGATGTAGCTGGTCTGCCATAATATAATAGAGACGGTACATCTAGCTGGTCTGCCATAATATAATAGAGACAGTAGATCTAGCTTGTCTGCCATAGTATTATAGAGACCGTAGATCTAGCTGGTCTGCCATGATATAATAGAGGCAGTAGATCTAGCTGGTCTATCATAATATAATAGAGACAGTAGATCTAGCTGGTCTATCATAATATAATAGAGGCAGTAGATCTAGCTGGTCTATCATAATATAATAGAGACAGTAGATCTAGCTGGTCTTTCATATTATAATAGAGACAGTATATTGAGCTGGTCTGCCATAATTTAATAGAGACGGTAGATCTAGCTGGTCTGTCATAATATAATAGAGACGGTAGATCTAGCTGGTCTGTCATAATATAATAGAGACAGTAGATCTAGCTTGTCTGCCATAGTATTATAGAGACCGTAGATCTAGCTGGTCTGCCATGATATAATAGAGGCAGTAGATCTAGCTGGTCTATCATAATATAATGGAGACAGTAGATCTAGCTGGTCTTTCATATTATAATAGAGACAGTACATCTGTCTGTTCTGCCATAATATAATAGAGACAGTAGATCTAGCTGGTCTTTCGTAATATAATAGAGACAGTAGATCTAGCTGGTCTGCCATAATATAATAGAGACAGAAGATCTAGCTGGTCTATCATAATATAATAGAGACAGTAGATCTAGCTCGTCTGTCATAATATTATAGAAACAGTATATCTAGCTGGTCTGCCATAATATAATGGAGACAGTAGATCTAGCTGGTCTTTCGTAAGATAATAGAGACAGTAGATCTAGCTCGTCTGTCATAATATTATAGAAACAGTAGATCTAGCTGGTCTGCCATAATATAATAGTGACAGTAGATCTAGCTGGTCTGTCATAATATAATAGAGACAGTAGATCTAGCTGGTCTGTCATAATATAATAGAGACATTAGATCGAGCTGGTCTGTCATAATACAATAGAGACAGTAGATCTAGCTGGTCTGTCATAATATAATAGAGACAGTATATTGAGCTGGTCTGTCATAATGCAATAGAGACGGTAGATCTAGCTAGTCTGTCATAATATAATAGAGACAGTAGATCTAGCTGGTCTGTCATAATATAATAGAGACAGTATATTGAGCTGGTCTGCCATAATTTAATAGAGACGGTAGATCTAGCTGGTCTGTCATAATATAATAGAGACAGTATATTGATCTGGTCTGCCATAATTTAATAGAGACGGTAGATCTAGCTGGTCTGTCATAATATAATAGAGACGGTAGATCTAGCTGGTCTGTCATAATATAATAGAGACAGTATATTGAGCTGGTCTGCCATAATATAATAGAGACAGTAGATCTAGTTTGTCTGCCATATTATTATAGAGACCGTAGATCTAGCTGGTCTGCTATGATATAATAGAGGCAGTAGATCTAGCTGTTCTATCATAATATAATAGAGACAGTAGATCTTGCTGGTCTTTCATATTATAATTAAGAAAGTTGATCTCGCTGATCTGCCATAATATAATAGAGGCAGTAGATCTAGCTGTTCTATCATAATATAATAGAGACAGTAGATCTAGTGGGTCTGTCATAATATAATAGAGACAGTAGATCTAGCTGGTCTGTCATAATATAATAGAGACAGTACATCTAGCTGGTCTGTCATAATACAATAGAGACAGTAGATCTAGCTGGTCTGTCATAATATCATAGCGACAGTAGATGTAGCTAGTCTGTCATATTATAATAGAGACAGTAGATCTAGCTGGTCTGTCATAATATAAAAGAGACAGTACATCTAGCTGGTCTGTCATAATATAATAGAGACAGTAGATCTAGCTGGTCTATCATAATATAATAGAGACGGTAGATCTAGCCGGTCTTTCGTAATATAATAGAGACAGTAGATCTAGCTGGTCTGTCATAATATAATAGAGACAGTACATCTAGCTGGTCTGTCATAATACAATAGAGACAGTAGATCTAGCTGGTCTGTCATAATATCATAGCGACAGTAGATGTAGCTAGTCTGTCATAATATAATAGAGACAGTAGATCTAGCTGGTCTGTCATAATATAAAAGAGACAGTACATCTAGCTGGTCTGTCATAATACAATAGAGACAGTAGATCTAGCTGGTCTGTCATAATATCATAGAGACAGTAGATGTAGCTGGTCTGTTATAATATAATAGAGACAGTACAGCTGTCTGTTCTGCCATAATATAATAGAGACAGTAGATGTAGCTGGTCTGTCATAATATAATAGAGACAGTAGATCTAGCTGGTCTGCCATAATATAATAGAGACAGTAGATCTAGCTGGTCTGTCATAATATAATAGAGACAGTAGATCTAGCTGGTCTGTCATAATATAATAGAGACAGTACATCTAGCTGGTCTGTCATAATACAATAGAGACAGTAGATCTAGCTGGTCTGCCATAATTTAATAGACGGTAGATCTAGCTGGTCTGTCATAATATAATAGAGACAGTAGATTTAGCTGGTCTGTCATAATATAATAGAGACAGTAGATGTAGCTGGTCTGCCATAATATAATAGAGATGGTACATCTAGCTGGTCTGCCATAATATAATAGAGACAGTAGATCTAGCTTGTCTGCCATAGTATTATAGAGACCGTAGATCTAGCTGGTCTGCCATGATATAATAGAGGCAGTAGATCTAGCTGGTCTATCATAATATAATAGAGACAGTAGATCTAGCTGGTCTATCATAATATAATAGAGGCAGTAGATCTAGCTGGTCTATCATAATATAATAGAGACAGTAGATCTAGCTGGTCTTTCATATTATAATAGAGACAGTATATTGAGCTGGTCTGCCATAATTTAATAGAGACGGTAGATCTAGCTGGTCTGTCATAATATAATAGAGACGGTAGATCTAGCTGGTCTGTCATAATATAATAGAGACAGTATATTGAGCTGGTCTGCCATAATATAATAGAGACAGTAGATCTAGTTTGTCTGCCATATTATTATAGAGACCGTAGATCTAGCTGGTCTGCTATGATATAATAGAGGCAGTAGATCTAGCTGTTCTATCATAATATAATAGAGACAGTAGATCTTGCTGGTCTTTCATATTATAATTAAGAAAGTTGATCTCGCTGATCTGCCATAACATAATAGAGACAGTAGATCTAGCGGGTCTGTCATAATATAATAGAGACAGTAGATCTAGCTGGTCTGTCATAATATAATAGAGGCAGTAGATCTGGCTGGTCTGCCATAATATAATAGAGAAAGTAGATCTAGCTGATCTATCATAATATAATAGAGACAGTAGATCTAGCCGGTCTTTCGTAATATAATAGAGACAGTAGATCTAGCTGGTCTGTCATAATATAATAGAGACAGTACATCTAGCTGGTCTGTCATAATACAATAGAGACAGTAGATCTAGCTGGTCTGTCATAATATCATAGCGACAGTAGATGTAGCTAGTCTGTCATAATATAATAGAGACAGTACAGCTGTCTGTTCTGCCATAATATAATAGAGACAGTAGATGTAGCTGGTCTGTCATAATATAAAAGAGACAGTACATCTAGCTGGTCTGTCATAATACAATAGAGACAGTAGATCTAGCTGGTCTGTCATAATATCATAGAGACAGTAGATGTAGCTGGTCTGTCATAATATAATAGAGACAGTACAGCTGTCTGTTCTGCCATAATATAATAGAGACAGTAGATGTAGCTGGTCTGTCATAATATAATAGAGACAGTAGATCTAGCTGGTCTGCCATAATATAATAGAGACAGTAGATCTAGCTGGTCTGTCATAATATAATAGAGACAGTAGATCTAGCTGGTCTGTCATAATATAATAGAGACAGTACATCTAGCTGGTCTGTCATAATACAATAGAGACAGTAGATGTAGCTGGTCTGTCATAATATAATAGAGACAGTACAGCTGTCTGTTCTGCCATAATATAATAGAGACAGTAGATGTAGCTGGTCTGTCATAATATAATAGAGACAGTAGATCTAGCTGGTCTGCCATAATATAATAGAGACAGTAGATCTAGCTGGTCTGTCATAATATAATAGAGACAGTAGATCTAGCTGGTCTGCCATAATTTAATAGACGGTAGATCTAGCTGGTCTGTCATAATATAATAGAGACAGTAGATTTAGCTGGTCTGTCATAATATAATAGAGACAGTAGATGTAGCTGGTCTGCCATAATATAATAGAGACGGTACATCTAGCTGGTCTGCCATAATATAATAGAGACAGTAGATCTAGCTTGTCTGCCATAGTATTATAGAGACCGTAGATCTAGCTGGTCTGCCATGATATAATAGAGGCAGTAGATCTAGCTGGTCTATCATAATATAATAGAGACAGTAGATCTAGCTGGTCTATCATAATATAATAGAGGCAGTAGATCTAGCTGGTCTATCATAATATAATAGAGACAGTAGATCTAGCTGGTCTTTCATATTATAATAGAGACAGTATATTGAGCTGGTCTGCCATAATTTAATAGAGACGGTAGATCTAGCTGGTCTGTCATAATATAATAGAGACGGTAGATCTAGCTGGTCTGTCATAATATAATAGAGACAGTATATTGAGCTGGTCTGCCATAATATAATAGAGACAGTAGATCTAGTTTGTCTGCCATATTATTATAGAGACCGTAGATCTAGCTGGTCTGCTATGATATAATAGAGGCTGTAGATCTAGCTGTTCTATCATAATATAATAGAGACAGTAGATCTTGCTGGTCTTTCATATTATAATTAAGAAAGTTGATCTCGCTGATCTGCCATAACATAATAGAGACAGTAGATCTAGCGGGTCTGTCATAATATAATAGAGACAGTAGATCTAGCTTGTCTGTCATAATATAATAGAGGCAGTAGATCTAGCTGGTTTATCATAATATAATAGAGACAGTAGATCTAGCTGGTCTGCCATAATATAATAGAGACAGTAGATCTAGCTGATCTATCATAATATAATAGAGACAGTAGATCTAGCCGGTCTTTCGTAATATAATAGAGACAGTAGATGTAGCTAGTCTGTCATAATATAATAGAGACAGTACATCTAGCTGGTCTGTCATAATACAATAGAGACAGTAGATCTAGCTGGTCTGTCATAATATCATAGAGACAGTAGATGTAGCTGGTCTGTCATAATATAAAAGAGACAGTACATCTAGCTGGTCTGTCATAATACAATAGAGACAGTAGATCTAGCTGGTCTGTCATAATATCATAGAGACAGTAGATGTAGCTGGTCTGTCATAATATAATAGAGACAGTACAGCTGTCTGTTCTGCCATAATATAATAGAGACAGTAGATCTAGCTGGTCTTTCGTAATATAATAGAGACAGTAGATCTAGCTGGTCTGCCATAATATAATAGAGACAGAAGATCTAGCTGGTCTGTCATAATATAATAGAGACAGTAGATCTAGCTCGTCTGTCATAATATTATAGAAACAGTATATCTAGCTGGTCTGCCATAATATAATGGAGACAGTAGATCTAGCTGGTCTTTCGTAAGATAATAGAGACAGTAGATCTAGCTCGTCTGTCATAATATTATAGAAACAGTAGATGTAGCTGGTCTGCCATAATATAATAGTGACAGTAGATCTAGCTGGTCTGTCATAATATAATAGAGACAGTAGATCTAGCTGGTCTGTCATAATACAATAGAGACAGTAGATCTAGCTGGTCTGTCATAATATAATAGAGACAGTATATTGAGCTGGTCTGTCATAATGCAATAGAGACGGAATATCTAGCTGGTCTGTCATAATATAATAGAGACAGTAGATCTAGCTGGTCTGTCATAATATAATAGAGACAGTATATTGAGCTGGTCTGCCATAATTTAATAGAGACGGTAGATCTAGCTGGTCTGTCATAATATAATAGAGACAGTATATTGAGCTGGTCTGCCATAATTTAATAGAGACGGTAGATCTAGCTGGTCTGTCATAATATAATTGAGACGGTAGATCTAGCTGGTCTGTCATAATATAATAGAGACAGTATATTGAGCTGGTCTGCCATAATATAATAGAGACAGTAGATCTAGCTGGTTTATCATAATATAATAGAGACAATAGATCTAGCTGGTCTGTCATAATATAATAGAGACAGTACAGCTGTCTGTTCTGCCATAATATAATAGAGACAGTAGATGTAGCTGGTCTGTCATAATATAAAAGAGACAGTACATCTAGCTGGTCTGTCATAATACAATAGAGACAGTAGATCTAGCTGGTCTGTCATAATATCATAGAGACAGTAGATGTAGCTGGTCTGTCATAATATAATAGAGACAGTACAGCTGTCTGTTCTGCCATAATATAATAGAGACAGTAGATGTAGCTGGTCTGTCATAATATAATAGAGACAGTAGATCTAGCTGGTCTGCCATAATATAATAGAGACAGTAGATCTAGCTGGTCTGTCATAATATAATAGAGACAGTACATCTAGCTGGTCTGTCATAATACAATAGAGACAGTAGATGTAGCTGGTCTGTCATAATATAATAGAGACAGTACAGCTGTCTGTTCTGCCATAATATAATAGAGACAGTAGATGTAGCTGGTCTGTCATAATATAATAGAGACAGTAGATCTAGCTGGTCTGCCATAATATAATACAGACAGTAGATCTAGCTGGTCTGTCATAATATAATAGAGACAGTAGATCTAGCTGGTCTGCCATAATTTAATAGACGGTAGATCTAGCTGGTCTGTCATAATATAATAGAGACAGTAGATTTAGCTGGTCTGTCATAATATAATAGAGACAGTAGATGTAGCTGGTCTGCCATAATATAATAGAGACGGTACATCTAGCTGGTCTGCCATAATATAATAGAGACAGTAGATCTAGCTTGTCTGCCATAGTATTATAGAGACCGTAGATCTAGCTGGTCTGCCATGATATAATAGAGGCAGTAGATCTAGCTGGTCTATCATAATATAATAGAGACAGTAGATCTAGCTGGTCTATCATAATATAATAGAGGCAGTAGATCTAGCTGGTCTATCATAATATAATAGAGACAGTAGATCTAGCTGGTCTTTCATATTATAATAGAGACAGTATATTGAGCTGGTCTGCCATAATTTAATAGAGACGGTAGATCTAGCTGGTCTGTCATAATATAATAGAGACGGTAGATCTAGCTGGTCTGTCATAATATAATAGAGACAGTAGATCTAGCTGGTCTGCCATAATTTAATAGACGGTAGATCTAGCTGGTCTGTCATAATATAATAGAGACAGTAGATTTAGCTGGTCTGTCATAATATAATAGAGACAGTAGATGTAGCTGGTCTGCCATAATATAATAGAGACGGTACATCTAGCTGGTCTGCCATAATATAATAGAGACAGTAGATCTAGCTTGTCTGCCATAGTATTATAGAGACCGTAGATCTAGCTGGTCTGCCATGATATAATAGAGGCAGTAGATCTAGCTGGTCTATCATAATATAATAGAGACAGTAGATCTAGCTGGTCTATCATAATATAATAGAGGCAGTAGATCTAGCTGGTCTATCATAATATAATAGAGACAGTACATCTAGCTGGTCTTTCATATTATAATAGAGACAGTATATTGAGCTGGTCTGCCATAATTTAATAGAGACGGTAGATCTAGCTGGTCTGTCATAATATAATAGAGACGGTAGATCTAGCTGGTCTGTCATAATATAATAGAGACAGTATATTGAGCTGGTCTGCCATAATATAATAGAGACAGTAGATCTAGTTTGTCTGCCATATTAATATAGAGACCGTAGATCTAGCTGGTCTGCTATGATATAATAGAGGCTGTAGATCTAGCTGTTCTATCATAATATAATAGAGACAGTAGATCTTGCTGGTCTTTCATATTATAATTAAGAAAGTTGATCTCGCTGATCTGCCATAACATAATAGAGACAGTAGATCTAGCGGGTCTGTCATAATATAATAGAGACAGTAGATCTAGCTGGTCTGTCATAATATAATAGAGGCAGTAGATCTAGCTGGTTTATCATAATATAATAGAGACAGTAGATCTAGCTGGTCTGCCATAATATAATAGAGACAGTAGATCTAGCTGATCTATCATAATATAATAGAGACAGTAGATCTAGCCGGTCTTTCGTAATATAATAGAGACAGTAGATGTAGCTAGTCTGTCATAATATAATAGAGACCGTACAGCTGTCTGTTCTGCCATAATATAATAGAGACAGTAGATGTAGCTGGTCTGTCATAATATAAAAGAGACAGTACATCTAGCTGGTCTGTCATAATACAATAGAGACAGTAGATCTAGCTGGTCTGTCATAATATCATAGAGACAGTAGATGTAGCTGGTCTGTCATAATATAATAGAGACAGTACAGCTGTCTGTTCTGCCATAATATAATAGAGACAGTAGATCTAGCTGGTCTTTCGTAATATAATAGAGACAGTAGATCTAGCTGGTCTGCCATAATATAATAGAGACAGAAGATCTAGCTGGTCTGTCATAATATAATAGAGACAGTAGATCTAGCTCGTCTGTCATAATATTATAGAAACAGTATATCTAGCTGGTCTGCCATAATATAATGGAGACAGTAGATCTAGCTGGTCTTTCGTAAGATAATAGAGACAGTAGATCTAGCTCGTCTGTCATAATATTATAGAAACAGTAGATCTAGCTGGTCTGCCATAATATAATAGTGACAGTAGATCTAGCTGGTCTGTCATAATATAATAGAGACATTAGATCGAGCTGGTCTGTCATAATACAATAGAGACAGTAGATCTAGCTGGTCTGTCATAATATAATAGAGACAGTATATTGAGCTGGTCTGTCATAATGCAATAGAGACGGTAGATCTAGCTGGTCTGTCATAATATAATAGAGACAGTAGATCTAGCTGGTCTGTCATAATATAATAGAGACAGTATATTGAGCTGGTCTGCCATAATTTAATAGAGACGGTAGATCTAGCTGGTCTGTCATAATATAATAGAGACAGTATATTGAGCTGGTCTGCCATAATTTAATAGAGACGGTAGATCTAGCTGGTCTGTCATAATATAATTGAGACGGTAGATCTAGCTGGTCTGCCATAATATAATAGAGATGGTACATCTAGCTGGTCTGCCATAATATAATAGAGACAGTAGATCTAGCTTGTCTGCCATAGTATTATAGAGACCGTAGATCTAGCTGGTCTGCCATGATATAATAGAGGCAGTAGATCTAGCTGGTCTATCATAATATAATAGAGACAGTAGATCTAGGTGGTCTATCATAATATAATAGAGGCAGTAGATCTAGCTGGTCTATCATAATATAATAGAGACAGTAGATCTAGCTGGTCTTTCATATTATAATAGAGACAGTATATTGAGCTGGTCTGCCATAATTTAATAGAGACGGTAGATCTAGCTGGTCTGTCATAATATAATAGAGACGGTAGATCTAGCTGGTCTGTCATAATATAATAGAGACAGTATATTGAGCTGGTCTGCCATAATATAATAGAGACAGTAGATCTAGTTTGTCTGCCATATTATTATAGAGACCGTAGATCTAGCTGGTCTGCTATGATATAATAGAGGCTGTAGATCTAGCTGTTCTATCATAATATAATAGAGACAGTAGATCTTGCTGGTCTTTCATATTATAATGAAGAAAGTTGATCTCGCTGATCTGCCATAACATAATAGAGACAGTAGATCTAGCGGGTCTGTCATAATATAATAGAGACAGTAGATCTAGCTGGTCTGTCATAATATAATAGAGACAGTAGATGTAGCTGGTTTATCATAATATAATAGAGACAGTAGATCTAGCTGGTCTGCCATAATATAATAGAGAAAGTAGATCTAGCTGATCTATCATAATATAATAGAGACAGTAGATCTAGCCGGTGTTTCATAATATAATAGAGACAGTAGATCTAGCTGGTCTGTCATAATATAATAGAGACAGTACATCTAGCTGGTCTGTCATAATACAATAGAGACAGTAGATCTAGCTGGTCTGTCATAATATCATAGCGACAGTAGATGTAGCTAGTCTGTCATAATATAATAGAGACAGTACAGCTGTCTGTTCTGCCATAATATAATAGAGACAGTAGATGTAGCTGGTCTGTCATAATATAAAAGAGACAGTACATCTAGCTGGTCTGTCATAATACAATAGAGACAGTAGATCTAGCTGGTCTGTCATAATATCATAGAGACAGTAGATGTAGCTGGTCTGTCATAATATAATAGAGACAGTACAGCTGTCTGTTCTGCCATAATATAATAGAGACAGTAGATGTAGCTGGTCTGTCATAATATAATAGAGACAGTAGATCTAGCTGGTCTGCCATAATATAATAGAGACAGTAGATCTAGCTGGTCTGTCATAATATAATAGAGACAGTAGATCTAGCTGGTCTGTCATAATATAATAGAGACAGTACATCTAGCTGGTCTGTCATAATACAATAGAGACAGTAGATGTAGCTGGTCTGTCATAATATAATAGAGACAGTACAGCTGTCTGTTCTGCCATAATATAATAGAGACAGTAGATGTAGCTGGTCTGTCATAATATAATAGAGACAGTAGATCTAGCTGGTCTGCCATAATATAATAGAGACAGTAGATCTAGCTGGTCTGTCATAATATAATAGAGACAGTAGATCTAGCTGGTCTGCCATAATTTAATAGACGGTAGATCTAGCTGGTCTGTCATAATATAATAGAGACAGTAGATTTAGCTGGTCTGTCATAATATAATAGAGACAGTAGATGTAGCTGGTCTGCCATAATATAATAGAGACGGTACATCTAGCTGGTCTGCCATAATATAATAGAGACAGTAGATCTAGCTTGTCTGCCATAGTATTATAGAGACCGTAGATCTAGCTGGTCTGCCATGATATAATAGAGGCAGTAGATCTAGCTGGTCTATCATAATATAATAGAGACAGTAGATCTAGCTGGTCTATCATAATATAATAGAGGCAGTAGATCTAGCTGGTCTATCATAATATAATAGAGACAGTAGATCTAGCTGGTCTTTCATATTATAATAGAGACAGTATATTGAGCTGGTCTGCCATAATTTAATAGAGACGGTAGATCTAGCTGGTCTGTCATAATATAATAGAGACGGTAGATCTAGCTGGTCTGTCATAATATAATAGAGACAGTATATTGAGCTGGTCTGCCATAATATAATAGAGACAGTAGATCTAGTTTGTCTGCCATATTATTATAGAGACCGTAGATCTAGCTGGTCTGCTATGATATAATAGAGGCTGTAGATCTAGCTGTTCTATCATAATATAATAGAGACAGTAGATCTTGCTGGTCTTTCATATTATAATTAAGAAAGTTGATCTCGCTGATCTGCCATAACATAATAGAGACAGTAGATCTAGCGGGTCTGTCATAATATAATAGAGACAGTAGATCTAGCTGGTCTGTCATAATATAATAGAGGCAGTAGATCTAGCTGGTTTATCATAATATAATAGAGACAGTAGATCTAGCTGGTCTGCCATAATATAATAGAGACAGTAGATCTAGCTGATCTATCATAATATAATAGAGACAGTAGATCTAGCCGGTCTTTCGTAATATAATAGAGACAGTAGATGTAGCTAGTCTGTCATAATATAATAGAGACAGTACAGCTGTCTGTTCTGCCATAATATAATAGAGACAGTAGATGTAGCTGGTCTGTCATAATATAAAAGAGACAGTACATCTAGCTGGTCTGTCATAATACAATAGAGACAGTAGATCTAGCTGGTCTGTCATAATATCATAGAGACATTAGATGTAGCTGGTCTGTCATAATATAATAGAGACAGTACAGCTGTCTGTTCTGCCATAATATAATAGAGACAGTAGATCTAGCTGGTCTTTCGTAATATAATAGAGACAGTAGATCTAGCTGGTCTGCCATAATATAATAGAGACAGAAGATCTAGCTGGTCTGTCATAATATAATAGAGACAGTAGATCTAGCTCGTCTGTCATAATATTATAGAAACAGTATATCTAGCTGGTCTGCCATAATATAATGGAGACAGTAGATCTAGCTGGTCTTTCGTAAGATAATAGAGACAGTAGATCTAGCTCGTCTGTCATAATATTATAGAAACAGTAGATCTAGCTGGTCTGCCATAATATAATAGTGACAGTAGATCTAGCTGGTCTGTCATAATATAATAGAGACAGTAGATCTAGCTGGTCTGTCATAATATAATAGAGACATTAGATCGAGCTGGTCTGTCATAATACAATAGAGACAGTAGATCTAGCTGGTCTGTCATAATATAATAGAGACAGTATATTGAGCTGGTCTGTCATAATGCAATAGAGACGGTAGATCTAGCTGGTCTGTCATAATATAATAGAGACAATAGATCTAGCTGGTCTGTCATAATATAATAGAGACAGTATATTGAGCTGGTCTGCCATAATTTAATAGAGACGGTAGATCTAGCTGGTCTGTCATAATATAATAGAGACAGTATATTGAGCTGGTCTGCCATAATATAATAGAGACAGTAGATCTAGCTTGTCTGCCATAGTATTATAGAGACCGTAGATCTAGCTGGTCTGCCATGATATAATAGAGGCAGTAGATCTAGCTGGTCTATCAAAATATAATAGAGACAGTAGATCTAGCTGGTCTATCATAATATAATAGAGGCAGTAGATCTAGCTGGTCTATCATAATATAATAGAGACAGTAGATCTAGCTGGTCTTTCATATTATAATAGAGACAGTATATTGAGCTGGTCTGCCATAATTTAATAGAGACGGTAGATCTAGCTGGTCTGTCATAATATAATAGAGACGGTAGATCTAGCTGGTCTGTCATAATATAATAGAGACAGTATATTGAGCTGGTCTGCCATAATATAATAGAGACAGTAGATCTAGTTTGTCTGCCATATTATTATAGAGACCGTAGATCTAGCTGGTCTGCTATGATATAATAGAGGCTGTAGATCTAGCTGTTCTATCATAATATAATAGAGACAGTAGATCTTAATGGTCTTTCATATTATAATTAAGAAAGTTGATCTCGCTGATCTGCCATAACATAATAGAGACAGTAGATCTAGCGGGTCTGTCATAATATAATAGAGACAGTAGATCTAGCTGGTCTGTCATAATATAATAGAGACAGTAGATCTAGCTGATCTATCATAATATAATAGAGACAGTAGATCTAGCCGGTCTTTCGTAATATAATAGAGACAGTAGATGTAGCTAGTCTGTCATAATATAATAGAGACAGTACAGCTGTCTGTTCTGCCATAATATAATAGAGACAGTAGATGTAGCTGGTCTGTCATAATATAAAAGAGACAGTACATCTAGCTGGTCTGTCATAATACAATAGAGACAGTAGATCTAGCTGGTCTGTCATAATATCATAGAGACAGTAGATGTAGCTGGTCTGTCATAATATAATAGAGACAGTACAGCTGTCTGTTCTGCCATAATATAATAGAGACAGTAGATGTAGCTGGTCTGTCATAATATAATAGAGACAGTAGATCTAGCTGGTCTGCCATAATATAATAGAGACAGTAGATCTAGCTGGTCTGTCATAATATAATAGAGACAGTAGATCTAGCTGGTCTGTCATAATATAATAGAGACAGTACATCTAGCTGGTCTGTCATAATACAATAGAGACAGTAGATGTAGCTGGTCTGTCATAATATAATAGAGACAGTACAGCTGTCTGTTCTGCCATAATATAATAGAGACAGTAGATGTAGCTGGTCTGTCATAATATAATAGAGACAGTAGATCTAGCTGGTCTGCCATAATATAATACAGACAGTAGATCTAGCTGGTCTGTCATAATATAATAGAGACAGTAGATCTAGCTGGTCTGCCATAATTTAATAGACGGTAGATCTAGCTGGTCTGTCATAATATAATAGAGACAGTAGATTTAGCTGGTCTGTCATAATATAATAGAGACAGTAGATGTAGCTGGTCTGCCATAATATAATAGAGACGGTAGATCTAGCTGGTCTGTCATAATATAATAGAGACAGTAGATCTAGCTGGTCTATCATAATATAATAGAGACAGTAGATCTAGCTGGTCTTTCATATTATAATAGAGACAGTATATTGAGCTGGTCTGCCATAATTTAATAGAGACGGTAGATCTAGCTGGTCTGTCATAATATAATAGAGACGGTAGATCTAGCTGGTCTGTCATAATATAATAGAGACAGTAGATCTAGCTGGTCTGCCATAATTTAATAGACGGTAGATCTAGCTGGTCTGTCATAATATAATAGAGACAGTAGATTTAGCTGGTCTGTCATAATATAATAGAGACAGTAGATGTAGCTGGTCTGCCATAATATAATAGAGACGGTACATCTAGCTGGTCTGCCATAATATAATAGAGACAGTAGATCTAGCTTGTCTGCCATAGTATTATAGAGACCGTAGATCTAGCTGGTCTGCCATGATATAATAGAGGCAGTAGATCTAGCTGGTCTATCATAATATAATAGAGACAGTAGATCTAGCTGGTCTATCATAATATAATAGAGGCAGTAGATCTAGCTGGTCTATCATAATATAATAGAGACAGTACATCTAGCTGGTCTTTCATATTATAATAGAGACAGTATATTGAGCTGGTCTGCCATAATTTAATAGAGACGGTAGATCTAGCTGGTCTGTCATAATATAATAGAGACGGTAGATCTAGCTGGTCTGTCATAATATAATAGAGACAGTATATTGAGCTGGTCTGCCATAATATAATAGAGACAGTAGATCTAGTTTGTCTGCCATATTATTATAGAGACCGTAGATCTAGCTGGTCTGCTATGATATAATAGAGGCTGTAGATCTAGCTGTTCTCTCATAATATAATAGAGACAGTAGATCTTGCTGGTCTTTCATATTATAATTAAGAAAGTTGATCTCGCTGATCTGCCATAACATAATAGAGACAGTAGATCTAGCGGGTCTGTCATAATATAATAGAGACAGTAGATCTAGCTGGTCTGTCATAATATAATAGAGGCAGTAGATCTAGCTGGTTTATCATAATATAATAGAGACAGTAGATCTAGCTGGTCTGCCATAATATAATAGAGACAGTAGATCTAGCTGATCTATCATAATATAATAGAGACAGTAGATCTAGCCGGTCTTTCGTAATATAATAGAGACAGTAGATGTAGCTAGTCTGTCATAATATAATAGAGACAGTACAGCTGTCTGTTCTGCCATAATATAATAGAGACAGTAGATGTAGCTGGTCTGTCATAATATAAAAGAGACAGTACATCTAGCTGGTCTGTCATAATACAATAGAGACAGTAGATCTAGCTGGTCTGTCATAATATCATAGAGACAGTAGATGTAGCTGGTCTGTCATAATATAATAGAGACAGTACAGCTGTCTGTTCTGCCATAATATAATAGAGACAGTAGATCTAGCTGGTCTTTCGTAATATAATAGAGACAGTAGATCTAGCTGGTCTGCCATAATATAATAGAGACAGAAGATCTAGCTGGTCTGTCATAATATAATAGAGACAGTAGATCTAGCTCGTCTGTCATAATATTATAGAAACAGTATATCTAGCTGGTCTGCCATAATATAATGGAGACAGTAGATCTAGCTGGTCTTTCGTAAGATAATAGAGACAGTAGATCTAGCTCGTCTGTCATAATATTATAGAAACAGTAGATCTAGCTGGTCTGCCATAATATAATAGTGACAGTAGATCTAGCTGGTCTGTCATAATATAATAGAGACAGTAGATCTAGCTGGTCTGTCATAATATAATAGAGACATTAGATCGAGCTGGTCTGTCATAATACAATAGAGACAGTAGATCTAGCTGGTCTGTCATAATATAATAGAGACAGTATATTGAGCTGGTCTGTCATAATGCAATAGAGACGGTAGATCTAGCTGGTCTGTCATAATATAATAGAGACAGTAGATCTAGCTGGTCTGTCATAATATAATAGAGACAGTATATTGAGCTGGTCTGCCATAATTTAATAGAGACGGTAGATCTAGCTGGTGTTTCGTAATATAATAGAGACAGTAGATCTAGCTGGTCTGTCATAATATAATAGAGACAGTACATCTAGCTGGTCTGTCATAATACAATAGAGACAGTAGATCTAGCTGGTCTGTCATAATATCATAGCGACAGTAGATGTAGCTAGTCTGTCATAATATAATAGAGACAGTACAGCTGTCTGTTCTGTCATAATATAATAGAGACAGTAGATCTAGCTGGTCTGTCATAATATAATAGAGGCAGTAGATCTAGCTGGTTTATCATAATATAATAGAGACAGTAGATCTAGCTGGTCTGCCATAATATAATAGAGACAGTAGATCTAGCTGATCTATCATAATATAATAGAGACAGTAGATCTAGCCGGTCTTTCGTAATATAATAGAGACAGTAGATGTAGCTAGTCTGTCATAATATAATAGAGACCGTACAGCTGTCTGTTCTGCCATAATATAATAGAGACAGTAGATGTAGCTGGTCTGTCATAATATAAAAGAGACAGTACATCTAGCTGGTCTGTCATAATACAATAGAGACAGTAGATCTAGCTGGTCTGTCATAATATCATAGAGACAGTAGATGTAGCTGGTCTGTCATAATATAATAGAGACAGTACAGCTGTCTGTTCTGCCATAATATAATAGAGACAGTAGATCTAGCTGGTCTTTCGTAATATAATAGAGACAGTAGATCTAGCTGGTCTGCCATAATATAATAGAGACAGAAGATCTAGCTGGTCTGTCATAATATAATAGAGACAGTAGATCTAGCTCGTCTGTCATAATATTATAGAAACAGTATATCTAGCTGGTCTGCCATAATATAATGGAGACAGTAGATCTAGCTGGTCTTTCGTAAGATAATAGAGACAGTAGATCTAGCTCGTCTGTCATAATATTATAGAAACAGTAGATCTAGCTGGTCTGCCATAATATAATAGTGACAGTAGATCTAGCTGGTCTGTCATAATATAATAGAGACAGTAGATCTAGCTGGTCTGTCATAATATAATAGAGACATTAGATCGAGCTGGTCTGTCATAATACAATAGAGACAGTAGATCTAGCTGGTCTGTCATAATATAATAGAGACAGTATATTGAGCTGGTCTGTCATAATGCAATAGAGACGGTAGATCTAGCTGGTCTGTCATAATATAATAGAGACAGTAGATCTAGCTGGTCTGTCATAATATAATAGAGACAGTATATTGAGCTGGTCTGCCATAATTTAATAGAGACGGTAGATCTAGCTGGTCTGTCATAATATAATAGAGACAGTACATTGAGCTGGTCTGCCATAATTTAATAGAGACGGTAGATCTAGCTGGTCTGTCATAATATAATTGAGACGGTAGATCTAGCTGGTCTGCCATAATATAATAGAGATGGTACATCTAGCTGGTCTGCCATAATATAATAGAGACAGTAGATCTAGCTTGTCTGCCATAGTATTATAGAGACCGTAGATCTAGCTGGTCTGCCATGATATAATAGAGGCAGTAGATCTAGCTGGTCTATCATAATATAATAGAGACAGTAGATCTAGGTGGTCTATCATAATATAATAGAGGCAGTAGATCTAGCTGGTCTATCATAATATAATAGAGAAAGTAGATCTAGCTGGTCTTTCATATTATAATAGAGACAGTATATTGAGCTGGTCTGCCATAATTTAATAGAGACGGTAGATCTAGCTGGTCTGTCATAATATAATAGAGACGGTAGATCTAGCTGGTCTGTCATAATATAATAGAGACAGTATATTGAGCTGGTCTGCCATAATATAATAGAGACAGTAGATCTAGTTTGTCTGCCATATTATTATAGAGACCGTAGATCTAGCTGGTCTGCTATGATATAATAGAGGCTGTAGATCTAGCTGTTCTATCATAATATAATAGAGACAGTAGATCTTGCTGGTCTTTCATATTATAATGAAGAAAGTTGATCTCGCTGATCTGCCATAACATAATAGAGACAGTAGATCTAGCGGGTCTGTCATAATATAATAGAGACAGTAGATCTAGCTGGTCTGTCATAATATAATAGAGGCAGTAGATCTGGCTGGTTTATCATAATATAATAGAGACAGTAGATCTAGCTGGTCTGCCATAATATAATAGAGAAAGTAGATCTAGCTGATCTATCATAATATAATAGAGACAGTAGATCTAGCCGGTGTTTCGTAATATAATAGAGACAGTAGATCTAGCTGGTCTGTCATAATATAATAGAGACAGTACATCTAGCTGGTCTGTCATAATACAATAGAGACAGTAGATCTAGCTGGTCTGTCATAATATCATAGCGACAGTAGATGTAGCTAGTCTGTCATAATATAATAGAGACAGTACAGCTGTCTGTTCTGCCATAATATAATAGAGACAGTAGATGTAGCTGGTCTGTCATAATATAAAAGAGACAGTACATCTAGCTGGTCTGTCATAATACAATAGAGACAGTAGATCTAGCTGGTCTGTCATAATATCATAGAGACAGTAGATGTAGCTGGTCTGTCATAATATAATAGAGACAGTACAGCTGTCTGTTCTGCCATAATATAATAGAGACAGTAGATGTAGCTGGTCTGTCATAATATAATAGAGACAGTAGATCTAGCTGGTCTGCCATAATATAATAGAGACAGTAGATCTAGCTGGTCTGTCATAATATAATAGAGACAGTAGATCTAGCTGGTCTGTCATAATATAATAGAGACAGTACATCTAGCTGGTCTGTCATAATACAATAGAGACAGTAGATGTAGCTGGTCTGTCATAATATAATAGAGACAGTACAGCTGTCTGTTCTGCCATAATATAATAGAGACAGTAGATGTAGCTGGTCTGTCATAATATAATAGAGACAGTAGATCTAGCTGGTCTGCCATAATATAATAGAGACAGTAGATCTAGCTGGTCTGTCATAATATAATAGAGACAGTAGATCTAGCTGGTCTGCCATAATTTAATAGACGGTAGATCTAGCTGGTCTGTCATAATATAATAGAGACAGTAGATTTAGCTGGTCTGTCATAATATAATAGAGACAGTAGATGTAGCTGGTCTGCCATAATATAATAGAGACGGTACATCTAGCTGGTCTGCCATAATATAATAGAGACAGTAGATCTAGCTTGTCTGCCATAGTATTATAGAGACCGTAGATCTAGCTGGTCTGCCATGATATAATAGAGGCAGTAGATCTAGCTGGTCTATCATAATATAATAGAGACAGTAGATCTAGCTGGTCTATCATAATATAATAGAGGCAGTAGATCTAGCTGGTCTATCATAATATAATAGAGACAGTAGATCTAGCTGGTCTTTCATATTATAATAGAGACAGTATATTGAGCTGGTCTGCCATAATTTAATAGAGACGGTAGATCTAGCTGGTCTGTCATAATATAATAGAGACGGTAGATCTAGCTGGTCTGTCATAATATAATAGAGACAGTATATTGAGCTGGTCTGCCATAATATAATAGAGACAGTAGATCTAGTTTGTCTGCCATATTATTATAGAGACCGTAGATCTAGCTGGTCTGCTATGATATAATAGAGGCTGTAGATCTAGCTGTTCTATCATAATATAATAGAGACAGTAGATCTTGCTGGTCTTTCATATTATAATTAAGAAAGTTGATCTCGCTGATCTGCCATAACATAATAGAGACAGTAGATCTAGCGGGTCTGTCATAATATAATAGAGACAGTAGATCTAGCTGGTCTGTCATAATATAATAGAGGCAGTAGATCTAGCTGGTTTATCATAATATAATAGAGACAGTAGATCTAGCTGGTCTGCCATAATATAATAGAGACAGTAGATCTAGCTGATCTATCATAATATAATAGAGACAGTAGATCTAGCCGGTCTTTCGTAATATAATAGAGACAGTAGATGTAGCTAGTCTGTCATAATATAATAGAGACAGTACAGCTGTCTGTTCTGCCATAATATAATAGAGACAGTAGATGTAGCTGGTCTGTCATAATATAAAAGAGACAGTACATCTAGCTGGTCTGTCATAATACAATAGAGACAGTAGATCTAGCTGGTCTGTCATAATATCATAGAGACAGTAGATGTAGCTGATCTGTCATAATATAATAGAGACAGTACAGCTGTCTGTTCTGCCATAATATAATAGAGACAGTAGATCTAGCTGGTCTTTCGTAATATAATAGAGACAGTAGATCTAGCTGGTCTGCCATAATATAATAGAGACAGAAGATCTAGCTGGTCTGTCATAATATAATAGAGACAGTAGATCTAGCTCGTCTGTCATAATATTATAGAAACAGTATATCTAGCTGGTCTGCCATATTATAATGGAGACAGTAGATCTAGCTGGTCTTTCGTAAGATAATAGAGACAGTAGATCTAGCTCGTCTGTCATAATATTATAGAAACAGTAGATCTAGCTGGTCTGCCATAATATAATAGTGACAGTAGATCTAGCTGGTCTGTCATAATATAATAGAGACAGTAGATCTAGCTGGTCTGTCATAATATAATAGAGACATTAGATCGAGCTGGTCTGTCATAATACAATAGAGACAGTAGATCTAGCTGGTCTGTCATAATATAATAGAGACAGTATATTGAGCTGGTCTGTCATAATGCAATAGAGACGGTAGATCTAGCTGGTCTGTCATAATATAATAGAGACAGTAGATCTAGCTGGTCTGTCATAATATAATAGAGACAGTATATTGAGCTGGTCTGCCATAATTTAATAGAGACGGTAGATCTAGCTGGTCTGTCATAATATAATAGAGACAGTATATTGAGCTGGTCTGCCATAATATAATAGAGACAGTAGATCTAGCTTGTCTGCCATAGTATTATAGAGACCGTAGATCTAGCTGGTCTGCCATGATATAATAGAGGCAGTAGATCTAGCTGGTCTATCATAATATAATAGAGACAGTAGATCTAGCTGGTCTATCATAATATAATAGAGGCAGTAGATCTAGCTGGTCTATCATAATATAATAGAGACAGTAGATCTAGCTGGTCTTTCATATTATAATAGAGACAGTATATTGAGCTGGTCTGCCATAATTTAATAGAGACGGTAGATCTAGCTGGTCTGTCATAATATAATAGAGACAGTAGATCTAGCTGGTCTGTCATAATATAATAGAGACAGTATATTGAGCTGGTCTGCCATAATATAATAGAGACAGTAGATCTAGTTTGTCTGCCATATTATTATAGAGACCGTAGATCTAGCTGGTCTGCTATGATATAATAGAGGCTGTAGATCTAGCTGTTCTATCATAATATAATAGAGACAGTAGATCTTGCTGGTCTTTCATATTATAATTAAGAAAGTTGATCTCGCTGATCTGCCATAACATAATAGAGACAGTAGATCTAGCGGGTCTGTCATAATATAATAGAGACAGTAGATCTAGCTGGTCTGTCATAATATAATAGAGGCAGTAGATCTAGCTGGTTTATCATAATATAATAGAGACAGTAGATCTAGCTGGTCTGCCATAATATAATAGAGACAGTAGATCTAGCTGATCTATCATAATATAATAGAGACAGTAGATCTAGCCGGTCTTTCGTAATATAATAGAGACAGTAGATGTAGCTAGTCTGTCATAATATAATAGAGACAGTACAGCTGTCTGTTCTGCCATAATATAATAGAGACAGTAGATGTAGCTGGTCTGTCATAATATAAAAGAGACAGTACATCTAGCTGGTCTGTCATAATACAATAGAGACAGTAGATCTAGCTGGTCTGTCATAATATCATAGAGACAGTAGATGTAGCTGGTCTGTCATAATATAATAGAGACAGTACAGCTGTCTGTTCTGCCATAATATAATAGAGACAGTAGATCTAGCTGGTCTTTCGTAATATAATAGAGACAGTAGATCTAGCTGGTCTGCCATAATATAATAGAGACAGAAGATCTAGCTGGTCTGTCATAATATAATAGAGACAGTAGATCTAGCTCGTCTGTCATAATATTATAGAAACAGTATATCTAGCTGGTCTGTCATAATATAATGGAGACAGTAGATCTAGCTGGTCTTTCGTAAGATAATAGAGACAGTAGATCTAGCTCGTCTGTCATAATATTATAGAAACAGTAGATCTAGCTGGTCTGCCATAATATAATAGTGACAGTAGATCTAGCTGGTCTGTCATAATATAATAGAGACAGTAGATCTAGCTGGTCTGTCATAATATAATAGAGACATTAGATCGAGCTGGTCTGTCATAATACAATAGAGACAGTAGATCTAGCTGGTCTGTCATAATATAATAGAGACAGTATATTGAGCTGGTCTGTCATAATGCAATAGAGACGGTAGATCTAGCTGGTCTGTCATAATATAATAGAGACAGTAGATCTAGCTGGTCTGTCATAATATAATAGAGACAGTATATTGAGCTGGTCTGCCATAATTTAATAGAGACGGTAGATCTAGCTGGTCTGTCATAATATAATAGAGACAGTATATTGAGCTGGTCTGCCATAATTTAATAGAGACGGTAGATCTAGCTGGTCTGTCATAATATAATTGAGACGGTAGATCTAGCTGGTCTGTCATAATATAATAGAGACAGTATATTGAGCTGGTCTGCCATAATATAATAGAGACAGTAGATCTAGCTGGTTTATCATAATATAATAGAGACAATAGATCTAGCTGGTCTGTCATAATATAATAGAGACAGTACAGCTGTCTGTTCTGCCATAATATAATAGAGACAGTAGATGTAGCTGGTCTGTCATAATATAAAAGAGACAGTACATCTAGCTGGTCTGTCATAATACAATAGAGACAGTAGATCTAGCTGGTCTGTCATAATATCATAGAGACAGTAGATGTAGCTGGTCTGTCATAATATAATAGAGACAGTACAGCTGTCTGTTCTGCCATAATATAATAGAGACAGTAGATGTAGCTGGTCTGTCATAATATAATAGAGACAGTAGATCTAGCTGGTCTGCCATAATATAATAGAGACAGTAGATCTAGCTGGTCTGTCATAATATAATAGAGACAGTAGATCTAGCTGGTCTGTCATAATATAATAGAGACAGTACATCTAGCTGGTCTGTCATAATACAATAGAGACAGTAGATGTAGCTGGTCTGTCATAATATAATAGAGACAGTACAGCTGTCTGTTCTGCCATAATATAATAGAGACAGTAGATGTAGCTGGTCTGTCATAATATAATAGAGACAGTAGATCTAGCTGGTCTGCCATAATATAATACAGACAGTAGATCTAGCTGGTCTGTCATAATATAATAGAGACAGTAGATCTAGCTGGTCTGCCATAATTTAATAGACGGTAGATCTAGCTGGTCTGTCATAATATAATAGAGACAGTAGATTTAGCTGGTCTGTCATAATATAATAGAGACAGTAGATGTAGCTGGTCTGCCATAATATAATAGAGACGGTACATCTAGCTGGTCTGCCATAATATAATAGAGACAGTAGATCTAGCTTGTCTGCCATAGTATTATAGAGACCGTAGATCTAGCTGGTCTGCCATGATATAATAGAGGCAGTAGATCTAGCTGGTCTATCATAATATAATAGAGACAGTAGATCTAGCTGGTCTATCATAATATAATAGAGGCAGTAGATCTAGCTGGTCTATCATAATATAATAGAGACAGTAGATCTAGCTGGTCTTTCATATTATAATAGAGACAGTATATTGAGCTGGTCTGCCATAATTTAATAGAGACGGTAGATCTAGCTGGTCTGTCATAATATAATAGAGACGGTAGATCTAGCTGGTCTGTCATAATATAATAGAGACAGTAGATCTAGCTGGTCTGCCATAATTTAATAGACGGTAGATCTAGCTGGTCTGTCATAATATAATAGAGACAGTAGATTTAGCTGGTCTGTCATAATATAATAGAGACAGTAGATGTAGCTGGTCTGCCATAATATAATAGAGACGGTACATCTAGCTGGTCTGCCATAATATAATAGAGACAGTAGATCTAGCTTGTCTGCCATAGTATTATAGAGACCGTAGATCTAGCTGGTCTGCCATGATATAATAGAGGCAGGAGATCTAGCTGGTCTATCATAATATAATAGAGACAGTAGATCTAGCTGGTCTATCATAATATAATAGAGGCAGTAGATCTAGCTGGTGTATCATAATATAATAGAGACAGTACATCTAGCTGGTCTTTCATATTATAATAGAGACAGTATATTGATCTGGTCTGCCATAATTTAATAGAGACGGTAGATCTAGCTGGTCTGTCATAATATAATAGAGACGGTAGATCTAGCTGGTCTGTCATAATATAATAGAGACAGTATATTGAGCTGGTCTGCCATAATATAAAAGAGACAGTAGATCTAGTTTGTCTGCCATATTATTATAGAGACCGTAGATCTAGCTGGTCTGCTATGATATAATAGAGGCTGTAGATCTAGCTGTTCTATCATAATATAATAGAGACAGTAGATCTAGCTGGTCTTTCATATTATAATTAAGAAAGTTGATCTCGCTGATCTGCCATAACATAATAGAGACAGTAGATCTAGCGGGTCTGTCATAATATAATAGAGACAGTAGATCTAGCTGGTCTGTCATAATATAATAGAGGCAGTAGATCTAGCTGGTTTATCATAATATAATAGAGACAGTAGATCTAGCTGGTCTGCCATAATATAATAGAGACAGTAGATCTAGCTGATCTATCATAATATAATAGAGACAGTAGATCTAGCCGGTCTTTCGTAATATAATAGAGACAGTAGATGTAGCTAGTCTGTCATAATATAATAGAGACAGTACAGCTGTCTGTTCTGCCATAATATAATAGAGACAGTAGATGTAGCTGGTCTGTCATAATATAAAAGAGACAGTACATCTAGCTGGTCTGTCATAATACAATAGAGACAGTAGATCTAGCTGGTCTGTCATAATATCATAGAGACAGTAGATGTAGCTGGTCTGTCATAATATAATAGAGACAGTACAGCTGTCTGTTCTGCCATAATATAATAGAGACAGTAGATCTAGCTGGTCTTTCGTAATATAATAGAGACAGTAGATCTAGCTGGTCTGCCATAATATAATAGAGACAGAAGATCTAGCTGGTCTGTCATAATATAATAGAGACAGTAGATCTAGCTCGTCTGTCATAATATTATAGAAACAGTATATCTAGCTGGTCTGCCATAATATAATGGAGACAGTAGATCTAGCTGGTCTTTCGTAAGATAATAGAGACAGTAGATCTAGCTCGTCTGTCATAATATTATAGAAACAGTAGATCTAGCTGGTCTGCCATAATATAATAGTGACAGTAGATCTAGCTGGTCTGTCATAATATAATAGAGACAGTAGATCTAGCTGGTCTGTCATAATATAATAGAGACATTAGATCGAGCTGGTCTGTCATAATACAATAGAGACAGTAGATCTAGCTGGTCTGTCATAATATAATAGAGACAGTATATTGAGCTGGTCTGTCATAATGCAATAGAGACGGTAGAGCTAGCTGGTCTGTCATAATATAATAGAGACAGTAGATCTAGCTGGTCTGTCATAATATAATAGAGACAGTATATTGAGCTGGTCTGCCATAATTTAATAGAGATGGTAGATCTAGCTGGTCTGTCATAATATAATAGAGACAGTATATTGAGCTGGTCTGCCATAATTTAATAGAGACGGTAGATCTAGCTGGTCTGTCATAATATAATTGAGACGGTAGATCTAGCTGGTCTGTCATAATATAATAGAGACAGTATATTGAGCTGGTCTGCCATAATATAATAGAGACAGTAGATCTAGCTGGTTTATCATAATATAATAGAGACAGTAGATCTAGCTGGTCTGCCATAATATAATAGAGACAGTAGATCTAGCTGATCTATCATAATATAATAGAGACAGTAGATCTAGCCGGTCTTTCGTAATATAATAGAGACAGTACATCTAGCTGGTCTGTCATAATACAATAGAGACAGTAGATCTAGCTGGTCTGTCATAATATCATAGCGACAGTAGATGTAGCTAGTCTGTCATAATATAATAGAGACAGTACAGCTGTCTGTTCTGCCATAATATAATAGAGACAGTAGATGTAGCTGGTCTGTCATAATATAAAAGAGACAGTACATCTAGCTGGTCTGTCATAATACAATAGAGACAGTAGATCTAGCTGGTCTGTCATAATATCATAGAGACAGTAGATGTAGCTGGTCTGTCATAATATAATAGAGACAGTACAGCTGTCTGTTCTGCCATAATATAATAGAGACAGTAGATCTAGCTGGTCTTTCGTAATATAATAGAGACAGTAGATCAAGCTGGTCTGCCATAATATAATAGAGACAGAAGATCTAGCTGGTCTGTCATAATATAATAGAGACAGTAGATCTAGCTCGTCTGTCATAATATTATAGAAACAGTATATCTAGCTGGTCTGCCATAATATAATGGAGACAGTAGATCTAGCTGGTCTTTCGTAAGATAGTAGAGACAGTAGATCTAGCTCGTCTGTCATAATATTATAGAAACAGTAGATCTAGCTGGTCTGCCATAATATAATAGTGACAGTAGATCTAGCTGGTCTGTCATAATATAATAGAGACAGTAGATCTAGCTGGTCTGTCATAATATAATAGAGACATTAGATCGAGCTGGTCTGTCATAATACAATAGAGACAGTAGATCTAGCTGGTCTGTCATAATATAATAGAGACAGTATATTGAGCTGGTCTGTCATAATATCATAGCGACAGTAGATGTAGCTAGTCTGTCATAATATAATAGAGACAGTACAGCTGTCTGTTCTGCCATAATATAATAGAGACAGTAGATGTAGCTGGTCTGTCATAATATAAAAGAGACAGTACATCTAGCTGGTCTGTCATAATACAATAGAGACAGTAGATCTAGCTGGTCTTTCGTAAGATAATAGAGACAGTAGATCTAGCTCGTCTGTCATAATATTATAGAAACAGTAGATCTAGCTGGTCTGCCATAATATAATAGTGACAGTAGATCTAGCTGATCTATCATAATATAATAGAGACAGTAGATCTAGCCGGTCTTTCGTAATATAATAGAGACAGTAGATCTAGCTGGTCTGTCATAATATAATAGAGACAGTACATCTAGCTGGTCTGTCATAATACAATAGAGACAGTAGATCTAGCTGGTCTGTCATAATATCATAGCGACAGTAGATGTAGCTAGTCTGTCATAATATAATAGAGACAGTACAGCTGTCTGTTCTGCCATAATATAATAGAGACAGTAGATGTAGCTGGTCTGTCATAATATAATAGAGACAGTAGATCTAGCTGGTCTGCCATAATATAATAGAGACAGTAGATCTAGCTGGTCTGTCATAATATAATAGAGACAGTATATTGAGCTGGTCTGTCATAATGCAATAGAGACTTTAGATCTAGCTGGTCTGTCATAATATAATAGAGACAGTAGATCTAGCTGGTCTGTCATAATATAATAGAGACAGTATATTGAGCTGGTCTGCCATAATTTAATAGAGACGGTAGATCTAGCTGGTCTGTCATAATATAATAGAGACAGTATATTGAGCTGGTCTGCCATAATTTAATAGGGACGGTAGATCTAGCTGGTCTGTCATAATATAATTGAGACGGTAGATCTAGCTGGTTTATCATAATATAATAGAGACAGTAGATCTAGCTGGTCTGTCATAATATAATAGAGACAGTACAGCTGTCTGTTCTGCCATAATATAATAGAGACAGTAGATGTAGCTGGTCTGTCATAATATAAAAGAGACAGTACATCTAGCTGGTTTGTCATAATACAATAGAGACAGTAGATCTAGCTCGTCTGTCATAATATTATAGAAACAGTATATCTAGCTGGTCTGCCATAATATAATGGAGACAGTAGATCTAGCTGGTCTTTCGTAAGATAGTAGAGACAGTAGATCTAGCTGGTCTGCCATAATATAATAGAGACAGAAGATCTAGCTGGTCTGTCATAATATAATAGAGACAGTAGATCTAGCTCGTCTGTCATAATATTATAGAAACAGTATATCTAGCTGGTCTGCCATAATATAATGGAGACAGTAGATCTAGCTGGTCTTTCGTAATATAATAGAGACAGTAGATCAAGCTGGTCTGCCATAATATAATAGAGACAGAAGATCTAGCTGGTCTGTCATAATATAATAGAGACAGTAGATCTAGCTCGTCTGTCATAATATTATAGAAACAGTATATCTAGCTGGTCTGCCATAATATAATGGAGACAGTAGATCTAGCTGGTCTTTCGTAAGATAGTAGAGACAGTAGATCTAGCTCGTCTGTCATAATATTATAGAAACAGTAGATCTAGCTGGTCTGCCATAATATAATAGTGACAGTAGATCTAGCTGGTCTGTCATAATATAATAGAGACAGTAGATCTAGCTGGTCTGTCATAATATAATAGAGACATTAGATCGAGCTGGTCTGTCATAATACAATAGAGACAGTAGATCTAGCTGGTCTGTCATAATATAATAGAGACAGTATATTGAGCTGGTCTGTCATAATATCATAGCGACAGTAGATGTAGCTAGTCTGTCATAATATAATAGAGACAGTACAGCTGTCTGTTCTGCCATAATATAATAGAGACAGTAGATGTAGCTGGTCTGTCATAATATAAAAGAGACAGTACATCTAGCTGGTCTGTCATAATACAATAGAGACAGTAGATCTAGCTGGTCTTTCGTAATATAATAGAGACAGTAGATCTAGCTGGTCTGTCATAATATAATAGAGACAGTACATCTAGCTGGTCTGTCATAATACAATAGAGACAGTAGATCTAGCTGGTCTGTCATAATATCATAGCGACAGTAGATGTAGCTAGTCTGTCATAATATAATAGAGACAGTACAGCTGTCTGTTCTGCCATAATATAATAGAGACAGTAGATGTAGCTGGTCTGTCATAATATAATAGAGACAGTAGATCTAGCTGGTCTGCCATAATATAATAGAGACAGTAGATCTAGCTGGTCTGTCATAATATAATAGAGACAGTATATTGAGCTGGTCTGTCATAATGCAATAGAGACGGTAGATCTAGCTGGTCTGTCATAATATAATAGAGACAGTAGATCTAGCTGGTCTGTCATAATATAATAGAGACAGTATATTGAGCTGGTCTGCCATAATATAATAGAGACAGTAGATCTAGCTGGTTTATCATAATATAATAGAGACAGTAGATCTAGCTGGTCTGTCATAATATAATAGAGACAGTACAGCTGTCTGTTCTGCCATAATATAATAGAGACAGTAGATGTAGCTGGTCTGTCATAATATAAAAGAGACAGTACATCTAGCTGGTCTGTCATAATACAATAGAGACAGTAGATCTAGCTGGTCTGTCATAATATCATAGAGACAGTAGATGTAGCTGGTCTGTCATAATATAATAGAGACAGTACAGCTGTCTGTTCTGCCATAATATAATAGAGACAGTAGATGTAGCTGGTCTGTAATAATATAATAGAGACAGTAGATCTAGCTGGTCTGCCATAATATAATAGAGACAGTAGATCTAGCTGGTCTGTCATAATATAATAGAGACAGTAGATCTAGCTGGTCTGTCATAATATAATAGAGACAGTACATCTAGCTGGTCTGTCATAATACAATAGAGACAGTAGATGTAGCTGGTCTGTCATAATATAATAGAGACAGTACAGCTGTCTGTTCTGCCATAATATAATAGAGACAGTAGATGTAGCTGGTCTGTCATAATATAATAGAGACAGTAGATCTAGCTGGTCTGCCATAATATAATAGAGACAGTAGATCTAGCTGGTCTGTCATAATATAATAGAGACAGTAGATCTAGCTGGTCTGCCATAATTTAATAGACGGTAGATCTAGCTGGTCTGTCATAATATAATAGAGACAGTAGATTTAGCTGGTCTGTCATAATATAATAGAGACAGTAGATGTAGCTGGTCTGCCATAATATAATAGAGACGGTACATCTAGCTGGTCTGCCATAATATAATAGAGACAGTAGATCTAGCTTGTCTGCCATAGTATTATAGAGACCGTAGATCTAGCTGGTCTGCCATGATATAATAGAGGCAGTAGATCTAGCTGGTCTATCATAATACAATAGAGACAGTAGATCTAGCTGGTCTATCATAATATAATAGAGGCAGTAGATCTAGCTGGTCTATCATAATATAATAGAGACAGTAGATCTAGCTGGTCTTTCATATTATAATAGAGACAGTATATTGAGCTGGTCTGCCATAATTTAATAGAGACGGTAGATCTAGCTGGTCTGTCATAATATAATAGAGACGGTAGATCTAGCTGGTCTGTCATAATATAATAGAGACAGTATATTGAGCTGGTCTGCCATAATATAATAGAGACAGTAGATCTAGTTTGTCTGCCATATTATTATAGAGACCGTAGATCTAGCTGGTCTGCTATGATATAATAGAGGCTGTAGATCTAGCTGTTCTATCATAATATAATAGAGACAGTAGATCTTGCTGGTCTTTCATATTATAATTAAGAAAGTTGATCTCGCTGATCTGCCATAACATAATAGAGACAGTAGATCTAGCGGGTCTGTCATAATATAATAGAGACAGTAGATCTAGCTGGTCTGTCATAATATAATAGAGGCAGTAGATCTAGCTGGTTTATCATAATATAATAGAGACAGTAGATCTAGCTGGTCTGCCATAATATAATAGAGACAGTAGATCTAGCTGATCTATCATAATATAATAGAGACAGTAGATCTAGCCGGTCTTTCGTAATATAATAGAGACAGTAGATGTAGCTAGTCCGTCATAATATAATAGAGACAGTACAGCTGTCTGTTCTGCCATAATATAATAGAGACAGTAGATGTAGCTGGTCTGTCATAATATAAAAGAGACAGTACATCTAGCTGGTCTGTCATAATACAATAGAGACAGTAGATCTAGCTGGTCTGTCATAATATCATAGAGACAGTAGATGTAGCTGGTCTGTCATAATATAATAGAGACAGTACAGCTGTCTGTTCTGCCATAATATAATAGAGACAGTAGATCTAGCTGGTCTTTCGTAATATAATAGAGACAGTAGATCTAGCTGGTCTGCCATAATATAATAGAGACAGAAGATCTAGCTGGTCTGTCATAATATAATAGAGACAGTAGATCTAGCTCGTCTGTCATAATATTATAGAAACAGTATATCTAGCTGGTCTGCCATAATATAATGGAGACAGTAGATCTAGCTGGTCTTTCGTAAGATAATAGAGACAGTAGATCTAGCTCGTCTGTCATAATATTATAGAAACAGTAGATCTAGCTGGTCTGCCATAATATAATAGTGACAGTAGATCTAGCTGGTCTGTCATAATATAATAGAGACAGTAGATCTAGCTGGTCTGTCATAATATAATAGAGACATTAGATCGAGCTGGTCTGTCATAATACAATAGAGACAGTAGATCTAGCTGGTCTGTCATAATATAATAGAGACAGTATATTGAGCTGGTCTGTCATAATGCAATAGAGACGGTAGATCTAGCTGGTCTGTCATAATATAATAGAGACAGTAGATCTAGCTGGTCTGTCATAATATAATAGAGACAGTATATTGAGCTGGTCTGCCATAATTTAATAGAGACGGTAGATCTAGCTGGTCTGTCATAATATAATAGAGACAGTATATTGAGCTGGTCTGCCATAATTTAATAGAGACGGTAGATCTAGCTGGTCTGTCATAATATAATTGAGACGGTAGATCTAGCTGGTCTGTCATAATATAATAGAGACAGTATATTGAGCTGGTCTGCCATAATATAATAGAGACAGTAGATCTAGCTGGTTTATCATAATATAATAGAGACAGTAGATCTAGCTGGTCTGCCATAATATAATAGAGACAGTAGATCTAGCTGATCTATCATAATATAATAGAGACAGTAGATCTAGCCGGTCTTTCGTAATATAATAGAGACAGTACATCTAGCTGGTCTGTCATAATACAATAGAGACAGTAGATCTAGCTGGTCTGTCATAATATCATAGCGACAGTAGATGTAGCTAGTCTGTCATAATATAATAGAGACAGTACAGCTGTCTGTTCTGCCATAATATAATAGAGACAGTAGATGTAGCTGGTCTGTCATAATATAAAAGAGACAGTACATCTAGCTGGTCTGTCATAATACAATAGAGACAGTAGATCTAGCTGGTCTGTCATAATATCATAGAGACAGTAGATCTAGCTGGTCTATCATAATATAATAGAGGCAGTAGATCTAGCTGGTCTATCATAATATAATAGAGACAGTAGATCTAGCTGGTCTTTCATATTATAATAGAGACAGTATATTGAGCTGGTCTGCCATAATTTAATAGAGACGGTAGATCTAGCTGGTCTGTCATAATATAATAGAGACGGTAGATCTAGCTGGTCTGTCATAATATAATAGAGACAGTATATTGAGCTGGTCTGCCATAATATAATAGAGACAGTAGATCTAGTTTGTCTGCCATATTATTATAGAGACCGTAGATCTAGCTGGTCTGCTATGATATAATAGAGGCTGTAGATCTAGCTGTTCTATCATAATATAATAGAGACAGTAGATCTTGCTGGTCTTTCATATTATAATTAAGAAAGTTGATCTCGCTGATCTGCCATAACATAATAGAGACAGTAGATCTAGCGGGTCTGTCATAATATAATAGAGACAGTAGATCTAGCTGGTCTGTCATAATATAATAGAGGCAGTAGATCTAGCTGGTTTATCATAATATAATAGAGACAGTAGATCTAGCTGGTCTGCCATAATATAATAGAGACAGTAGATCTAGCTGATCTATCATAATATAATAGAGACAGTAGATCTAGCCGGTCTTTCGTAATATAATAGAGACAGTAGATGTAGCTAGTCCGTCATAATATAATAGAGACAGTACAGCTGTCTGTTCTGCCATAATATAATAGAGACAGTAGATGTAGCTGGTCTGTCATAATATAAAAGAGACAGTACATCTAGCTGGTCTGTCATAATACAATAGAGACAGTAGATCTAGCTGGTCTGTCATAATATCATAGAGACAGTAGATGTAGCTGGTCTGTCATAATATAATAGAGACAGTACAGCTGTCTGTTCTGCCATAATATAATAGAGACAGTAGATCTAGCTGGTCTTTCGTAATATAATAGAGACAGTAGATCTAGCTGGTCTGCCATAATATAATAGAGACAGAAGATCTAGCTGGTCTGTCATAATATAATAGAGACAGTAGATCTAGCTCGTCTGTCATAATATTATAGAAACAGTATATCTAGCTGGTCTGCCATAATATAATGGAGACAGTAGATCTAGCTGGTCTTTCGTAAGATAATAGAGACAGTAGATCTAGCTCGTCTGTCATAATATTATAGAAACAGTAGATCTAGCTGGTCTGCCATAATATAATAGTGACAGTAGATCTAGCTGGTCTGTCATAATATAATAGAGACAGTAGATCTAGCTGGTCTGTCATAATATAATAGAGACATTAGATCGAGCTGGTCTGTCATAATACAATAGAGACAGTAGATCTAGCTGGTCTGTCATAATATAATAGAGACAGTATATTGAGCTGGTCTGTCATAATGCAATAGAGACGGTAGATCTAGCTGGTCTGTCATAATATAATAGAGACAGTAGATCTAGCTGGTCTGTCATAATATAATAGAGACAGTATATTGAGCTGGTCTGCCATAATTTAATAGAGACGGTAGATCTAGCTGGTCTGTCATAATATAATAGAGACAGTATATTGAGCTGGTCTGCCATAATTTAATAGAGACGGTAGATCTAGCTGGTCTGTCATAATATAATTGAGACGGTAGATCTAGCTGGTCTGTCATAATATAATAGAGACAGTATATTGAGCTGGTCTGCCATAATATAATAGAGACAGTAGATCTAGCTGGTTTATCATAATATAATAGAGACAGTAGATCTAGCTGGTCTGCCATAATATAATAGAGACAGTAGATCTAGCTGATCTATCATAATATAATAGAGACAGTAGATCTAGCCGGTCTTTCGTAATATAATAGAGACAGTACATCTAGCTGGTCTGTCATAATACAATAGAGACAGTAGATCTAGCTGGTCTGTCATAATATCATAGCGACAGTAGATGTAGCTAGTCTGTCATAATATAATAGAGACAGTACAGCTGTCTGTTCTGCCATAATATAATAGAGACAGTAGATGTAGCTGGTCTGTCATAATATAAAAGAGACAGTACATCTAGCTGGTCTGTCATAATACAATAGAGACAGTAGATCTAGCTGGTCTGTCATAATATCATAGAGACAGTAGATGTAGCTGGTCTGTCATAATATAATAGAGACAGTACAGCTGTCTGTTCTGCCATAATATAATAGAGACAGTAGATCTAGCTGGTCTTTCGTAATATAATAGAGACAGTAGATCAAGCTGGTCTGCCATAATATAATAGAGACAGAAGATCTAGCTGGTCTGTCATAATATAATAGAGACAGTAGATCTAGCTCGTCTGTCATAATATTATAGAAACAGTATATCTAGCTGGTCTGCCGTAATATATTGGAGACAGTAGATCTAGCTGGTCTTTCGTAAGATAATAGAGACAGTAGATCTAGCTCGTCTGTCATAATATTATAGAAACAGTAGATCTAGCTGGTCTGCCATAATATAATAGTGACAGTAGATCTAGCTGGTCTGTCATAATATAATAGAGACAGTAGATCTAGCTGGTCTGTCATAATATAATAGAGACATTAGATCGAGCTGGTCTGTCATAATACAATAGAGACAGTAGATCTAGCTGGTCTGTCATAATATAATAGAGACAGTATATTGAGCTGGTCTGTCATAATATCATAGCGACAGTAGATGTAGCTAGTCTGTCATAATATAATAGAGACAGTACAGCTGTCTGTTCTGCCATAATATAATAGAGACAGTAGATGTAGCTGGTCTGTCATAATATAAAAGAGACAGTACATCTAGCTGGTCTGTCATAATACAATAGAGACAGTAGATCTAGCTGGTCTTTCGTAAGATAATAGAGACAGTAGATCTAGCTCGTCTGTCATAATATTATAGAAACAGTAGATCTAGCTGGTCTGCCATAATATAATAGTGACAGTAGATCTAGCTGATCTATCATAATATAATAGAGACAGTAGATCTAGCCGGTCTTTCGTAATATAATAGAGACAGTAGATCTAGCTGGTCTGTCATAATATAATAGAGACAGTACATCTAGCTGGTCTGTCATAATACAATAGAGACAGTAGATCTAGCTGGTCTGTCATAATATCATAGCGACAGTAGATGTAGCTAGTCTGTCATAATATAATAGAGACAGTACAGCTGTCTGTTCTGCCATAATATAATAGAGACAGTAGATGTAGCTGGTCTGTCATAATATAAAAGAGACAGTACATCTAGCTGGTCTGTCATAATACAATAGAGACAGTAGATCTAGCTGGTCTGTCATAATATCATAGAGACAGTAGATGTAGCTGGTCTGTCATAATATAATAGAGACAGTACAGCTGTCTGTTCTGCCATAATATAATAGAGACAGTAGATGTAGCTGGTCTGTCATAATATAATAGAGACAGTAGATCTAGCTGGTCTGCCATAATATAATAGAGACAGTAGATCTAGCTGGTCTGTCATAATATAATAGAGACAGTAGATCTAGCTGGTCTGTCATAATATAATAGAGACAGTACATCTAGCTGGTCTGTCATAATACAATAGAGACAGTAGATGTAGCTGGTCTGTCATAATATAATAGAGACAGTACAGCTGTCTGTTCTGCCATAATATAATAGAGAAAGTAGATGTAGCTGGTCTGTCATAATATAATAGAGACAGTAGATCTAGCTGGTCTGCCATAATATAATAGAGACAGTAGATCTAGCTGGTCTGTCATAATATAATAGAGACAGTAGATCTAGCTGGTCTGCCATAATTTAATAGACGGTAGATCTAGCTGGTCTGTCATAATATAATAGAGACAGTAGATTTAGCTGGTCTGTCATAATATAATAGAGACAGTAGATGTAGCTGGTCTGCCATAATATAATAGAGACGGTACATCTAGCTGGTCTGCCATAATATAATAGAGACAGTAGATCTAGCTTGTCTGCCATAGTATTATAGAGACCGTAGATCTAGCTGGTCTGCCATGATATAATAGAGGCAGTAGATCTAGCTGGTCTATCATAATATAATAGAGACAGTAGATCTAGCTGGTCTATCATAATATAATAGAGGCAGTAGATCTAGCTGGTCTATCATAATATAATAGAGACAGTAGATCTAGCTGGTCTTTCATATTATAATAGAGACAGTATATTGAGCTGGTCTGCCATAATATCATAGAGACAGTAGATGTAGCTGGTCTGTCATAATATAATAGAGACAGTACAGCTGTCTGTTCTGCCATAATATAATAGAGACAGTAGATGTAGCTGGTCTGTCATAATATAATAGAGACAGTAGATCTAGCTGGTCTGCCATAATATAATAGAGACAGTAGATCTAGCTGGTCTTTCGTAATATAATAGAGACAGTAGATCTAGCTGGTCTGTCATAATATAATAGAGACAGTACATCTAGCTGGTCTGTCATAATACAATAGAGACAGTAGATCTAGCTGGTCTGTCATAATATCATAGCGACAGTAGATGTAGCTAGTCTGTCATAATATAATAGAGACAGTAGATCTAGCTGGTCTGTCATAATATAAAAGAGACAGTACATCTAGCTGGTCTGTCATAATACAATAGAGACAGTAGATCTAGCTGGTCTGTCATAATATCATAGAGACAGTAGATGTAGCTGGTCTGTCATAATATAATAGAGACAGTACAGCTGTCTGTTCTGCCATAATATAATAGAGACAGTAGATGTAGCTGGTCTGTCATAATATAATAGAGACAGTAGATCTAGCTGGTCTGCCATAATATAATAGAGACAGTAGATCTAGCTGGTCTGTCATAATATAATAGAGACAGTAGATCTAGCTGGTCTGTCATAATATAATAGAGACAGTACATCTAGCTGGTCTGTCATAATACAATAGAGACAGTAGATGTAGCTGGTCTGTCATAATATAATAGAGACAGTACAGCTGTCTGTTCTGCCATAATATAATAGAGACAGTAGATGTAGCTGGTCTGTCATAATATAATAGAGACAGTAGATCTAGCTGGTCTGCCATAATATAATAGAGACAGTAGATCTAGCTGGTCTGTCATAATATAATAGAGACAGTAGATCTAGCTGGTCTGCCATAATTTAATAGACGGTAGATCTAGCTGGTCTGTCATAATATAATAGAGACAGTAGATTTAGCTGGTCTGTCATAATATAATAGAGACAGTAGATGTAGCTGGTCTGCCATAATATAATAGAGACGGTACATCTAGCTGGTCTGCCATAATATAATAGAGACAGTAGATCTAGCTTGTCTGCCATAGTATTATAGAGACCGTAGATCTAGCTGGTCTGCCATGATATAATAGAGGCAGTAGATCTAGCTGGTCTATCATAATATAATAGAGACAGTAGATCTAGCTGGTCTATCATAATATAATAGAGGCAGTAGATCTAGCTGGTCTATCATAATATAATAGAGACAGTAGATCTAGCTGGTCTTTCATATTATAATAGAGACAGTATATTGAGCTGGTCTGCCATAATTTAATAGAGACGGTAGATCTAGCTGGTCTGTCATAATATAATAGAGACGGTAGATCTAGCTGGTCTGTCATAATATAATAGAGACAGTATATTGAGCTGGTCTGCCATAATATAATAGAGACAGTAGATCTAGTTTGTCTGCCATATTATTATAGAGACCGTAGATCTAGCTGGTCTGCTATGATATAATAGAGGCTGTAGATCTAGCTGTTCTATCATAATATAATAGAGACAGTAGATCTTGCTGGTCTTTCATATTATAATTAAGAAAGTTGATCTCGCTGATCTGCCATAACATAATAGAGACAGTAGATCTAGCGGGTCAGTCATAATATAATAGAGACAGTAGATCTAGCTGGTCTGCCATAATATAATAGAGGCAGTAGATCTAGCTGGTCTATCATAATATAATAGAGACAGTAGATCTAGCTGGTCTTTCGTAATATAATAGAGACAGTAGATCTAGCTGGTCTTTCATAGTATAATAGAGACAGTACATCTGTCTGTTCTGCCATAATATAATAGAGACAGTAGATGTAGCATGTCTTTCGTAATATAATAGAGACAGTAGATCTAGCTGGTCTGCCATAATATAATAGAGACAGTAGATCTAGCTTGTCTGTCATAATATTATAGAAACAGTAGATCTAGCTGGTCTGCCATAATATAATAGTGACAGTAGATCTAGCTGGTCTGTCATAATATAATAGAGACAGTAGATCTAGCTGGTCTTTCGTAATATAATAGAGACAGTAGATCTAGCTGGTCTGTCATAATATAATAGAGACATTAGATCGAGCTGGTCTGTCATAATACAATAGAGACAGTAGATCTAGCTGGTCTGTCATAATATAATAGAGACAGTATATTGAGCTGGTCTGTCATAATGCAATAGAGACAGTAGATCAAGCTGGTCTGTCATTATATTATAGAGACAGTAGATCTAGCTGGTCTGTCATAATACAATAGAGATAGTAGATCTAGCTGGACTGTCATAATATTATAGAGACAGTATATCAAGCTGGTCTGTCATAATATAATAGAGACAGTAGAACTAGCTGGTCTGTCATAATATTATAGTAGATCTAGCTGGTCTGCCATAATATAATAGTGACAGTATATCAAGTTGGTATGTCATAATATAATTAAGACAGTAGATCTGGCTGGTCCGCCATACTATATTAAAGACAGTAGATCTAGCTGGTCTGCCATAATATAATAGAGACAGTATATCTAGCTGGTCGGTCATAATATTATAGAGACAGTATATCAAGCTGGTCTGTCATAATATAATTAAGAAAGTAGATCTAGCTGGTCTGCCATAATTTAATAGAGACAGTAGATCTAGCTGGTCTGCCATAATATAATAGAGACAGTAGATTTAGCTGGTCTGTCATAATATAATATAGACAGTAGATCTGGCTGGTCTGCCAAACTATAATAGAGACAATAGATCTAGCTGGTCTGTCATTATGCAATAGAGACAGTAGAGGTAGCTGGTCTGCCATAATATAATAGAGACAGTAGATCTAGCGTGTCTGTCCTAATATAATAGAGACAGTACATCTAGCTGGTCTGCCATAATTTAATAGAGACAGTAGATCTAGCTTGTCTGCCATAGTATTATAGAGACCGTAGATCTAGCTGGTCTGCCATGATATAATAGAGGCAGTAGATCTAGCTGGTCTATCATAATATAATAGAGACAGTAGATCTAGCTGGTCTTTCATATTATAATTAAGAAAGTTGATCTCGCTGATCTGCCATAACATAATAGAGACAGTAGATCTAGCTGGTCTGTCATAATATAATAGAGTCAGTAGATCTTGCTTGTTTATCATAATATAATAGAGACAGTAGATATAGCTGGTCTGTCATATTATCATAGAGGCAGTAGATCTAGCTGGTCTATCATAATATAATAGAGACAGTAGATCTAGCTGGTCTTTCATATTATAATTAAGAAAGTTGAACTCGCTGATCTGCCATAACATAATAGAGACAGTAGATCTAGCTGGTCTGTCATAATATAATAGAGACAGTAGATCTAGCTGGTCTGTCATAATATAATAGAGGCAGTAGATCTAGCTGGTTTATCATAATATAATAGAGACAGTAGATGTAGCTGGTCTGCCATAATATAATAGAGACAGTAGATCTAGCTGATCTATCATAATATAATAGAGACAGTAAATCTAGCTGGTCTTTGGTAATATAATAGAGACAGGAGATCTAGCTGGTCTGTCATAATATAATAGAGACAGTAGATCTAGCTGGTCTGTCATAATATTATAGAGACAGTAGATCTAGCTGGTCTGTCATAATATAACAGAGACAGTAGATGTAGCTGTTCTGTCATAATATAATAGAGACAGTACAGCTGTCTGTTCTGCCATAATATAATAGAGACAGTAGATGTAGCTGGTCTGTCATAATATAATAGAGACAGTAGATCTAGCTGGTCTGTCATAATATAATAGAGACAGTAGATCTAGCTGGTCTGTCATAATATAATAGAGACAGGAGATCTAGCTGGTCTGTCATAATATAATAGAGACAGGAGATCTAGCTGGTCTGTCATAACATAATAGAGACAGTATATCTAGCTGGTCTGTCATAATATAATAGAGACAGTATATCTTGCTGGTCTGTCATAATATAATAGAGACAGTAGATATAGCTGGTCTGTCATATTATAATTGAGGCAGTAGATCTAGCTGGTCTGTTATAATATCATAGAGACAGTAGATCTAGCTGGTCTGTCATAATATAATAGAGACAGTAGATCTAGCTGGTCTGTCATAATATAATAGAGACAGGAGATCTAGCTGGTCTGTCATAATATAATAGAGACAGTAGATCTAGCTGGTCTGTCATAATATAATAGAGACAGTATATCTTGCTGGTCTGTCATAATATAATAGAGACAGTAGATCTAGCTGGTCTGTCATAATATAACAGAGACAGTATATCTTGCTGGTCTGTCATACTATAATAGAGACAGTAGATCTATCTGGTCTGTCATAATATATTAGAGACAGTAGATCTAGCTGGTCTGTCATAATATAATAGAGACAGTAGATCTAGCTGGTCTGTCATAATATAATAGAGACAGTAGATCTAGCTGGTCTGTCATAATATAATAGAGACAGGAGATCTAGCTGGTCTGTCATAATATAATAGAGACAGTAGATCTAGCTGGTCTGTCATAATATAATAGAGACAGTATATCTTGCTGGTCTGTCATAATATAATAGAGACAGTAGATATAGCTGGTCTGTCATATTATAATTGAGGCAGTAGATCTAGCTGGTCTGTTATAATATAATAGAGACAGTAGATCTAGCTGGTCTGTCATAATATAATAGAGACAGTAGATCTAGCTGGTCTGTCATAATATAATAGAGACAGGAGATCTAGCTGGTCTGTCATAATATAATAGAGACAGTAGATCTAGCTGGTCTGTCATAATATAATAGAGACAGTATATCTTGCTGGTCTGTCATAATATAATAGAGACAGTTGATCTAGCTGGTCTGTCATAATATAACAGAGACAGTATATCTTGCTGGTCTGTCATACTATAATAGAGACAGTAGATCTATCTGGTCTGTCATAATATATTAGAGACAGTAGATCTAGCTGGTCTGTCATAATATAATAGAGACAGTAGATCTAGCTGGTCTGTCATAATATAATAGAGACAGGAGATCTAGCTGGTCTGTCATAATATAATAGAGACAGTAGATCTAGCTGGTCTGTCATAATATAATAGAGACAGTATATCTTGCTGGTCTGTCATAATATAATAGAGACAGTATATCTTGCTGGTCTGTCATAATATAATAGAGACAGTAGATCTAGCTGGTCTGTCATAATATAATAGAGACAGGAGATCTAGCTGGTCTGTCATAATATAATAGAGACAGGAGATCTAGCTGGTCTGTCATAACATAATAGAGACAGTATATCTAGCTGGTCTGTCATAATATAATAGAGACAGTATATCTTGCTGGTCTGTCATAATATAATAGAGACAGTAGATATAGCTGGTCTGTCATATTATAATTGAGGCAGTAGATCTAGCTGGTCTGTTATAATATCATAGAGACAGTAGATCTAGCTGGTCTGTCATAATATAATAGAGACAGTAGATCTAGCTGGTCTGTCATAATATAATAGAGACAGGAGATCTAGCTGGTCTGTCATAATATAATAGAGACAGTAGATCTAGCTGGTCTGTCATAATATAATAGAGACAGTATATCTTGCTGGTCTGTCATAATATAATAGAGACAGTAGATCTAGCTGGTCTGTCATAATATAACAGAGACAGTATATCTTGCTGGTCTGTCATACTATAATAGAGACAGTAGATCTATCTGGTCTGTCATAATATATTAGAGACAGTAGATCTAGCTGGTCTGTCATAATATAATAGAGACAGTAGATCTAGCTGGTCTGTCATAATATAATAGAGACAGTAGATCTAGCTGGTCTGTCATAATATAATAGAGACAGGAGATCTAGCTGGTCTGTCATAATATAATAGAGACAGTAGATCTAGCTGGTCTGTCATAATATAATAGAGACAGTATATCTTGCTGGTCTGTCATAATATAATAGAGACAGTAGATATAGCTGGTCTGTCATATTATAATTGAGGCAGTAGATCTAGCTGGTCTGTTATAATATAATAGAGACAGTAGATCTAGCTGGTCTGTCATAATATAATAGAGACAGGAGATCTAGCTGGTCTGTCATAATATAATAGAGACAGTAGATCTAGCTGGTCTGTCATAATATAATAGAGACAGTAGATCTAGCTGGTCTGTCATAATATAATAGAGACAGGAGATCTAGCTGGTCTGTCATAATATAATAGAGACAGTAGATCTAGCTGGTCTGTCATAATATAATAGAGACAGTATATCTTGCTGGTCTGTCATAATATAATAGAGACAGTATATCTTGCTGGTCTGTCATAATATAATAGAGACAGTAGATCTAGCTGGTCTGTCATAATATAATAGAGACAGGAGATCTAGCTGGTCTGTCATAATATAATAGAGACAGGAGATCTAGCTGGTCTGTCATAACATAATAGAGACAGTATATCTAGCTGGTCTGTCATAATATAATAGAGACAGTATATCTTGCTGGTCTGTCATAATATAATAGAGACAGTAGATATAGCTGGTCTGTCATATTATAATTGAGGCAGTAGATCTAGCTGGTCTGTTATAATATCATAGAGACAGTAGATCTAGCTGGTCTGTCATAATATAATAGAGACAGTAGATCTAGCTGGTCTGTCATAATATAATAGAGACAGGAGATCTAGCTGGTCTGTCATAATATAATAGAGACAGTAGATCTAGCTGGTCTGTCATAATATAATAGAGACAGTATATCTTGCTGGTCTGTCATAATATAATAGAGACAGTAGATCTAGCTGGTCTGTCATAATATAACAGAGACAGTATATCTTGCTGGTCTGTCATACTATAATAGAGACAGTAGATCTATCTGGTCTGTCATAATATATTAGAGACAGTAGATCTAGCTGGTCTGTCATAATATAATAGAGACAGTAGATCTAGCTGGTCTGTCATAATATAATAGAGACAGTAGATCTAGCTGGTCTGTCATAATATAATAGAGACAGGAGATCTAGCTGGTCTGTCATAATATAATAGAGACAGTAGATCTAGCTGGTCTGTCATAATATAATAGAGACAGTATATCTTGCTGGTCTGTCATAATATAATAGAGACAGTAGATATAGCTGGTCTGTCATATTATAATTGAGGCAGTAGATCTAGCTGGTCTGTTATAATATAATAGAGACAGTAGATCTAGCTGGTCTGTCATAATATAATAGAGACAGTAGATCTAGCTGGTCTGTCATAATATAATAGAGACAGGAGATCTAGCTGGTCTGTCATAATATAATAGAGACAGTAGATCTAGCTGGTCTGTCATAATATAATAGAGACAGTATATCTTGCTGGTCTGTCTTAATATAATAGAGACAGTTGATCTAGCTGGTCTGTCATAATATAACAGAGACAGTATATCTTGCTGGTCTGTCATACTATAATAGAGACAGTAGATCTATCTGGTCTGTCATAATATATTAGAGACAGTAGATCTAGCTGGTCTGTCATAATATAATAGAGACAGTAGATCTAGCTGGTCTGTCATAATATAATAGAGACAGTAGATCTAGCTGGTCTGTCATAATATAATAGAGACAGGAGATCTAGCTGGTCTGTCATAATATAATAGAGACAGTAGATCTAGCTGGTCTGTCATAATATAATAGAGACAGTATATCTTGCTGGTCTGTCATAATATAATAGAGACAGTATATCTTGCTGGTCTGTCATAATATAATAGAGACAGTAGATCTAGCTGGTCTGTCATAATATAATAGAGACAGGAGATCTAGCTGGTCTGTCATAATATAATAGAGACAGGAGATCTAGCTGGTCTGTCATAACATAATAGAGACAGTATATCTAGCTGGTCTGTCATAATATAATAGAGACAGTATATCTTGCTGGTCTGTCATAATATAATAGAGACAGTAGATATAGCTGGTCTGTCATATTATAATTGAGGCAGTAGATCTAGCTGGTCTGTTATAATATCATAGAGACAGTAGATCTAGCTGGTCTGTCATAATATAATAGAGACAGTAGATCTAGCTGGTCTGTCATAATATAATAGAGACAGTATATCTTGCTGGTCTGTCATAATATAATAGAGACAGTAGATATAGCTGGTCTGTCATATTATAATTGAGGCAGTAGATCTAGCTGGTCTGTTATAATATAATAGAGACAGTAGATCTAGCTGGTCTGTCATAATATAATAGAGACAGTAGATCTAGCTGGTCTGTCATAATATAATAGAGACAGGAGATCTAGCTGGTCTGTCATAATATAATAGAGACAGTAGATCTAGCTGGTCTGTCATAATATAATAGAGACAGTATATCTTGCTGGTCTGTCATAATATAATAGAGACAGTTGATCTAGCTGGTCTGTCATAATATAACAGAGACAGTATATCTTGCTGGTCTGTCATACTATAATAGAGACAGTAGATCTATCTGGTCTGTCATAATATATTAGAGACAGTAGATCTAGCTGGTCTGTCATAATATAATAGAGACAGTAGATCTAGCTGGTCTGTCATAATATAATAGAGACAGTAGATCTAGCTGGTCTGTCATAATATAATAGAGACAGGAGATCTAGCTGGTCTGTCATAATATAATAGAGACAGTAGATCTAGCTGGTCTGTCATAATATAATAGAGACAGTATATCTTGCTGGTCTGTCATAATATAATAGAGACAGTATATCTTGCTGGTCTGTCATAATATAATAGAGACAGTAGATCTAGCTGGTCTGTCATAATATAATAGAGACAGGAGATCTAGCTGGTCTGTTATAATATAATAGAGACAGGAGATCTAGCTGGTCTGTCATAACATAATAGAGACAGTATATCTAGCTGGTCTGTCATAATATAATAGAGACAGTATATCTTGCTGGTCTGTCATAATATAATAGAGACAGTAGATATAGCTGGTCTGTCATATTATAATTGAGGCAGTAGATCTAGCTGGTCTGTTATAATATCATAGAGACAGTAGATCTAGCTGGTCTGTCATAATATAATAGAGACAGTAGATCTAGCTGGTCTGTCATAATATAATAGAGACAGGAGATCTAGCTGGTCTGTCATAATATAATAGAGACAGTAGATCTAGCTGGTCTGTCATAATATAATAGAGACAGTATATCTTGCTGGTCTGTCATAATATAATAGAGACAGTAGATCTAGCTGGTCTGTCATAATATAACAGAGACAGTATATCTTGCTGGTCTGTCATACTATAATAGAGACAGTAGATCTATCTGGTCTGTCATAATATATTAGAGACAGTAGATCTAGCTGGTCTGTCATAATATAATAGAGACAGTAGATCTAGCTGGTCTGTCATAATATAATAGAGACAGTAGATCTAGCTGGTCTGTCATAATATAATAGAGACAGGAGATCTAGCTGGTCTGTCATAATATAATAGAGACAGTAGATCTAGCTGGTCTGTCATAATATAATAGAGACAGTATATCTTGCTGGTCTGTCATAATATAATAGAGACAGTAGATATAGCTGGTCTGTCATATTATAATTGAGGCAGTAGATCTAGCTGGTCTGTTATAATATAATAGAGACAGTAGATCTAGCTGGTCTGTCATAATATAATAGAGACAGTAGATCTAGCTGGTCTGTCATAATATAATAGAGACAGGAGATCTAGCTGGTCTGTCATAATATAATAGAGACAGTAGATCTAGCTGGTCTGTCATAATATAATAGAGACAGTATATCTTGCTGGTCTGTCATAATATAATAGAGACAGTTGATCTAGCTGGTCTGTCATAATATAACAGAGACAGTATATCTTGCTGGTCTGTCATACTATAATAGAGACAGTAGATCTATCTGGTCTGTCATAATATATTAGAGACAGTAGATCTAGCTGGTCTGTCATAATATAATAGAGACAGTAGATCTAGCTGGTCTGTCATAATATAATAGAGACAGTAGATCTAGCTGGTCTGTCATAATATAATAGAGACAGGAGATCTAGCTGGTCTGTCATAATATAATAGAGACAGTAGATCTAGCTGGTCTGTCATAATATAATAGAGACAGTATATCTTGCTGGTCTGTCATAATATAATAGAGACAGTATATCTTGCTGGTCTGTCATAATATAATAGAGACAGTAGATCTAGCTGGTCTGTCATAATATAATAGAGACAGGAGATCTAGCTGGTCTGTCATAATATAATAGAGACAGGAGATCTAGCTGGTCTGTCATAACATAATAGAGACAGTATATCTAGCTGGTCTGTCATAATATAATAGAGACAGTATATCTTGCTGGTCTGTCATAATATAATAGAGACAGTAGATATAGCTGGTCTGTCATATTATAATTGAGGCAGTAGATCTAGCTGGTCTGTTATAATATCATAGAGACAGTAGATCTAGCTGGTCTGTCATAATATAATAGAGACAGTAGATCTAGCTGGTCTGTCATAATATAATAGAGACAGGAGATCTAGCTGGTCTGTCATAATATAATAGAGACAGTAGATCTAGCTGGTCTGTCATAATATAATAGAGACAGTATATCTTGCTGGTCTGTCATAATATAATAGAGACAGTAGATCTAGCTGGTCTGTCATAATATAACAGAGACCGTATATCTTGCTGGTCTGTCATACTATAATAGAGACAGTAGATCTATCTGGTCTGTCATAATATATTAGAGACAGTAGATCTAGCTGGTCTGTCATAATATAATAGAGACAGTAGATCTAGCTGGTCTGTCATAATATAATAGAGACAGTAGATCTAGCTGGTCTGTCATAATATAATAGAGACAGGAGATCTAGCTGGTCTGTCATAATATAATAGAGACAGTAGATCTAGCTGGTCTGTCATAATATAATAGAGACAGTATATCTTGCTGGTCTGTCATAATATAATAGAGACAGTATATCTTGCTGGTCTGTCATAATATAATAGAGACAGTAGATCTAGCTGGTCTGTCATAATATAATAGAGACAGGAGATCTAGCTGGTCTGTCATAATATAATAGAGTCAGTAGATCTAGCTGGTCTGTCATAATATAATAGAGACAGTAGATCTAGCTGGTCTGTCATAATATAATAGAGACAGGAGATCTAGCTGGTCTGTCATAATATAATAGAGACAGTATATCTTGCTGGTCTGTCATAACATAATAGAGACAGTAGATCTAGCTGGTCTGTCATATTATAATTGAGGCAGTAGATCTAGCTGGTCTGTCATAATATAATAGAGACAGTAGATCTAGCTGGTCCATCATAATATAATAGATACAGGAGATCTAGCTGGTCTGTCATAACATAATAGAGACAGTATATCTAGCTGGTCTGTCATAATATAATAGAGACAGTATATCTTGCTGGTCTGTCATAATATAATAGAGACAGTAGATATAGCTGGTCTGTCATATTATAATTGAGGCAGTAGATCTAGCTGGTCTGTTATAATATCATAGAGACAGTAGATCTAGCTGGTCTGTCATAATATAATAGAGACAGTAGATCTAGCTGGTCTGTCATAATATAATAGAGACAGGAGATCTAGCTGGTCTGTCATAATATAATAGAGACAGTAGATCTAGCTGGTCTGTCATAATATAATAGAGACAGTATATCTTGCTGGTCTGTCATAATATAATAGAGACAGTAGATCTAGCTGGTCTGTCATAATATAACAGAGACAGTATATCTTGCTGGTCTGTCATACTATAATAGAGACAGTAGATCTATCTGGTCTGTCATAATATATTAGAGACAGTAGATCTAGCTGGTCTGTCATAATATAATAGAGACAGTAGATCTAGCTGGTCTGTCATAATATAATAGAGACAGTAGATCTAGCTGGTCTGTCATAATATAATAGAGACAGGAGATCTAGCTGGTCTGTCATAATATAATAGAGACAGTAGATCTAGCTGGTCTGTCATAATATAATAGAGACAGTATATCTTGCTGGTCTGTCATAATATAATAGAGACAGTAGATATAGCTGGTCTGTCATATTATAATTGAGGCAGTAGATCTAGCTGGTCTGTTATAATATAATAGAGACAGTAGATCTAGCTGGTCTGTCATAATATAATAGAGACAGTAGATCTAGCTGGTCTGTCATAATATAATAGAGACAGGAGATCTAGCTGGTCTGTCATAATATAATAGAGACAGTAGATCTAGCTGGTCTGTCATAATATAATAGAGACAGTATATCTTGCTGGTCTGTCATAATATAATAGAGACAGTTGATCTAGCTGGTCTGTCATAATATAACAGAGACAGTATATCTTGCTGGTCTGTCATACTATAATAGAGACAGTAGATCTATCTGGTCTGTCATAATATATTAGAGACAGTAGATCTAGCTGGTCTGTCATAATATAATAGAGACAGTAGATCTAGCTGGTCTGTCATAATATAATAGAGACAGTAGATCTAGCTGGTCTGTCATAATATAATAGAGACAGGAGATCTAGCTGGTCTGTCATAATATAATAGAGACAGTAGATCTAGCTGGTCTGTCATAATATAATAGAGACAGTATATCTTGCTGGTCTGTCATAATATAATAGAGACAGTATATCTTGCTGGTCTGTCATAATATAATAGAGACAGTAGATCTAGCTGGTCTGTCATAATATAATAGAGACAGGAGATCTAGCTGGTCTGTCATAATATAATAGAGACAGGAGATCTAGCTGGTCTGTCATAACATAATAGAGACAGTATATCTAGCTGGTCTGTCATAATATAATAGAGACAGTATATCTTGCTGGTCTGTCATAATATAATAGAGACAGTAGATATAGCTGGTCTGTCATATTATAATTGAGGCAGTAGATCTAGCTGGTCTGTTATAATATCATAGAGACAGTAGATCTAGCTGGTCTGTCATAATATAATAGAGACAGTAGATCTAGCTGGTCTGTCATAATATAATAGAGACAGGAGATCTAGCTGGTCTGTCATAATATAATAGAGACAGTAGATCTAGCTGGTCTGTCATAATATAATAGAGACAGTATATCTTGCTGGTCTGTCATAATATAATAGAGACAGTAGATCTAGCTGGTCTGTCATAATATAACAGAGACCGTATATCTTGCTGGTCTGTCATACTATAATAGAGACAGTAGATCTATCTGGTCTGTCATAATATATTAGAGACAGTAGATCTAGCTGGTCTGTCATAATATAATAGAGACAGTAGATCTAGCTGGTCTGTCATAATATAATAGAGACAGTAGATCTAGCTGGTCTGTCATAATATAATAGAGACAGGAGATCTAGCTGGTCTGTCATAATATAATAGAGACAGTAGATCTAGCTGGTCTGTCATAATATAATAGAGACAGTATATCTTGCTGGTCTGTCATAATATAATAGAGACAGTATATCTTGCTGGTCTGTCATAATATAATAGAGACAGTAGATCTAGCTGGTCTGTCATAATATAATAGAGACAGGAGATCTAGCTGGTCTGTCATAATATAATAGAGTCAGTAGATCTAGCTGGTCTGTCATAATATAATAGAGACAGTAGATCTAGCTGGTCTGTCATAATATAATAGAGACAGGAGATCTAGCTGGTCTGTCATAATATAATAGAGACAGTATATCTTGCTGGTCTGTCATAACATAATAGAGACAGTAGATCTAGCTGGTCTGTCATATTATAATTGAGGCAGTAGATCTAGCTGGTCTGTCATAATATAATAGAGACAGTAGATCTAGCTGGTCCATCATAATATAATAGATACAGGAGATCTAGCTGGTCTGTTATAATATAATAGAGACAGTAGAACTAGCTGGTCTATCATAATACAATAGAGACAGTAGATCTAGCTGGCCTGTCATTATATAATAGAGACAGTAGATCTAGCTGGTCTGTCATAATATAATAGAGACAGTAGATCTAGCTGGTCTGTCATAATATAATAGAGACAGTAGATCTAGCAGGTCTATCATAATATAATAGAGACCGTAGATCTAGCTGGTCTGGCATAATATAATAGAGATAGTATATCTTGCTGGTCTGTCATAATATAATAGAGACAGTATATTGAGCTGCTCTGTCATAATATAATAGAGACAGTAGATCTATCTGGTCTGTCAGGATATATTAGAGACAGTAGATCTAGCTGGTCTGTCATAATATAATAGAGACAGTAGATCTAGCTGGTCTGTCATAATATAATAGAGATAGTAGATCTAGCTGGTCTGTCATAATATAATAGAGACATTATATCTTTCTGGTCTGTCATAATATAATAGAGACAGTATATATTGCTGGTCTGTCATAATATAATAGAGACAGTAGATCTAGCTGGTCTGTCATATTATAATTGAGGCAATAGATCTAGCTGGTCTGTCATAATATAATAGAGACAGGAGATATAGCTGGTCTGTTATAATATAATAGAGACAGTAGATCTAGCTGGTCTGTCATAATATAATAGAGACAGTATGTCTTGCTGGTCTGTGATACTATAATAGAGAAAGGAGATCTAGCTGGTCTGTCATAATATAATAGAGACAGTAGATCTAGCTGGTCTGTCATAATATAATTGAGACAGTAGATCTAGCTGGTCTATCATAATATAATAGAGACAGTAGATCTAGCTGGTCTGTCATAATATAATAGAGACAGTATATTGAGCTGGTCTGTCATAATATAATAGAGACAGTAGATCTATCTGGTCTGTCATAATATATTAGAGACAGTATATCTAGCTGGTCTGTCATAATATAATAGAGACAGTATGTCTTGCTGGTCTGTGATACTATAATAGAGAAAGGAGATCTAGCTGGTCTGTTATAATATAAGAGAGACAGTAGATCTAGCTGGTCTGTCATAATATAATAGAGACAGTATATCTAGCTCGTCTGTCATACTATAATTGATGCAGTAGATCTAGCTGGTCTGTCATAATATAATAGAGACAGTAGATCTAGCTGGTCTATCATAATATAATAGAGACAGTAGATCAGGCTTGTCTGACATAATATAATAGAGACCGTAGATCTAGCTGGTCCGTCATAATATAATGGAGAAAGTAGATTTAGCTGGTCTGTCATAGTCTAATAGAGACAGTATATATTGCTGCTCTGTCATAATATAATAGAGACAGTAGATCTAGCTGGTCTGTCATAATATAATAGAGACATTAGATCTAGCTGGTCTGTCTTAATATAATAGAGACAGTAGATCTAGCTGGTCTGTCATAATATAATAGAGACAGTAGATCTAGCTGGTCTATCATAATACAATAGAGACAGTAGATCTAGCTGGTCTGTCAAATTATAATTGAGGCAGTAGATCTAGCTGGTCTGTCATAATATAATAGAGACAGTATATCTTGCTGGTCTATCATAATATAATAGAGACAGTAGATCTAGCTGGTCTGTCATAATATAACAGAGACAGTATATCTTGCTGGTCTGTCATACTATAATAGAGAAAGGAGATATAGCTGGTCTGTTACAATATAATAGAGACAGTAGATATAGCTGGTCTGTCATAATATAATAGAGACAGTATGTCTTGCTGGTCTGTGATACTATAAAAGAGAAAGGAGATCTAGCTGGTCTGTTATAATATAAGAGAGACAGTAGATCTAGCTGGTCTGTCATAATATAATAGAGACAGTATATCTAGCTGGTCTGTCATACTATAATTGAGGCAGTAGATCTAGCTGGTCTGTCATAATATAATAGAGACAGTAGATCTAGCTGGTCTATCATAATATAATTGAGACAGTAGATCTAGCTGGTCTATCATAATATAATAGAGACAGTAGATCTAGCTGGTCTGTCATAAGATAATAGAGACAGGAGATCTAGCTGGTCTGTCATAATATAATAGAGACAGTAGATCTAGCTGGTCTGTCATAATATAATAGAGACAGTATATCTTGCTGGTCTGTCATAATATAATAGAGACAGTAGATCTAGCTGGTCTGTCATAATATAACAGAGACAGTATATCTTGCTGGTCTGTCATGCTATAATAGAGACAGTAGATCTAGCTGGTCTGTCATAATATAATAGAGACAGTAGATCTAGCTGGTCTGTCTTAATATAATAGAGACAGTATATCTAGCTGGTCTGTCATACTATAATTAAGGCAGTAGATCTAGCTGGTCTGTCATAATATAATATAGACAGTAGATCTAGCTGGTCTATCATAATATAATTGAGACAGTAGATCTAGCTGGTCTATCATAATAAAATAGAGACCGTAGATCTAGCTGGTCTGTCATAATATAATAGAGACAGTATATTGAGCTGGTCTGTCATAATATAATAGAGACAGTAGATCTATCTGGTCTGTCATAATATAATAGAGACAGTATATCTAGCTGGTCTGTCATACTATAATTGAGGCAGTAGATCTAGCTGGTCTGTCATAATATAATAGAGACAGTAGATCTAGCTGGTCTATCATAATATAATAGAGACAGTAGATCTAGCTGGTCTATCATAATACAATAGAGACAGTATATCTAGCTGGCCTGTCATTATATAATAGAGACAGTAGATCTAACTGGTCTGTCATAATATAATAGTGACAGTAGATCTAGCAGGTCTATCATAATATAATAGAGACCGTAGATCTAGCTGGTCTGGCATAATATAATAGAGATAGTATATCTTGCTGGTCTGTCATAATATAATAGAGACAGTATATTGAGCTGCTCTGTCATAATATAATAGAGACAGTAGATCTATCTGGTCTGTCAGAATATATTAGAGACAGTAGATCTAGCTGGTCTGTCATAATATAATAGAGACAGTAGATCTAGCTGGTCTGTCATAATATAATAGAGACAGTATATCTTGCTGGTCTGTCATAATATAATAGAGACAGTATATCTTGCTGGTCTGTCATAATATAATAGAGACAGTAGATCTAGCTGGTCTGTCATAATATAATAGAGACAGGAGATCTAGCTGGTCTGTCATAATATAATAGAGACAGGAGATCTAGCTGGTCTGTCATAACATAATAGAGACAGTATATCTAGCTGGTCTGTCATAATATAATAGAGACAGTATATCTTGCTGGTCTGTCATAATATAATAGAGACAGTAGATATAGCTGGTCTGTCATATTATAATTGAGGCAGTAGATCTAGCTGGTCTGTTATAATATCATAGAGACAGTAGATCTAGCTGGTCTGTCATAATATAATAGAGACAGTAGATCTAGCTGGTCTGTCATAATATAATAGAGACAGGAGATCTAGCTGGTCTGTCATAATATAATAGAGACAGTAGATCTAGCTGGTCTGTCATAATATAATAGAGACAGTATATCTTGCTGGTCTGTCATAATATAATAGAGACAGTAGATCTAGCTGGTCTGTCATAATATAACAGAGACAGTATATCTTGCTGGTCTGTCATACTATAATAGAGACAGTAGATCTATCTGGTCTGTCATAATATATTAGAGACAGTAGATCTAGCTGGTCTGTCATAATATAATAGAGACAGTAGATCTAGCTGGTCTGTCATAATATAATAGAGACAGTAGATCTAGCTGGTCTGTCATAATATAATAGAGACAGGAGATCTAGCTGGTCTGTCATAATATAATAGAGACAGTAGATCTAGCTGGTCTGTCATAATATAATAGAGACAGTATATCTTGCTGGTCTGTCATAATATAATAGAGACAGTATATCTTGCTGGTCTGTCATAATATAATAGAGACAGTAGATCTAGCTGGTCTGTCATAATATAATAGAGACAGGAGATCTAGCTGGTCTGTCATAATATAATAGAGTCAGTAGATCTAGCTGGTCTGTCATAATATAATAGAGACAGTAGATCTAGCTGGTCTGTCATAATATAATAGAGACAGGAGATCTAGCTGGTCTGTCATAATATAATAGAGACAGTATATCTTGCTGGTCTGTCATAACATAATAGAGACAGTAGATCTAGCTGGTCTGTCATATTATAATTGAGGCAGTAGATCTAGCTGGTCTGTCATAATATAATAGAGACAGTAGATCTAGCTGGTCCATCATAATATAATAGATACAGGAGATCTAGCTGGTCTGTTATAATATAATAGAGACAGTAGAACTAGCTGGTCTATCATAATACAATAGAGACAGTAGATCTAGCTGGCCTGTCATTATATAATAGAGACAGTAGATCTAGCTGGTCTGTCATAATATAATAGAGACAGTAGATCTAGCTGGTCTGTCATAATATAATAGAGACAGTAGATCTAGCAGGTCTATCATAATATAATAGAGACCGTAGATCTAGCTGGTCTGGCATAATATAATAGAGATAGTATATCTTGCTGGTCTGTCATAATATAATAGAGACAGTATATTGAGCTGCTCTGTCATAATATAATAGAGACAGTAGATCTATCTGGTCTGTCAGGATATATTAGAGACAGTAGATCTAGCTGGTCTGTCATAATATAATAGAGGCAGTAGATCTAGCTGGTCTGTCATAATATAATAGAGATAGTAGATCTAGCTGGTCTGTCATAATATAATAGAGACATTATATCTTTCTGGTCTGTCATAATATAATAGAGACAGTATATATTGCTGGTCTGTCATAATATAATAGAGACAGTAGATCTAGCTGGTCTGTCATATTATAATTGAGGCAATAGATCTAGCTGGTCTGTCATAATATAATAGAGACAGGAGATATAGCTGGTCTGTTATAATATAATAGAGACAGTAGATCTAGCTGGTCTGTCATAATATAATAGAGACAGTATGTCTTGCTGGTCTGTGATACTATAATAGAGAAAGGAGATCTAGCTGGTCTGTCATAATATAATAGAGACAGTAGATCTAGCTGGTCTGTCATAATATAATTGAGACAGTAGATCTAGCTGGTCTATCATAATATAATAGAGACAGTAGATCTAGCTGGTCTGTCATAATATAATAGAGACAGTATATTGAGCTGGTCTGTCATAATATAATAGAGACAGTAGATCTATCTGGTCTGTCATAATATATTAGAGACAGTATATCTAGCTGGTCTGTCATAATATAATAGAGACAGTATGTCTTGCTGGTCTGTGATACTATAATAGAGAAAGGAGATCTAGCTGGTCTGTTATAATATAAGAGAGACAGTAGATCTAGCTGGTCTGTCATAATATAATAGAGACAGTATATCTAGCTCGTCTGTCATACTATAATTGATGCAGTAGATCTAGCTGGTCTGTCATAATATAATAGAGACAGTAGATCTAGCTGGTCTATCATAATATAATAGAGACAGTAGATCAGGCTAGTCTGACATAATATAATAGAGACCGTAGATCTAGCTGGTCCGTCATAATATAATGGAGAAAGTAGATTTAGCTGGTCTGTCATAGTCTAATAGAGACAGTATATATTGCTGCTCTGTCATAATATAATAGAGACAGTAGATCTAGCTGGTCTGTCATAATATAATAGAGACATTAGATCTAGCTGGTCTGTCTTAATATAATAGAGACAGTAGATCTAGCTGGTCTGTCATAATATAATAGAGACAGTAGATCTAGCTGGTCTATCATAATACAATAGAGACAGTAGATCTAGCTGGTCTGTCAAATTATAATTGAGGCAGTAGATCTAGCTGGTCTGTCATAATATAATAGAGACAGTATATCTTGCTGGTCTATCATAATATAATAGAGACAGTAGATCTAGCTGGTCTGTCATAATATAACAGAGACAGTATATCTTGCTGGTCTGTCATACTATAATAGAGAAAGGAGATATAGCTGGTCTGTTACAATATAATAGAGACAGTAGATCTAGCTGGTCTGTCATAATATAATAGAGACAGTATGTCTTGCTGGTCTGTGATACTATAAAAGAGAAAGGAGATCTAGCTGGTCTGTTATAATATAAGAGAGACAGTAGATCTAGCTGGTCTGTCATAATATAATAGAGACAGTATATCTAGCTGGTCTGTCATACTATAATTGAGGCAGTAGATCTAGCTGGTCTGTCATAATATAATAGAGACAGTAGATCTAGCTGGTCTATCATAATATAATTGAGACAGTAGATCTAGCTGGTCTATCATAATATAATAGAGACAGTAGATCTAGCTGGTCTGTCATAATATAATAGAGACAGGAGATCTAGCTGGTCTGTCATAATATAATAGAGACAGTAGATCTAGCTGGTCTGTCATAATATAATAGAGACAGTATATCTTGCTGGTCTGTCATAATATAATAGAGACAGTAGATCTAGCTGGTCTGTCATAATATAACAGAGACAGTATATCTTGCTGGTCTGTCATGCTATAATAGAGACAGTAGATCTAGCTGGTCTGTCATAATATAATAGAGACAGTAGATCTAGCTGGTCTGTCTTAATATAATAGAGACAGTATATCTAGCTGGTCTGTCATACTATAATTAAGGCAGTAGATCTAGCTGGTCTGTCATAATATAATATAGACAGTAGATCTAGCTGGTCTATCATAATATAATTGAGACAGTAGATCTAGCTGGTCTATCATAATAAAATAGAGACCGTAGATCTAGCTGGTCTGTCATAATATAATAGAGACAGTATATTGAGCTGGTCTGTCATAATATAATAGAGACAGTAGATCTATCTGGTCTGTCATAATATAATAGAGACAGTATATCTAGCTGGTCTGTCATACTATAATTGAGGCAGTAGATCTAGCTGGTCTGTCATAATATAATAGAGACAGTAGATCTAGCTGGTCTATCATAATATAATAGAGACAGTAGATCTAGCTGGTCTATCATAATACAATAGAGACAGTAGATCTAGCTGGCCTGTCATTATATAATAGAGACAGTAGATCTAACTGGTCTGTCATAATATAATAGTGACAGTAGATCTAGCAGGTCTATCATAATATAATAGAGACCGTAGATCTAGCTGGTCTGGCATAATATAATAGAGATAGTATATCTTGCTGGTCTGTCATAATATAATAGAGACAGTATATTGAGCTGCTCTGTCATAATATAATAGAGACAGTAGATCTATCTGGTCTGTCAGAATATATTAGAGACAGTAGATCTAGCTGGTCTGTCATAATATAATAGAGACAGTAGATCTAGCTGGTCTGTTATAATATAATAGAGACAGTAGATCTAGCTGGTCTGTCATAATATAATAGAGACAGTATGTCTTGCTGGTCTGTCATAATATAATATAGACAGTATATTGAGCTGGTCTGTCATAATATAATAGAGACAGTAGATCTATCTGGTCTGTCATAATATATTAGAGACAGTAGATCTAGCTGGTCTGTCATAATATAATAGAGACAGTAGATCTAGCTGGTCTGTCATAATATAATAGAGACAGTAGATCTAGCTGGTCTGTCATAATATAATAGAGACAGTAGATCTAGCTGGTCTGTCATAATATAATAGAGACAGTAGATCTAGCTGGTCTGTCAGAATATAATAGAGACAGTATATCTTGCTGGTCTGTCATAACATAATAGATACAGGAGATCTAGCTGGTCTGTTATAATATAATAGAAACAGTAGATCTAGCTGGTCTGTCATAATATAATAGAGACAGTATGTCTTGATGGTCTGTCATAATATAATATAGACAGTAGATCTATCTGGTCTGTCATAATATATTAGAGACACTAGATCTAGCTGGTCTGTCATAATATAATAGAGACAGTAGATCTAGCTGGTCTGTCATAATATAATAGAGACAGTAGATCTAGCTGGTCTGTCATAATATAATAGAGACAGGAGATCTAGCTGGTCTGTCATAATATAATAGAGACAGTAGATCTAGCTGGTCTGTCATAATATAATAGAGACAGTATATCTTGCTGGTCTGTCATAATATAATAGAGACAGTAGATCTAGCTGGTCTGTCATAATATAACAGAGACAGTATATCTTGCTGGTCTGTCATACTATAACAGAGACAGTAGATCTAGCTGGTCTGTCATAATATAATAGAGACAGTAGATCTAGCTGGTCTGTCATAATATAATAGAGACAGTATATCTAGCTGGTCTGTCATACTATAATTGAGGCAGTAGATCTAGCTGGTCTGTCATAATATAATAGAGACAGTAGATCTAGCTGGTCTATCATAATATAATAGAGACAGTAGATCTAGCTGGTCTATCATAATACAATAGAGACAGTAGATCTAGCTGGCCTGTCATTATATAATAGAGACAGTAGATCTAACTGGTCTGTCATAATATAATAGTGACAGTAGATCTAGCAGGTCTATCATAATATAATAGAGACCGTAGATCTAGCTGGTCTGGCATAATATAATAGAGATAGTATATCTTGCTGGTCTGTCATAATATAATAGAGACAGTATATTGAGCTGCTCTGTCATAATATAATAGAGACAGTAGATCTATCTGGTCTGTCAGAATATATTAGAGACAGTAGATCTAGCTGGTCTGTCATAATATAATAGAGACAGTAGATCTAGCTGGTCTGTCATAATATAATAGAGACAGTATATCTTGCTGGTCTGTCATAATATAATAGAGACAGTATATCTTGCTGGTCTGTCATAATATAATAGAGACAGTAGATCTAGCTGGTCTGTCATAATATAATAGAGACAGTAGATCTAGCTGGTCTGTCATAATATAATAGAGACAGTATATCTTGCTGGTCTGTCATAATATAATAGAGACAGTATATCTTGCTGGTCTGTCATAATATAATAGAGACAGTAGATCTAGCTGGTCTGTCATAATATAATAGAGACAGGAGATCTAGCTGGCCTGTCATTATATAATAGAGACAGTAGATCTAACTGGTCTGTCATAATATAATAGTGACAGTAGATCTAGCAGGTCTATCATAATATAATAGAGACCGTAGATCTAGCTGGTCTGGCATAATATAATAGAGATAGTATATCTTGCTGGTCTGTCATAATATAATAGAGACAGTATATTGAGCTGCTCTGTCATAATATAATAGAGACAGTAGATCTATCTGGTCTGTCAGAATATATTAGAGACAGTAGATCTAGCTGGTCTGTCATAATATAATAGAGACAGTAGATCTAGCTGGTCTGTCATAATATAATAGAGACAGTATATCTTGCTGGTCTGTCATAATATAATAGAGACAGTATATCTTGCTGGTCTGTCATAATATAATAGAGACAGTAGATCTAGCTGGTCTGTCATAACATAATAGATACAGGAGATCTAGCTGGTCTGTTATAATATAATAGAAACAGTAGATCTAGCTGGTCTGTCATAATATAATAGAGACAGTATGTCTTGATGGTCTGTCATAATATAATATAGACAGTAGATCTATCTGGTCTGTCATAATATATTAGAGACACTAGATCTAGCTGGTCTGTCATAATATAATAGAGACAGTAGATCTAGCTGGTCTGTCATAATATAATAGAGACAGTAGATCTAGCTGGTCTGTCATAATATAATAGAGACAGGAGATCTAGCTGGTCTGTCATAATATAATAGAGACAGTAGATCTAGCTGGTCTGTCATAATATAATAGAGACAGTATATCTTGCTGGTCTGTCATAATATAATAGAGACAGTAGATCTAGCTGGTCTGTCATAATATAACAGAGACAGTATATCTTGCTGGTCTGTCATACTATAACAGAGACAGTAGATCTAGCTGGTCTGTCATAATATAATAGAGACAGTAGATCTAGCTGGTCTGTCATAATATAATAGAGACAGTATATCTAGCTGGTCTGTCATACTATAATTGAGGCAGTAGATCTAGCTGGTCTGTCATAATATAATAGAGACAGTAGATCTAGCTGGTCTATCATAATATAATAGAGACAGTAGATCTAGCTGGTCTATCATAATACAATAGAGACAGTAGATCTAGCTGGCCTGTCATTATATAATAGAGACAGTAGATCTAACTGGTCTGTCATAATATAATAGTGACAGTAGATCTAGCAGGTCTATCATAATATAATAGAGACCGTAGATCTAGCTGGTCTGGCATAATATAATAGAGATAGTATATCTTGCTGGTCTGTCATAATATAATAGAGACAGTATATTGAGCTGCTCTGTCATAATATAATAGAGACAGTAGATCTATCTGGTCTGTCAGAATATATTAGAGACAGTAGATCTAGCTGGTCTGTCATAATATAATAGAGACAGTAGATCTAGCTGGTCTGTCATAATATAATAGAGACAGTATATCTTGCTGGTCTGTCATAATATAATAGAGACAGTATATCTTGCTGGTCTGTCATAATATAATAGAGACAGTAGATCTAGCTGGTCTGTCATAATATAATAGAGACAGTAGATCTAGCTGGTCTGTCATAATATAATAGAGACAGTATATCTTGCTGGTCTGTCATAATATAATAGAGACAGTATATCTTGCTGGTCTGTCATAATATAATAGAGACAGTAGATCTAGCTGGTCTGTCATAATATAATAGAGACAGGAGATCTAGCTGGCCTGTCATTATATAATAGAGACAGTAGATCTAACTGGTCTGTCATAATATAATAGTGACAGTAGATCTAGCAGGTCTATCATAATATAATAGAGACCGTAGATCTAGCTGGTCTGGCATAATATAATAGAGATAGTATATCTTGCTGGTCTGTCATAATATAATAGAGACAGTATATTGAGCTGCTCTGTCATAATATAATAGAGACAGTAGATCTATCTGGTCTGTCAGAATATATTAGAGACAGTAGATCTAGCTGGTCTGTCATAATATAATAGAGACAGTAGATCTAGCTGGTCTGTCATAATATAATAGAGACAGTATATCTTGCTGGTCTGTCATAATATAATAGAGACAGTATATCTTGCTGGTCTGTCATAATATAATAGAGACAGTAGATCTAGCTGGTCTGTCATAATATAATAGAGACAGGAGATCTAGCTGGTCTGTCATAATATAATAGAGACAGGAGATCTAGCTGGTCTGTCATAACATAATAGAGACAGTATATCTAGCTGGTCTGTCATAATATAATAGAGACAGTATATCTTGCTGGTCTGTCATAATATAATAGAGACAGTAGATATAGCTGGTCTGTCATATTATAATTGAGGCAGTAGATCTAGCTGGTCTGTTATAATATCATAGAGACAGTAGATCTAGCTGGTCTGTCATAATATAATAGAGACAGTAGATCTAGCTGGTCTGTCATAATATAATAGAGACAGGAGATCTAGCTGGTCTGTCATAATATAATAGAGACAGTAGATCTAGCTGGTCTGTCATAATATAATAGAGACAGTATATCTTGCTGGTCTGTCATAATATAATAGAGACAGTAGATCTAGCTGGTCTGTCATAATATAACAGAGACAGTATATCTTGCTGGTCTGTCATACTATAATAGAGACAGTAGATCTATCTGGTCTGTCATAATATATTAGAGACAGTAGATCTAGCTGGTCTGTCATAATATAATAGAGACAGTAGATCTAGCTGGTCTGTCATAATATAATAGAGACAGTAGATCTAGCTGGTCTGTCATAATATAATAGAGACAGGAGATCTAGCTGGTCTGTCATAATATAATAGAGACAGTAGATCTAGCTGGTCTGTCATAATATAATAGAGACAGTATATCTTGCTGGTCTGTCATAATATAATAGAGACAGTATATCTTGCTGGTCTGTCATAATATAATAGAGACAGTAGATCTAGCTGGTCTGTCATAATATAATAGAGACAGGAGATCTAGCTGGTCTGTCATAATATAATAGAGTCAGTAGATCTAGCTGGTCTGTCATAATATAATAGAGACAGTAGATCTAGCTGGTCTGTCATAATATAATAGAGACAGGAGATCTAGCTGGTCTGTCATAATATAATAGAGACAGTATATCTTGCTGGTCTGTCATAACATAATAGAGACAGTAGATCTAGCTGGTCTGTCATATTATAATTGAGGCAGTAGATCTAGCTGGTCTGTCATAATATAATAGAGACAGTAGATCTAGCTGGTCCATCATAATATAATAGATACAGGAGATCTAGCTGGTCTGTTATAATATAATAGAGACAGTAGAACTAGCTGGTCTATCATAATACAATAGAGACAGTAGATCTAGCTGGCCTGTCATTATATAATAGAGACAGTAGATCTAGCTGGTCTGTCATAATATAATAGAGACAGTAGATCTAGCTGGTCTGTCATAATATAATAGAGACAGTAGATCTAGCAGGTCTATCATAATATAATAGAGACCGTAGATCTAGCTGGTCTGGCATAATATAATAGAGATAGTATATCTTGCTGGTCTGTCATAATATAATAGAGACAGTATATTGAGCTGCTCTGTCATAATATAATAGAGACAGTAGATCTATCTGGTCTGTCAGGATATATTAGAGACAGTAGATCTAGCTGGTCTGTCATAATATAATAGAGACAGTAGATCTAGCTGGTCTGTCATAATATAATAGAGATAGTAGATCTAGCTGGTCTGTCATAATATAATAGAGACATTATATCTTTCTGGTCTGTCATAATATAATAGAGACAGTATATATTGCTGGTCTGTCATAATATAATAGAGACAGTAGATCTAGCTGGTCTGTCATATTATAATTGAGGCAATAGATCTAGCTGGTCTGTCATAATATAATAGAGACAGGAGATATAGCTGGTCTGTTATAATATAATAGAGACAGTAGATCTAGCTGGTCTGTCATAATATAATAGAGACAGTATGTCTTGCTGGTCTGTGATACTATAATAGAGAAAGGAGATCTAGCTGGTCTGTCATAATATAATAGAGACAGTAGATCTAGCTGGTCTGTCATAATATAATTGAGACAGTAGATCTAGCTGGTCTATCATAATATAATAGAGACAGTAGATCTAGCTGGTCTGTCATAATATAATAGAGACAGTATATTGAGCTGGTCTGTCATAATATAATAGAGACAGTAGATCTATCTGGTCTGTCATAATATATTAGAGACAGTATATCTAGCTGGTCTGTCATAATATAATAGAGACAGTATGTCTTGCTGGTCTGTGATACTATAATAGAGAAAGGAGATCTAGCTGGTCTGTTATATTATAACAGAGACAGTAGATCTAGCTGGTCTGTCATAATATAATAGAGACAGTATATCTAGCTCGTCTGTCATACTATAATTGATGCAGTAGATCTAGCTGGTCTGTCATAATATAATAGAGACAGTAGATCTAGCTGGTCTATCATAATATAATAGAGACAGTAGATCAGGCTAGTCTGACATAATATAATAGAGACCGTAGATCTAGCTGGTCCGTCATAATATAATGGAGAAAGTAGATTTAGCTGGTCTGTCATAGTCTAATAGAGACAGTATATATTGCTGCTCTGTCATAATATAATAGAGACAGTAGATCTAGCTGGTCTGTCATAATATAATAGAGACATTAGATCTAGCTGGTCTGTCTTAATATAATAGAGACAGTAGATCTAGCTGGTCTGTCATAATATAATAGAGACAGTAGATCTAGCTGGTCTATCATAATACAATAGAGACAGTAGATCTAGCTGGTCTGTCAAATTATAATTGAGGCAGTAGATCTAGCTGGTCTGTCATAATATAATAGAGACAGTATATCTTGCTGGTCTATCATAATATAATAGAGACAGTAGATCTAGCTGGTCTGTCATAATATAACAGAGACAGTATATCTTGCTGGTCTGTCATACTATAATAGAGAAAGGAGATATAGCTGGTCTGTTACAATATAATAGAGACAGTAGATCTAGCTGGTCTGTCATAATATAATAGAGACAGTATGTCTTGCTGGTCTGTGATACTATAAAAGAGAAAGGAGATCTAGCTGGTCTGTTATAATATAAGAGAGACAGTAGATCTAGCTGGTCTGTCATAATATAATAGAGACAGTATATCTAGCTGGTCTGTCATACTATAATTGAGGCAGTAGATCTAGCTGGTCTGTCATAATATAATAGAGACAGTAGATCTAGCTGGTCTATCATAATATAATTGAGACAGTAGATCTAGCTGGTCTATCATAATATAATAGAGACAGTAGATCTAGCTGGTCTGTCATAATATAATAGAGACAGGAGATCTAGCTGGTCTGTCATAATATAATAGAGACAGTAGATCTAGCTGGTCTGTCATAATATAATAGAGACAGTATATCTTGCTGGTCTGTCATAATATAATAGAGACAGTAGATCTAGCTGGTCTGTCATAATATAACAGAGACAGTATATCTTGCTGGTCTGTCATGCTATAATAGAGACAGTAGATCTAGCTGGTCTGTCATAATATAATAGAGACAGTAGATCTAGCTGGTCTGTCTTAATATAATAGAGACAGTATATCTAGCTGGTCTGTCATACTATAATTAAGGCAGTAGATCTAGCTGGTCTGTCATAATATAGACAGTAGATCTAGCTGGTCTATCATAATATAATTGAGACAGTAGATCTAGCTGGTCTATCATAATAAAATAGAGACCGTAGATCTAGCTGGTCTGTCATAATATAATAGAGACAGTATATTGAGCTGGTCTGTCATAATATAATAGAGACAGTAGATCTATCTGGTCTGTCATAATATAATAGAGACAGTATATCTAGCTGGTCTGTCATACTATAATTGAGGCAGTAGATCTAGCTGGTCTGTCATAATATAATAGAGACAGTAGATCTAGCTGGTCTATCATAATATAATAGAGACAGTAGATCTAGCTGGTCTATCATAATACAATAGAGACAGTAGATCTAGCTGGCCTGTCATTATATAATAGAGACAGTAGATCTAACTGGTCTGTCATAATATAATAGTGACAGTAGATCTAGCAGGTCTATCATAATATAATAGAGACCGTAGATCTAGCTGGTCTGGCATAATATAATAGAGATAGTATATCTTGCTGGTCTGTCATAATATAATAGAGACAGTATATTGAGCTGCTCTGTCATAATATAATAGAGACAGTAGATCTATCTGGTCTGTCAGAATATATTAGAGACAGTAGATCTAGCTGGTCTGTCATAATATAATAGAGACAGTAGATCTAGCTGGTCTGTTATAATATAATAGAGACAGTAGATCTAGCTGGTCTGTCATAATATAATAGAGACAGTATGTCTTGCTGGTCTGTCATAATATAATATAGACAGTATATTGAGCTGGTCTGTCATAATATAATAGAGACAGTAGATCTATCTGGTCTGTCATAATATATTAGAGACAGTAGATCTAGCTGGTCTGTCATAATATAATAGAGACAGTAGATCTAGCTGGTCTGTCATAATATAATAGAGACAGTAGATCTAGCTGGTCTGTCATAATATAATAGAGACAGTAGATCTAGCTGGTCTGTCATAATATAATAGAGACAGTAGATCTAGCTGGTCTGTCAGAATATAATAGAGACAGTATATCTTGCTGGTCTGTCATAACATAATAGAGACATTAGATCTAGCTGGTCTGTCATATTATAATTGAGACAGTAGATCTAGCTGGTCTGTCATAATATAATAGAGACAGTATATCTAGCTGGTCCATCATAATATAATAGATACAGGAGATCTAGCTGGTCTGTTATAATATAATAGAAACAGTAGATCTAGCTGGTCTGTCATAATATAATAGAGACAGTATGTCTTGATGGTCTGTCATAATATAATATAGACAGTAGATCTATCTGGTCTGTCATAATATATTAGAGACACTAGATCTAGCTGGTCTGTCATAATATAATAGAGACAGTAGATCTAGCTGGTCTGTCATAATATAATAGAGACAGTAGATCTAGCTGGTCTGTCATAATATAATAGAGACAGGAGATCTAGCTGGTCTGTCATAATATAATAGAGACAGTAGATCTAGCTGGTCTGTCATAATATAATAGAGACAGTATATCTTGCTGGTCTGTCATAATATAATAGAGACAGTAGATCTAGCTGGTCTGTCATAATATAACAGAGACAGTATATCTTGCTGGTCTGTCATACTATAACAGAGACAGTAGATCTAGCTGGTCTGTCATAATATAATAGAGACAGTAGATCTAGCTGGTCTATCATAATACAATAGAGACAGTAGATCTAGCTGGCATGTCATTATATAATAGAGACAGTAGATCTAGCTGGTCTGTCATAATATAATAGAGACAGTAGATCTAGCTGGTCTATCATAATATAATAGAGACAGTATATCTAGCTGGTCTATCATAATACAATAGAGACAGTAGATCTAGCTGGCCTGTCATTATATAATAAAGACAGTAGATCTAGCTGGTCTGTCATAATATAATAGAGACAGTATATCTTGCTGGTCTGTCATAATATAATAGAGACAGTAGATCTAGCTGGTCTGTCATAATATAACAGAGACAGTATATCTTGCTGGTCTGTCATACTATAATAGAGACAGTAGATCTAGCTGGTCTGTCATAATATAATAGAGACAGTAGATCTAGCTGGTCTGTCTTAATATAATAGAGACAGTATATCTAGCTGGTCTGTCATACTATAATTAAGGCAGTAGATCTAGCTGGTCTGTCATAATATAATATAGACAGTAGATCTAGCTGGTCTATCATAATATAATTGAGACAGTAGATCTAGCTGGTCTATCATAATAAAATAGAGACCGTAGATCTAGCTGGTCTGTCATAATATAATAGAGACAGTATATTGAGCTGGTCTGTCATAATATAATAGAGACAGTAGATCTATCTGGTCTGTCATAATATAATAGACAGTATATCTAGCTGGTCTGTCATACTATAATTGAGGCAGTAGATCTAGCTGGTCTGTCATAATATAATAGAGACAGTAGATCTAGCTGGTCTATCATAATATAATAGAGACAGTAGATCTAGCTGGTCTATCATAATACAATAGAGACAGTAGATCTAGCTGGCCTGTCATTATATAATAGAGACAGTAGATCTAACTGGTCTGTCATAATATAATAGAGACAGTAGATCTAGCAGGTCTATCATAATATAATAGAGACCGTAGATCTAGCTGGTCTTGCATAATATAATAGAGATAGTATATCTTGCTGGTCTGTCATAATATAATAGAGACAGTATATTGAGCTGCTCTGTCATAATATAATAGAGACAGTAGATCTATCTGGTCTGTCAGAATATATTAGAGACAGTAGATCTAGCTGGTCTGTCATAATATAATAGAGACAGTAGATCTAGCTGGTCTGTTATAATATAAAAGAGACAGTAGATCTAGCTGGTCTGTCATAATATAATAGAGACAGTATGTCTTGCTGGTCTGTCATAATATAATATAGACAGTATATTGAGCTGGTCTGTCATAATATAATAGAGACAGTAGATCTATCTGGTCTGTCATAATATATTAGAGACAGTAGATCTAGCTGGTCTGTCATAATATAATAGAGACAGTAGATCTAGCTGGTCTGTCATAATATAATAGAGACAGTAGATCTAGCTGGACTGTCATGTTATAATTAAGGCAGTAGATCTAGCTGGTCTGTCATAATATAATAGAGACAGGAGATCTAGCTGGTCTGTTATAATATAATAGAGACAGTAGATCTAGCTGGTCTGTCATAATATAATAGAGACAGTAGATCTAGCTGGTCTGTCATAATATAATAGAGACAGTAGATCTAGCTGGTCTGTCATAATATAATAGAGACAGGAGATCTAGCTGGTCTGTCATAATATAATAGAGACAGTAGATCTAGCTGGTCTGTCAGAATATAATAGAGACAGTATATCTTGCTGGTCTGTCATAACATAATAGAGACATTAGATCTAGCTGGTCTGTCATATTATAATTGAGACAGTAGATCTAGCTGGTCTGTCATAATATAATAGAGACAGTATATCTAGCTGGTCCATCATAATATAATAGATACAGGAGATCTAGCTGGTCTGTTATAATATAATAGAAACAGTAGATCTAGCTGGTCTGTCATAATATAATAGAGACAGTATGTCTTGATGGTCTGTCATAATATAATATAGACAGTAGATCTATCTGGTCTGTCATAATATATTAGAGACACTAGATCTAGCTGGTCTGTCATAATATAATAGAGACAGTAGATCTAGCTGGTCTGTCATAATATAATAGAGACAGTAGATCTAGCTGGTCTGTCATAATATAATAGAGACAGGAGATCTAGCTGGTCTGTCATAATATAATAGAGACAGTAGATCTAGCTGGTCTGTCATAATATAATAGAGACAGTATATCTTGCTGGTCTGTCATAATATAATAGAGACAGTAGATCTAGCTGGTCTGTCATAATATAACAGAGACAGTATATCTTGCTGGTCTGTCATACTATAACAGAGACAGTAGATCTAGCTGGTCTGTCATAATATAATAGAGACAGTAGATCTAGCTGGTCTATCATAATACAATAGAGACAGTAGATCTAGCTGGCATGTCATTATATAATAGAGACAGTAGATCTAGCTGGTCTGTCATAATATAATAGAGACAGTAGATCTAGCTGGTCTATCATAATATAATAGAGACAGTAGATCTAGCTGGTCTATCATAATACAATAGAGACAGTAGATCTAGCTGGCCTGTCATTATATAATAGAGACAGTAGATCTAGCTGGTCTGTCATAATATAATAGAGACAGTAGATCTAGCTGGTCTATCATAATATAATAGAGACAGTATGTCTTGCTGGTCTGTCATAATATAATATAGACAGTATATTGAGCTGGTCTGTCATAATATAATAGAGACAGTAGATCTATCTGGTCTGTCATAATATATTAGAGACAGTAGATCTAGCTGGTCTGTCATAATATAATAGAGACAGTAGATCTAGCTGGTCTGTCATAATATAATAGAGACAGTAGATCTAGCTGGACTGTCATGTTATAATTAAGGCAGTAGATCTAGCTGGTCTGTCATAATATAATAGAGACAGGAGATCTAGCTGGTCTGTTATAATATAATAGAGACAGTAGATCTAGCTGGTCTGTCATAATATAATAGAGACAGTAGATCTAGCTGGTCTGTCATAATATAATAGAGACAGTAGATCTAGCTGGTCTGTCATAATATAATAGAGACAGGAGATCTAGCTGGTCTGTCATAATATAATAGAGACAGTAGATCTAGCTGGTCTGTCAGAATATAATAGAGACAGTATATCTTGCTGGTCTGTCATAACATAATAGAGACATTAGATCTAGCTGGTCTGTCATATTATAATTGAGACAGTAGATCTAGCTGGTCTGTCATAATATAATAGAGACAGTATATCTAGCTGGTCCATCATAATATAATAGATACAGGAGATCTAGCTGGTCTGTTATAATATAATAGAAACAGTAGATCTAGCTGGTCTGTCATAATATAATAGAGACAGTATGTCTTGATGGTCTGTCATAATATAATATAGACAGTAGATCTATCTGGTCTGTCATAATATATTAGAGACACTAGATCTAGCTGGTCTGTCATAATATAATAGAGACAGTAGATCTAGCTGGTCTGTCATAATATAATAGAGACAGTAGATCTAGCTGGTCTGTCATAATATAATAGAGACAGGAGATCTAGCTGGTCTGTCATAATATAATAGAGACAGTAGATCTAGCTGGTCTGTCATAATATAATAGAGACAGTATATCTTGCTGGTCTGTCATAATATAATAGAGACAGTAGATCTAGCTGGTCTGTCATAATATAACAGAGACAGTATATCTTGCTGGTCTGTCATACTATAACAGAGACAGTAGATCTAGCTGGTCTGTCATAATATAATAGAGACAGTAGATCTAGCTGGTCTATCATAATACAATAGAGACAGTAGATCTAGCTGGCATGTCATTATATAATAGAGACAGTAGATCTAGCTGGTCTGTCATAATATAATAGAGACAGTAGATCTAGCTGGTCTATCATAATATAATAGAGACAGTAGATCTAGCTGGTCTATCATAATACAATAGAGACAGTAGATCTAGCTGGCCTGTCATTATATAATAGAGACAGTAGATCTAGCTGGTCTGTCATAATATAATAGAGACAGTATATCTTGCTGGTCTGTCATAATATAATAGAGACAGTAGATCTAGCTGGTCTGTCATAATATAACAGAGACAGTATATCTTGCTGGTCTGTCATACTATAATAGAGACAGTAGATCTAGCTGGTCTGTCATAATATAATAGAGACAGTAGATCTAGCTGGTCTGTCTTAATATAATAGAGACAGTATATCTAGCTGGTCTGTCATACTATAATTAAGGCAGTAGATCTAGCTGGTCTGTCATAATATAATATAGACAGTAGATCTAGCTGGTCTATCATAATATAATTGAGACAGTAGATCTAGCTGGTCTATCATAATAAAATAGAGACCGTAGATCTAGCTGGTCTGTCATAATATAATAGAGACAGTATATTGAGCTGGTCTGTCATAATATAATAGAGACAGTAGATCTATCTGGTCTGTCATAATATAATAGAGACAGTATATCTAGCTGGTCTGTCATACTATAATTGAGGCAGTAGATCTAGCTGGTCTGTCATAATATAATAGAGACAGTAGATCTAGCTGGTCTATCATAATATAATAGAGACAGTAGATCTAGCTGGTCTATCATAATACAATAGAGACAGTAGATCTAGCTGGCCTGTCATTATATAATAGAGACAGTAGATCTAACTGGTCTGTCATAATATAATAGAGACAGTAGATCTAGCAGGTCTATCATAATATAATAGAGACCGTAGATCTAGCTGGTCTTGCATAATATAATAGAGATAGTATATCTTGCTGGTCTGTCATAAGATAATAGAGACAGTATATTGAGCTGCTCTGTCATAATATAATAGAGACAGTAGATCTATCTGGTCTGTCAGAATATATTAGAGACAGTAGATCTAGCTGGTCTGTCATAATATAATAGAGACAGTAGATCTAGCTGGTCTGTTATAATATAAAAGAGACAGTAGATCTAGCTGGTCTGTCATAATATAATAGAGACAGTATGTCTTGCTGGTCTGTCATAATATAATATAGACAGTATATTGAGCTGGTCTGTCATAATATAATAGAGACAGTAGATCTATCTGGTCTGTCATAATATATTAGAGACAGTAGATCTAGCTGGTCTGTCATAATATAATAGAGACAGTAGATCTAGCTGGTCTGTCATAATATAATAGAGACAGTAGATCTAGCTGGACTGTCATGTTATAATTAAGGCAGTAGATCTAGCTGGTCTGTCATAATATAATAGAGACAGGAGATCTAGCTGGTCTGTTATAATATAATAGAGACAGTAGATCTAGCTGGTCTGTCATAATACAATAGAGACAGTAGATCTAGCTGGTCTGTCATAATATAATAGAGACAGGAGATCTAGCTGGTCTGTCATAATATAATAGAGACAGTAGATCTAGCTGGTCTGTCAGAATATAATAGAGACAGTATATCTTGCTGGTCTGTCATAAAATAATAGAGACATTAGATCTAGCTGGTCTGTCATATTATAATTGAGACAGTAGATCTAGCTGGTCTGTCATAATATAATAGAGACAGTATATCTAGCTGGTCCATCATAATATAATAGATACAGGAGATCTAGCTGGTCTGTTATAATATAATAGAAACAGTAGATCTAGCTGGTCTGTCATAATATAATAGAGACAGTATGTCTTGATGGTCTGTCATAATATAATATAGACAGTAGATCTATCTGGTCTGTCATAATATATTAGAGACACTAGATCTAGCTGGTCTGTCATAATATAATAGAGACAGTAGATCTAGCTGGTCTGTCATAATATAATAGAGACAGTAGATCTAGCTGGTCTGTCATAATATAATAGAGACAGGAGATCTAGCTGGTCTGTCATAATATAATAGAGACAGTAGATCTAGCTGGTCTGTCATAATATAATAGAGACAGTATATCTTGCTGGTCTGTCATAATATAATAGAGACAGTAGATCTAGCTGGTCTGTCATAATATAACAGAGACAGTATATCTTGCTGGTCTGTCATACTATAACAGAGACAGTAGATCTAGCTGGTCTGTCATAATATAATAGAGACAGTAGATCTAGCTGGTCTATCATAATACAATAGAGACAGTAGATCTAGCTGGCCTGTCATTATATAATAGAGACAGTAGATCTAGCTGGTCTGTCATAATATAATAGAGACAGTAGATCTAGCTGGTCTATCATAATATAATAGAGACAGTAGATCTAGCTGGTCTATCATAATACAATAGAGACAGTAGATCTAGCTGGCCTGTCATTATATAATAGAGACAGTAGATCTAGCTGGTCTGTCATAATATAATAGAGACAGTATATCTTGCTGGTCTGTCATAATATAATAGAGACAGTAGATCTAGCTGGTCTGTCATAATATAACAGAGACAGTATATCTTGCTGGTCTGTCATACTATAATAGAGACAGTAGATCTAGCTGGTCTGTCATAATATAATAGAGACAGTAGATCTAGCTGGTCTGTCTTAATATAATAGAGACAGTATATCTAGCTGGTCTGTCATACTATAATTAAGGCAGTAGATCTAGCTGGTCTGTCATAATATAATATAGACAGTAGATCTAGCTGGTCTATCATAATATAATTGAGACAGTAGATCTAGCTGGTCTATCATAATAAAATAGAGACCGTAGATCTAGCTGGTCTGTCATAATATAATAGAGACAGTATATTGAGCTGGTCTGTCATAATATAATAGAGACAGTAGATCTATCTGGTCTGTCATAATATAATAGACAGTATATCTAGCTGGTCTGTCATACTATAATTGAGGCAGTAGATCTAGCTGGTCTGTCATAATATAATAGAGACAGTAGATCTAGCTGGTCTATCATAATATAATAGAGACAGTAGATCTAGCTGGTCTATCATAATACAATAGAGACAGTAGATCTAGCTGGCCTGTCATTATATAATAGAGACAGTAGATCTAACTGGTCTGTCATAATATAATAGAGACAGTAGATCTAGCAGGTCTATCATAATATAATAGAGACCGTAGATCTAGCTGGTCTTGCATAATATAAAAGAGATAGTATATCTTGCTGGTCTGTCATAATATAATAGAGACAGTATATTGAGCTGCTCTGTCATAATATAATAGAGACAGTAGATCTATCTGGTCTGTCAGAATATATTAGAGACAGTAGATCTAGCTGGTCTGTCATAATATAATAGAGACAGTAGATCTAGCTGGTCTGTTATAATATAAAAGAGACAGTAGATCTAGCTGGTCTGTCATAATATAATAGAGACAGTATGTCTTGCTGGTCTGTCATAATATAATATAGACAGTATATTGAGCTGGTCTGTCATAATATAATAGAGACAGTAGATCTATCTGGTCTGTCATAATATATTAGAGACAGTAGATCTAGCTGGTCTGTCATAATATAATAGAGACAGTAGATCTAGCTGGTCTGTCATAATATAATAGAGACAGTAGATCTAGCTGGACTGTCATGTTATAATTAAGGCAGTAGATCTAGCTGGTCTGTCATAATATAATAGAGACAGGAGATCTAGCTGGTCTGTTATAATATAATAGAGACAGTAGATCTAGCTGGTCTGTCATAATATAATAGAGACAGTAGATCTAGCTGGTCTGTCATAATATAATAGAGACAGTAGATCTAGCTGGTCTGTCATAATATAATAGAGACAGGAGATCTAGCTGGTCTGTCATAATATAATAGAGACAGTAGATCTAGCTGGTCTGTCAGAATATAATAGAGACAGTATATCTTGCTGGTCTGTCATAACATAATAGAGACATTAGATCTAGCTGGTCTGTCATATTATAATTGAGACAGTAGATCTAGCTGGTCTGTCATAATATAATAGAGACAGTATATCTAGCTGGTCCATCATAATATAATAGATACAGGAGATCTAGCTGGTCTGTTATAATATAATAGAAACAGTAGATCTAGCTGGTCTGTCATAATATAATAGAGACAGTATGTCTTGATGGTCTGTCATAATATAATATAGACAGTAGATCTATCTGGTCTGTCATAATATATTAGAGACACTAGATCTAGCTGGTCTGTCATAATATAATAGAGACAGTAGATCTAGCTGGTCTGTCATAATATAATAGAGACAGTAGATCTAGCTGGTCTGTCATAATATAATAGAGACAGGAGATCTAGCTGGTCTGTCATAATATAATAGAGACAGTAGATCTAGCTGGTCTGTCATAATATAATAGAGACAGTATATCTTGCTGGTCTGTCATAATATAATAGAGACAGTAGATCTAGCTGGTCTGTCATAATATAACAGAGACAGTATATCTTGCTGGTCTGTCATACTATAACAGAGACAGTAGATCTAGCTGGTCTGTCATAATATAATAGAGACAGTAGATCTAGCTGGTCTATCATAATACAATAGAGACAGTAGATCTAGCTGGCATGTCATTATATAATAGAGACAGTAGATCTAGCTGGTCTGTCATAATATAATAGAGACAGTAGATCTAGCTGGTCTATCATAATATAATAGAGACAGTAGATCTAGCTGGTCTATCATAATACAATAGAGACAGTAGATCTAGCTGGCCTGTCAGAATATATTAGAGACAGTAGATCTAGCTGGTCTGTCATAATATAATAGAGACAGTAGATCTAGCTGGTCTGTCTTAATATAATAGAGACAGTATATCTAGCTGGTCTGTCATACTATAATTAAGGCAGTAGATCTAGCTGGTCTGTCATAATATAATATAGACAGTAGATCTAGCTGGTCTATCATAATATAATTGAGACAGTAGATCTAGCTGGTCTATCATAAGAAAATAGAGACCGTAGATCTAGCTGGTCTGTCATAATATAATAGAGACAGTATATTGAGCTGGTCTGTCATAATATAATAGAGACAGTAGATCTATCTGGTCTGTCATAATATAATAGAGACAGTATATCTAGCTGGTCTGTCATACTATAATTGAGGCAGTAGATCTAGCTGGTCTGTCATAATATAATAGAGACAGTAGATCTAGCTGGTCTATCATAATATAATAGAGACAGTAGATCTAGCTGGTCTATCATAATACAATAGAGACAGTAGATCTAGCTGGCCTGTCATTATATAATAGAGACAGTAGATCTAACTGGTCTGTCATAATATAATAGAGACAGTAGATCTAGCAGGTCTATCATAATATAATAGAGACCGTAGATCTAGCTGGTCTTGCATAATATAATAGAGATAGTATATCTTGCTGGTCTGTCATAATATAATAGAGACAGTATATTGAGCTGCTCTGTCATAATATAATAGAGACAGTAGATCTATCTGGTCTGTCAGAATATATTAGAGACAGTAGATCTAGCTGGTCTGTCATAATATAATAGAGACAGTAGATCTAGCTGGTCTGTTATAATATAAAAGAGACAGTAGATCTAGCTGGTCTGTCATAATATAATAGAGACAGTATGTCTTGCTGGTCTGTCATAATATAATATAGACAGTATATTGAGCTGGTCTGTCATAATATAATAGAGACAGTAGATCTATCTGGTCTGTCATAATATATTAGAGACAGTAGATCTAGCTGGTCTGTCATAATATAATAGAGACAGTAGATCTAGCTGGTCTGTCATAATATAATAGAGACAGTAGATCTAGCTGGACTGTCATGTTATAATTAAGGCAGTAGATCTAGCTGGTCTGTCATAATATAATAGAGACAGGAGATCTAGCTGGTCTGTTATAATATAATAGAGACAGTAGATCTAGCTGGTCTGTCATAATATAATAGAGACAGTAGATCTAGCTGGTCTGTCATAATAGAATAGAGACAGTAGATCTAGCTGGTCTGTCATAATATAATAGAGACAGGAGATCTAGCTGGTCTGTCATAATATAATAGAGACAGTAGATCTAGCTGGTCTGTCAGAATATAATAGAGACAGTATATCTTGCTGGTCTGTCATAACATAATAGAGACATTAGATCTAGCTGGTCTGTCATATTATAATTGAGACAGTAGATCTAGCTGGTCTGTCATAATATAATAGAGACAGTATATCTAGCTGGTCCATCATAATATAATAGATACAGGAGATCTAGCTGGTCTGTTATAATATAATAGAAACAGTAGATCTAGCTGGTCTGTCATAATATAATAGAGACAGTATGTCTTGATGGTCTGTCATAATATAATATAGACAGTAGATCTATCTGGTCTGTCATAATATATTAGAGACACTAGATCTAGCTGGTCTGTCATAATATAATAGAGACAGTAGATCTAGCTGGTCTGTCATAATATAATAGAGACAGTAGATCTAGCTGGTCTGTCATAATATAATAGAGACAGGAGATCTAGCTGGTCTGTCATAATATAATAGAGACAGTAGATCTAGCTGGTCTGTCATAATATAATAGAGACAGTATATCTTGCTGGTCTGTCATAATATAATAGAGACAGTAGATCTAGCTGGTCTGTCATAATATAACAGAGACAGTATATCTTGCTGGTCTGTCATACTATAACAGAGACAGTAGATCTAGCTGGTCTGTCATAATATAATAGAGACAGTAGATCTAGCTGGTCTATCATAATACAATAGAGACAGTAGATCTAGCTGGCCTGTCATTATATAATAGAGACAGTAGATCTAGCTGATCTGTCATAATATAATAGAGACAGTAGATCTAGCTGGTCTATCATAATATAATAGAGACAGTAGATCTAGCTGGTCTATCATAATACAATAGAGACAGTAGATCTAGCTGGCCTGTCATTATATAATAGAGACAGTAGATCTAACTGGTCTGTCATAATATAATAGAGACAGTAGATCTAGCAGGTCTATCATAATATAATAGAGACCGTAGATCTAGCTGGTCTTGCATAATATAATAGAGATAGTATATCTTGCTGGTCTGTCATAATATAACAGAGACAGTATATTGAGCTGCTCTGTCATAATATAATAGAGACAGTAGATCTATCTGGTCTGTCAGAATATATTAGAGACAGTAGATCTAGCTGGTCTGTCATAATATAATAGAGACAGTAGATCTAGCTGGTCTGTTATAATATAATAGAGACAGTAGATCTAGCTGGTCTGTCATAATATAATAGAGACAGTATGTCTTGCTGGTCTGTCATAATATAATATAGACAGTATATTGAGCTGGTCTGTCATAATATAATAGAGACAGTAGATCTATCTGGTCTGTCATAATATATTAGATACAGTAGATCTAGCTGGTCTGTCATAATATAATAGAGACACTAGATCTAGCTGGTCTGTCATAATATAATAGAGACAGTAGATCTAGCTGGACTGTCATGTTATAATTAAGGCAGTAGATCTAGCTGGTCTGTCATAATATAATAGAGACAGGAGATCTAGCTGGTCTGTTATAATATAATAGAGACAGTAGATCTAGCTGGTCTGTCAATATATAATAGAGACAGTAGATCTAGCTGGTCTGTCATAATATAATAGAGACAGTAGATCTAGCTGGTCTGTCATAATATAATAGAGACAGTAGATCTAGATGGTCTGTCAGAATATAATAGAGACAGTATATCTTGCTGGTCTGTCATAACATAATAGAGACATTAGATCTAGCTGGTCTGTCATATTATAATTGAGACAGTAGATCTAGCTGGTCTGTCATAATATAATAGAGACAGTAGATCTAGCTGGTCCATCATAATATAATAGATACAGGAGATCTAGCTGGTCTGTTATAATATAATAGAAACAGTAGATCTAGCTGGTCTGTCATAATATAATAGAGACAGTATGTCTTGATGGTCTGTCATAATATAATATAGACAGTAGATCTATCTGGTCTGTCATAATATATTAGAGACACTAGATCTAGCTGGTCTGTCATAATATAATAGAGACAGTAGATCTAGCTGGTCTGTCATAATATAATAGAGATAGTAGATCTAGCTGGTCTGTCATAATATAATAGAGACAGGAGATCTAGCTGGTCTGTCATAATATAATAGAGACAGTAGATCTAGCTGGTCTGTCATAATATAATAGAGACAGTATATCTTGCTGGTCTGTCATAATATAATAGAGACAGTAGATCTAGCTGGTCTGTCATAATATAACAGAGACAGTATATCTTGCTGGTCTGTCATACTATAATAAAGACAGTAGATCTAGCTGGTCTGTCATAATATAATAGAGACAGTAGATCTAGCTGGCCTGTCATTATATAATAGAGACAGTAGATCTAGCTGGTCTGTCATAATATAATAGAGACAGTATATTGAGCTGCTCTGTCATAATATAATAGAGACAGTAGATCTATCTGGTCTGTCAGAATATATTAGAGACAGTAGATCTAGCTGGTCTGTCATAATATAATAGAGACAGTAGATCTAGCTGGTCTGTCATAATATAATAGAGACAGTATATTGAGCTGCTCTGTCATAATATAATAGAGACAGTAGATCTATCTGGTCTGTCAGAATATATTAGAGACAGTAGATCTAGCTGGTCTGTCATAATATAATAGAGACAGTAGATCTAGCTGGTCTGTTATAATATAATAGAGACAGTAGATCTAGCTGGTCTGTCATAATATAATAGAGACAGTATGTCTTGCTGGTCTGTCATAATATAATATAGACAGTATATTGAGCTGGTCTGTCATAATATAATAGAGACAGTAGATCTATCTGGTCTGTCATAATATATTAGAGACAGTAGATCTAGCTGGTCTGTCATAATATAATAGAGACAGTAGATCTAGCTGGTCTGTCATAATATAATAGAGACAGTAGATCTAGCTAGACTGTCATGTTATAATTAAGGCAGTAGATCTAGCTGGTCTGTCATAATATAATAGAGACAGGAGATCTAGCTGGTCTGTTATAATATAATAGAGACAGTAGATCTAGCTGGTCTGTCATAATATAATAGAGACAGTAGATCTAGCTGGTCTGTCATAATATAATAGAGACAGTAGATCTAGCTGGTCTGTCATAATATAATAGAGACAGGAGATCTAGCTGGTCTGTCATAATATAATAGAGACAGTAGATCTTGCTGGTCTGTCAGAATATAATAGAGACAGTATATCTTGCTGGTCTGTCATAACATAATAGAGACAGTAGATCTAGCTGGTCTGTCATATTATAATTGAGGCAGTAGATCTAGCTGGTCTGTCATAATATAATAGAGACAGTAGATCTAGCTGGTCCATCATAATATAATAGATACAGGAGATCTAGCTGGTCTGTTATAATATAATAGAGACAGTAGATCTAGCTGGTCTATCATAATACAATAGAGACAGTAGATCTAGCTGGCCTGTCATTATATAATAGAGACAGTAGATCTAGCAGGTCTATCATAATATAATAGAGACCGTAGATCTAGCTGGTCTGGCATAATATAATAGAGATAGTATATCTTGCTGGTCTGTCATAATATAATAGAGACAGTATATTGAGCTGCTCTGTCATAATATAATAGAGACAGTAGATCTATCTGGTCTGTCAGAATATATTAGAGACAGTAGATCTAGCTGGTCTGTCATAATATAACAGAGACAGTAGATCTAGCTGGTCTGTTATAATATAATAGAGACAGTAGATCTAGCTGGTCTGTCATAATATAATAGAGACAGTATGTCTTGCTGGTCTGTCATAATATAATATAGACAGTATATTGAGCTGGTCTGTCATAATATAATAGAGACAGTAGATCTATCTGGTCTGTCATAATATATTAGAGACACTAGATCTAGCTGGTCTGTCATAATATAATAGAGACAGTAGATCTAGCTGGTCTGTCATAATATAATAGAGATAGTAGATCTAGCTGGTCTGTCATAATATAATAGAGACAGGAGATCTAGCTGGTCTGTCATAATATAATAGAGACAGTAGATCTAGCTGGTCTGTCATAATATAATAGAGACAGTATATCTTGCTGGTCTGTCATAATATAATAGAGACAGTAGATCTAGCTGGTCTGTCATAATATAACAGAGACAGTATATCTTGCTGGTCTGTCATACTATAATAAAGACAGTAGATCTAGCTGGTCTGTCATAATATAATAGAGACAGTAGATCTAGCTGGCCTGTCATTATATAATAGAGACAGTAGATCTAGCTGGTCTGTCATAATATAATAGAGACAGTATATTGAGCTGCTCTGTCATAATATAATAGAGACAGTAGATCTATCTGGTCTGTCAGAATATATTAGAGACAGTAGATCTAGCTGGTCTGTCATAATATAATAGAGACAGTAGATCTAGCTGGTCTGTCATAATATAATAGAGACAGTATATTGAGCTGCTCTGTCATAATATAATAGAGACAGTAGATCTATCTGGTCTGTCAGAATATATTAGAGACAGTAGATCTAGCTGGTCTGTCATAATATAATAGAGACAGTAGATCTAGCTGGTCTGTTATAATATAATAGAGACAGTAGATCTAGCTGGTCTGTCATAATATAATAGAGACAGTATGTCTTGCTGGTCTGTCATAATATAATATAGACAGTATATTGAGCTGGTCTGTCATAATATAATAGAGACAGTAGATCTATCTGGTCTGTCATAATATATTAGAGACAGTAGATCTAGCTGGTCTGTCATAATATAATAGAGACAGTAGATCTAGCTGGTCTGTCATAATATAATAGAGACAGTAGATCTAGCTAGACTGTCATGTTATAATTAAGGCAGTAGATCTAGCTGGTCTGTCATAATATAATAGAGACAGGAGATCTAGCTGGTCTGTTATAATATAATAGAGACAGTAGATCTAGCTGGTCTGTCATAATATAATAGAGACAGTAGATCTAGCTGGTCTGTCATAATATAATAGAGACAGTAGATCTAGCTGGTCTGTCATAATATAATAGAGACAGGAGATCTAGCTGGTCTGTCATAATATAATAGAGACAGTAGATCTTGCTGGTCTGTCAGAATATAATAGAGACAGTATATCTTGCTGGTCTGTCATAACATAATAGAGACAGTAGATCTAGCTGGTCTGTCATATTATAATTGAGGCAGTAGATCTAGCTGGTCTGTCATAATATAATAGAGACAGTAGATCTAGCTGGTCCATCATAATATAATAGATACAGGAGATCTAGCTGGTCTGTTATAATATAATAGAGACAGTAGATCTAGCTGGTCTATCATAATACAATAGAGACAGTAGATCTAGCTGGCCTGTCATTATATAATAGAGACAGTAGATCTAGCAGGTCTATCATAATATAATAGAGACCGTAGATCTAGCTGGTCTGGCATAATATAATAGAGATAGTATATCTTGCTGGTCTGTCATAATATAATAGAGACAGTATATTGAGCTGCTCTGTCATAATATAATAGAGACAGTAGATCTATCTGGTCTGTCAGAATATATTAGAGACAGTAGATCTAGCTGGTCTGTCATAATATAACAGAGACAGTAGATCTAGCTGGTCTGTTATAATATAATAGAGACAGTAGATCTAGCTGGTCTGTCATAATATAATAGAGACAGTATGTCTTGCTGGTCTGTCATAATATAATATAGACAGTATATTGAGCTGGTCTGTCATAATATAATAGAGACAGTAGATCTATCTGGTCTGTCATAATATATTAGAGACAGTAGATCTAGCTGGTCTGTCATAATATAATAGAGACAGTAGATCTAGCTGGTCTGTCATAATATAATAGAGACAGTAGATCTAGCTAGACTGTCATGTTATAATTAAGGCAGCAGATCTAGCTGGTCTGTCATAATATAATAGAGACAGGAGATCTAGCTGGTCTGTTATAATATAATAGAGACAGTAGATCTAGCTGGTCTGTCATAATATAATAGAGACAGTAGATCTAGCTGGTCTGTCATAATATAATAGAGACAGTAGATCTAGCTGGTCTGTCATAATATAATAGAGACAGGAGATCTAGCTGGTCTGTCATAATATAATAGAGACAGTAGATCTTGCTGGTCTGTCAGAATATAATAGAGACAGTATATCTTGCTGGTCTGTCATAACATAATAGAGACAGTAGATCTAGCTGGTCTGTCATATTATAATTGAGGCAGTAGATCTAGCTGGTCTGTCATAATATAATAGAGACAGTAGATCTAGCTGGTCCATCATAATATAATAGATACAGGAGATCTAGCTGGTCTGTTATAATATAATAGAGACAGTAGATCTAGCTGGTCTATCATAATACAATAGAGACAGTAGATCTAGCTGGCCTGTCATTATATAATAGAGACAGTAGATCTAGCTGGTCTGTCATAATATAATAGAGACAGTAGATCTAGCTGGTCTGTCATAATATAATAGAGAGAGTAGATCTAGCAGGTCTATCATAATATAATAGAGACCGTAGATCTAGCTGGTCTGGCATAATATAATAGAGATAGTATATCTTGCTGGTCTGTCATATTATAATTGAGGCAATAGATCTAGCTGGTTTGTCATAATATAATAGAGACAGGAGATATAGCTGGTCTGTTATAATATAATAGAGACAGTAGATCTAGCTGGTCTGTCATAATATAATAGAGACAGTATGTCTTGCTGGTCTGTGATACTATAATAGAGAAAGGAGATCTAGCTGGTCTGTTATAATATAAGAGAGACAGTAGATCTAGCTGGTCTGTCATAATATAATAGAGACAGTAGATCTAGCTGGTCTGTCATAATATAATTGAGACAGTAGATCTAGCTGGTCTATCATAATATAATAGAGACAGTAGATCTAGCTGGTCTGTCATAATATAATAGAGACAGTATATTGAGCTGGTCTGTCATAATATAATAGAGACAGTAGATCTATCTGGTCTGTTATAATATATTAGAGACAGTATATCTAGCTGGTCTGTCATAATATAATAGAGAAAGTATGTCTTGCTGGTCTGTGATACTATAATAGAGAAAGGAGATCTAGCTGGTCTGTTATAATATAAGAGAGACAGTAGATCTAGCTGGTCTGTCATAATATAATAGAGACAGTATATCTAGCTGGTCTGTCATACTATAATTGAGGCAATAGATCTAGCTGGTCTGTCATAATATAATAGAGACAGTAGATCTAGCTGGTCTATCATAATATAATAGAGACAGTAGATCAGGCTAGTCTGTCATAATATAATAGAGACCGTAGATCTAGCTGGTCCATCATAATATCATAGAGAAAGTAGATTTAGCTGGTCTGTCATAGTCTAATAGAGACAGTATATCTTGCTGCTCTGTCATAATATAATAGAGACAGTAGATCTAAATGGTCTGTCAAATTATAATTGAGGCAGTAGATCTAGCTGGTCTGTCATTATTTAATAGAGACAGTATATCTAGCTGGTCTATCATAATATAATAGAGACAGTAGATCTAGCTGGTCTGTCATAATATAATAGAGACATTATATCTTTCTGGTCTGTCATAATATAATAGAGACAGTAGATCTAGCTGGTCTGTCATACAATAATCGAGGCAGTAGATCTAGCTGGTCTATTATAATATAATAGAGACAGTAGATTTAGCTGGTCTGTCATAATATAATAGAGACAGTAGATCTAGCTGGTCTATCATAATACAATAGAGACAGTAGATCTAGCTGGTCTGTCAAATTATAATTGAGGCAGTAGATCTAGCTGGTCTGTCATAATATAATAGAGACAGTATATCTTGCTGGTCTATCATAATATAATAGAGACAGTAGATCTAGCTGGTCTGTCATAATATAACAGAGACAGTATATCTTGCTGGTCTGTCATACTATAATAGAGAAAGGAGATATAGCTGGTCTGTTATAATATAATAGAGACAGTAGATCTAGCTGGTCTGTCATAATATAATAGAGACAGTATGTCTTGCTGGTCTGTGATACTATAATAGAGAAAGGAGATCTAGCTGGTCTGTTATAATATAAGAGAGACAGTAGATCTAGCTGGTCTGTCATAATATAATAGAGACAGTATATCTAGCTGGTCTGTCATACTATAATTGAGGCAGTAGACCTAGCTGGTCTGTCATAATATAATAGAGACAGTAGATCTAGCTGGTCTATCATAATATAATTGAGACAGTAGATCTGGCTGGTCTATCATAATATAATAGAGACAGTAGATCTAGCTGGTCTGTCATAATATAATAGAGACAGTAGATCTAGCTGGTCTGTCATAATATAATAGAGACAGGAGATCTAGCTGGTCTGTCATAATATAATAGAGACAGTAGATCTAGCTGGTCTATCATAATATAATAGAGACAGTAGATCAGGCTAGTCTGTCATAATATAATAGAGACCGTAGATCTAGCTGGTCCATCATAATATAATAGAGAAAGTAGATTTAGCTGGTCTGTCATAGTCTAATAGAGACAGTATATCTTGCTGCTCTGTCATATTATAATAGAGACAGTAGATCTAGCTGGTCCATCATAATATAATAGATACAGTAGATCTAGCTGGACTGTCATATTATAATTAAGGCAGTAGATCTAGCTGGTCTTTCATAATATAATAGAGACAGGAGATCTAGCTGGTCTGTTATAATATAATAGAGACAGTGTATCTAGCTGGTCTGTCATTATATAATAGAGACAGTAGATCTAGCTGGTCTCTCATAATATAATAGAGACAGTAGATCTAGCTGGTCTGTCATAATATAATAGAGACAGGAGATCTAGCTGGTCTGTCATAATATAATAGAGACAGTAGATCTAGCTGGTCTGTCATAATATAATAGAGACAGTATATCTTGCTGGTCTGTCATAATATAATAGAGACAGGAGATCTAGCTGGTCTGTCATAATATAATAGAGACAGTAGATCTAGCTGGTCTGTCATAATATAATAGAGACAGGAGATCTAGCTGGTCTGTCATAATATAATAGAGACAGTAGATCTAGCTGGTCTGTCATAATATAATAGAGACAGTATATCTTGCTGGTCTGTCATAATATAATAGAGACAGTATATCTAGCTGGTCTGTCATAGTATAATTAAGGCAGTAGATCTAGCTGGTCTGTCATAATATAATATAGACAGTAGATCTAGCTGGTCTATCATAAAATAATTGAGACAGTAGATCTAGCTGGTCTATCATAATAAAATAGAGACCGTAGATCTAGCTGGTCTGTCATAATATAATAGAGACAGTATATTGAGCTGGTCTGTCATAATATAATAGAGACAGTAGATCTATCTGGTCTGTCATAATATATTAGAGACAGTAGATCTAGCTGGTCTGTCATAATATAATAGAGACAGTAGATCTAGCTGGTCTGTCATAATATAATAGAGACAGTAGATCTAGCTGGTCTGTCATAATATAATAGAGACAAGAGATCTAGCTGGTCTGTCATAATATAATAGAGACAGTAGATCTAGCTGGTCTGTCATAATATAATAGATACAGTATATCTTGCTGGTCTGTCATAATATAATAGAGACAGTATATCTTGCTGGTCTGTCATAATATAATAGAGACAGTAGATCTAGCTGGTCTGTCATATTATAATTAAGGCAGAAGATCTAGCTGGTCTGTCATAATATAATAGAGACAGAAGATCTAGCTGGTCTGTCATAATATAATAGAGACAGGAGATCTAGCTGGTCTGTCATAATATAATAGAGACAGTGTATTGAGCTGGTCTGTCATAATATAATAGAGACAGTAGATCTATCTGGTCTGTCATAATATATTAGAGACAGTAGATCTAGCTGGTCTGTCATAATATAATAGAGACAGTAGATCTAGCTGGTCTGTCATAATATAATAGAGACAGGAGATCTAGCTGGTCTGTCACAATATAATAGAGACCGTAGATCTAGCTGGTCTGTCATAATATAATAGAGACAGTAGATCTAGCTGGTCTGTCATAATATAGAGACAGTAGATCTAGCTGGTCTGTCATAATATAATAGAGACAGGAGATCTAGCTGGTCTGTCATAATATAATAGAGACAGTAGATCTAGCTGGTCTGTCATAATATAATAGAGACAGTATGTCTTGCTGGTCTGTCATAATATAATAGAGACAGTATATTGAGCTAGTCTCTCATAATATAATAGAGACAGTAGATCTATCTGGTCTGTCATAATATATTAGAGACAGTAGATATAGCTGGTCTGTCATAATATAATAGAGACAGGAGATCTAGCTGGTCTGTAATAATATAATAGAGACAGTAGATCTAGCTGGTCTGTCATAATATAATAGAGACAGTATGTCTTGCTGGTCTGTCATATCATAATAGAGACAGTAGATCTAGCTGGTCTGTCATATTATAATTGAGGCAGTAGATCTAGCTGGTCTGTCATATTATAATAGAGACAGTAGATCTAGCTGGTCCATCATAATATAATAGATACAGTAGATCTAGCTGGACTGTCATATTATAATTAAGGCAGTAGATCTAGCTGGTCTTTCATAATATAATAGAGACAGGAGATCTAGCTGGTCTGTTATAATATAATAGAGACAGTGTATCTAGCTGGTCTGTCATTATATAATAGAGACAGTAGATCTAGCTGGTCTCTCATAATATAATAGAGACAGTAGATCTAGCTGGTCTGTCATAATATAATAGAGACAGGAGATCTAGCTGGTCTGTCATAACATAATAGAGACAGTAGATCTAGCTGGTCTGTCATAATATAATAGAGACAGTATATCTTGCTGGTCTGTCATAATATATTAGAGACAGTAGATCTAGCTGGTCTGTCATATCATAATTGAGGCAGTAGATCTAGCTGGTCTGTCATAATATAATAGAGACAGTAGATCTAGCTGGTCCATCATAATATAATAGATACAGTAGATCTAGCTGGACTGTCATATTATAATTAAGGCAGTAGATCTAGCTGGTCTGTCATAATATAATAAAGACAGGAGATCTAGCTGGTCTGTTATAATATAATAGAGACAGTAGATCTAGCTGGTCTGTCATAATATAATAGAGACAGTATGTTTTGCTGGTCTATCATAATATAATAGAGACAGTATATTGAGCTGGTCTCTCATAATATAATAGAGACAGTAGATCTATCTGGTCTGTCATAATATATTAGAGACAGTAGATCTAGCTGGTCTGTCATAATATAATAGAGACAGAAGATCTAGCTGGTCTGTCATAATATAATAGAGACAGTAGATCTATCTGGTCTGTCATAATATATTAGAGACAGTAGATCTAGCTGGTCTGTCATAATATAATAGAGACAGTAGATCTAGCTGGTCTGTCATAATATAATTGAGCAAGTAGATCTAGCTGGTCTGTCATAATATAATAGAGACAGGAGATCTAGCTGGTCTGTCATAATATAATAGAGACAGTAGATCTAGCTGGTCTGTCATAACATAATAGAGACAGTAGATCTAGCTGGTCTGTCATAATATAATAGAGACAGTAGATCTAGCTGGTCTGTCATATCATAATTGAGGCAGTAGATCTAGCTGGTCTGTCATAATATAATAGAGACAGTAGATCTAGCTGGTCCATCATAATATAATAGATACAGTAGATCTAGCTGGACTGTCATATTATAATTAAGGCAGTAGATCTAGCTGGTCTGTCATAATATAATAGAGACAGGAGATCTAGCTGGTCTGTTATAATATAATAGAGACAGTAGATCTAGCTGGTCTGTCATAATATAATAGAGACAGTATGTCTTGCTGGTCTGTCATAATATAATAGAGACAGTATATTGAGCTGGTCTGTCATAATATAATAGAGACAGTAGATCTATCTGGTCTGTCATATCATAATTGAGGCAGTAGATCTAGCTGGTCTGTCATAATATAATAGAGACAGTAGATCTAGCTGGTCCATCATAATATAATAGATACAGTAGATCTAGCTGGACTGTCATATTATAATTAAGGCAGTAGATCTAGCTGGTCTGTCATAATATAATAAAGACAGGAGATCTAGCTGGTCTGTTATAATATAATAGAGACAGTAGATCTAGCTGGTCTGTCATAATATAATAGAGACAGTATGTTTTGCTGGTCTATCATAATATAATAGAGACAGTATATTGAGCTGGTCTCTCATAATATAATAGAGACAGTAGATCTATCTGGTCTGTCATAATATATTAGAGACAGTAGATCTAGCTGGTCTGTCATAATATAATAGAGACAGAAGATCTAGCTGGTCTGTCATAATATAATAGAGACAGTAGATCTATCTGGTCTGTCATAATATATTAGAGACAGTAGATCTAGCTGGTCTGTCATAATATAATAGAGACAGTAGATCTAGCTGGTCTGTCATAATATAATTGAGCAAGTAGATCTAGCTGGTCTGTCATAATATAATAGAGACAGGAGATCTAGCTGGTCTGTCATAATATAATAGAGACAGTAGATCTAGCTGGTCTGTCATAACATAATAGAGACAGTAGATCTAGCTGGTCTGTCATAATATAATAGAGACAGTAGATCTAGCTGGTCTGTCATATCATAATTGAGGCAGTAGATCTAGCTGGTCTGTCATAATATAATAGAGACAGTAGATCTAGCTGGTCCATCATAATATAATAGATACAGTAGATCTAGCTGGACTGTCATATTATAATTAAGGCAGTAGATCTAGCTGGTCTGTCATAATATAATAGAGACAGGAGATCTAGCTGGTCTGTTATAATATAATAGAGACAGTAGATCTAGCTGGTCTGTCATAATATAATAGAGACAGTATGTCTTGCTGGTCTGTCATAATATAATAGAGACAGTATATTGAGCTGGTCTGTCATAATATAATAGAGACAGTAGATCTATCTGGTCTGTCATAATATATTAGAGACAGTAGATCTAGCTGGTCTGTCATAATATAATAGAGACAGTAGATCTAGCTGGTCTGTCATAATATAATAGAGACAGTATATCTTGCTGGTCTGTCATAATATATTAGAGACAGTAGATCTAGCTGGTCTGTCATATCATAATTGAGGCAGTAGATCTAGCTGGTCTGTCATAATATAATAGAGACAGTAGATCTTGCTGGTCTGTCATAAAATAATAGAGACAGTAGATCTAGCTGGTCTGTCATATTATAATTGAGGCAGTAGATCTAGCTGGTCTGTCATATTATAATAGAGACAGTAGATCTAGCTGGTCCATCATAATATAATAGATACAGTAGATCTAGCTGGACTGTCATATTATAATTAAGGCAGTAGATCTAGCTGGTCTTTCATAATATAATAGAGACAGGAGATCTAGCTGGTCTGTTATAATATAATAGAGACAGTGTATCTAGCTGGTCTGTCATAATATAATAGAGACAGTAGATCTAGCTGGTCTCTCATAATATAATAGAGACAGTAGATCTAGCTGGTCTGTCATAATATAATAGAGACAGGAGATCTAGCTGGTCTGTCATAACATAATAGAGACAGTAGATCTAGCTGGTCTGTCATAATATAATAGAGACAGTATATCTTACTGGTCTGTCATAATATATTAGAGACAGTAGATCTAGCTGGTCTGTCATATCATAATTGAGGCAGTAGATCTAGCTGGTCTGTCATAATATAATAGAGACAGTAGATCTAGCTGGTCCATCATAATATAATAGATACAGTAGATCTAGCTGGACTGTCATATTATAATTAAGGCAGTAGATCTAGCTGGTCTGTCATAATATAATAAAGACAGGAGATCTAGCTGGTCTGTTATAATATAATAGAGACAGTAGATCTAGCTGGTCTGTCATAATATAATAGAGACAGTATGTTTTGCTGGTCTATCATAATATAATAGAGACAGTATATTGAGCTGGTCTCTCATAATATAATAGAGACAGTAGATCTATCTGGTCTGTCATAATATATTAGAGACAGTAGATCTAGCTGGTCTGTCATAATATAATAGAGACAGAAGATCTAGCTGGTCTGTCATAATATAATAGAGACAGTAGATATATCTGGTCTGTCATAATATATTAGAGACAGTAGATCTAGCTGGTCTGTCATAATATAATAGAGACAGTAGATCTAGCTGGTCTGTCATAATATAATTGAGCAAGTAGATCTAGCTGGTCTGTCATAATATAATAGAGACAGGAGATCTAGCTGGTCTGTCATAATATAATAGAGACAGTAGATCTAGCTGGTCTGTCATAACATAATAGAGACAGTAGATCTAGCTGGTCTGTCATAATATAATAGAGACAGTAGATCTAGCTGGTCTGTCATATCATAATTGAGGCAGTAGATGTAGCTGGTCTGTCATAATATAATAGAGACAGTAGATCTAGCTGGTCCATCATAATATAATAGATACAGTAGATCTAGCTGGACTGTAATATTATAATTAAGGCAGTAGATCTATCTGGTCTGTCATAATATAATAGAGACAGGAGATCTAGCTGGTCTGTTATAATATAATAGAGACAGTAGATCTAGCTGGTCTGTCATAATATAATAGAGACAGTATGTCTTGCTGGTCTGTCATAATATAATAGAGACAGTATATTGAGCTGGTCTGTCATAATATAATAGAGACAGTAGATCTATCTGGTCTGTCATAATATATTAGAGACAGTAGATCTAGCTGGTCTGTCATAATATAATAGAGACAGTAGATCTAGCTGGTCTGTCATAATATAATAGAGACAGTAGGTCTAGCTGGTCTGTCATAATATAATAGAGACAAGAGATCTAGCTGGTCTGTCATAATATAATAGAGACAGTAGATCTAGCTGGTCTGTCATAATATAATAGATACAGTATATCTTGCTGGTCTGTCATAATATAATAGAGACAGTATATCTTGCTGGTCTGTCATAATATAATAGAGACAGTAGATCTAGCTGGTCTGTCATATTATAATTAAGGCAGTAGATCTAGCTGGTCTGTCATAATATAATAGAGACAGAAGATCTAGCTGGTCTGTCATAATATAATAGAGACAGTAGATCTAGCTGGTCTGTCATAATATAATAGAGACAGTGTATTGAGCTGGTCTGTCATAATATAATAGAGACAGTAGATCTATCTGGTCTGTCATAATATATTAGAGACAGTAGATCTAGCTGGTCTGTCATAATATAATAGAGACAGTAGATCTAGCTGGTCTGTCATAATATAATAGAGACAGGAGATCTAGCTGGTCTGTCACAATATAATAGAGACCGTAGATCTAGCTGGTCTGTCATATTATAATAGAGACAGTAGATCTAGCTGGTCTGTCATAATATAGAGACAGTAGATCTAGCTGGTCTGTCATAATATAATAGAGACAGGAGATCTAGCTGGTCTGTAATAATATAATAGAGACAGTAGATCTAGCTGGTCTGTCATAATATAATAGAGACAGTATGTCTTGCTGGTCTGTCATAATATAATAGAGACAGTATATTGAGCTGGTCTGTCATAATATAATAGAGACAGTAGATCTGTCTGGTCTGTCATAATGTATTAGAGACAGTAGATCTAGCTGGTCTGTCAAAATATAATAGAGACAGTAGATCTAGCTGGTCTGTCATAATATAATAGAGACAGTAGATCTAGCTGGTCTGTCATAATATAATAGAGACAGGAGATCTAGCTGGTCTGTCATAATATAATAGAGACAGTAGATCTAGCTGGTCTCTCATAATATAATAGAGACAGTATATCTTGCTGGTCTGTCATAATATAATAGAGACAGTAGATCTAGCTGGTCTGTCATATTATAATTGAGGCAGTAGATCTAGCTGGTCTGTCATATTATAATAGAGACAGTAGATCTAGCTGATCCATCATAATATAATAGATACAGTAGATCTAGCTGGACTGTCATATTACAATTAAGGTAGTAGATCTAGCTGGTCTTTCATAATATAATAGAGACAGGAGATCTAGCTGGTCTGTTATAATATAATAGAGACAGTGTATCTAGCTGGTCTGTCATAATATAATAGAGACAGTAGATCTAGCTGGTCTCTCATAATATAGTAGAGACAGTAGATCTAGCTGGTCTGTCATAATATAATAGAGACAGGAGATCTAGCTGGTCTGTCATAACATAATAGAGACAGTAGATCTAGCTGGTCTGTCATAATATAATAGAGACAGTATATCTTGCTGGTCTGTCATAATATATTAGAGACAGTAGATCTAGCTGGTCTGTCATATCATAATTGAGGCAGTAGATCTAGCTGGTCTGTCATAATATAATAGAGACAGTAGATCTAGCTGGTCCATCATAATATAATAGATACAGTAGATCTAGCTGGACTGTCATATTATAATTAAGGCAGTAGATCTAGTTGGTCTGTCATAATATAATAGAGACAGGAGATCTAGTTGGTCTGTTATGATATAATAGAGACAGTAGATCTAGCTGCTCTGTCATAATATAATAGAGACAGTATGTTTTGCTGGTCTATCATAATATAATAGAGACAGTATATTGAGCTGGTCTCTCATAATATAATAGAGACAGTAGATCTATCTGGTCTGTCATAATATATTAGAGACAGTAGATCTAGCTGGTCTGTCATAATATAATAGAGACAGAAGATCTAGCTGGTCTGTCATAATATAATAGAGACAGTAGATCTATCTGGTCTGTCATAATATATTAGAGACAGTAGATCTAGCTGGTCTGTCATAATATAATAGAGACAGTAGATCTAGCTGGTCTGTCATAATATAATAGAGCTAGTAGATCTAGCTGGTCTGTCATAATATAATAGAGACAGGAGATCTAGCTGGTCTGTCATAATATAATAGAGACAGTAGATCTAGCTGGTCTGTCATAACATAATAGAGACAGTAGATCTAGCTGGTCTGTCATAATATAATAGAGACAGTAGATCTAGCTGGTCTGTCATAATATAATAGAGACAGTATATCTTGCTGGTCTGTCATAATATAATAGAGACAGTAGATCTAGCTGGTCTGTCATATTATAATTGAGGCAGTAGATCTAGCTGGTCTGTCATATTATAATAGAGACAGTAGATCTAGCTGGTCCGTCATAATATAATAGATACAGTAGATCTAGCTGGACTGTCATATTACAATTAAGGTAGTAGATCTAGTTGGTCTTTCATAATATAATAGAGACAGGAGATCTAGCTGGTCTGTTATAATATAATAGAGACAGTGTATCTAGCTGGTCTGTCAAATCATAATTGAGGCAGTAGATCTAGCTGGTCTGTCATAATATACCAGAGACAGTAGATCTAGCTGGTCCATCATAATATAATAGATACAGTAGATCTAGCTGGACTGTCATATTATAATTAAGGCAGTAGATCTAGCTGGTCTGTCATAATATAATAGAGACAGGAGATCTAGCTGGTCTGTTATAATATAATAGAGACAGTAGATCTAGCTGGTCTGTCATAATATAATAGAGACAGTTCAGGAGGCTGAAGAAATTCGGCTTGTCACCAAAAGCACTCACAAACTTCTACAGATGCACAATCGAGAGCATCCTGGCGGGCTGTATCACCGCCTGGTATGGCAACTGCACCGCCCTCAACCGTAAGGCTCTCCAGAGGGTAGTGAGGTCTGCACAACGCATCACCGGGGGCAAACTACCTGCCCTCCAGGACACCTACACCACCCGATGTCACAGGAAGGCCATAAAGATCATCAAGGACATCAACCACCCGAGCCACTGCCTGTTCACCCCGCTATCATCCAGAAGGCGAGGTCAGTACAGGTGCATCAAAGCTGGGACCGAGAGACTGAAAAACAGCTTCTATCTCAAGGCCATCAGACTGTTAAACAACCACCAACACACTGACACTGACTCAACTCCAGCCACTTTAATAATGGGAATTGATGGGAAATGACGTAAATATATCACTAGCCACTTTAAACAACGCTACCTTATATAAATGTTACTTACCCTACATTATTCATCTCATATGCATACGTATATACTGTACTCTATATCATCGACGGTATCCTTATGTAATACATGTATCACTAGCCACTTTATACTATACTATGCCACTTTTTTTACATACTCATCTCATTTGTACATACTGTACTCGATACCATCTACTGTATCTTGCCTATGCTGCTCTGTACCATCACTCATTCATATATCCTTATGTACATATTCTTTATCCCCTTACACTGTGTACAAGACAGTAGTTTTGGAATTGTTAGTTAGATTACTTGTTATTACTGCATTGTCGGAACTAGAAGCACAAGCATTTCGCTACACTCGCACTAACATCTGCTAACCATGTGTATGTGACAAATAAAATTTGATTTGATTTGATTTGATTTGATTTGATTTTTGCTGGTCTATCATAATATAATAGAGACAGTATATTGAGCTGGTCTCTCATAATATAATAGAGACAGTAGATCTATCTGGTCTGTCATAATATATTAGAGACAGTAGATCTAGCTGGTCTGTCATAATATAATAGAGACAGAAGATCTAGCTGGTCTGTCATAATATAATAGAGACAGTAGATCTAGCTGGTCTGTCATAATATAATAGAGACAGTAGATCTAGCTGATCTGTCATAATATAATAGAGCTAGTAGATCTAGCTGGTCTGTCATAATATAATAGACAGTAGATCTAGCTGGTCTGTCATAATATAATAGAGACAGTATGTTTTGCTGGTCTATCATAATATAATAGAGACAGTATATTGAGCTGGTCTCTCATAATATAATAGAGACAGTAGATCTATCTGGTCTGTCATAGTATATTAGAGACAGTAGATCTAGCTGGTCTGTCATAATATAATAGAGACAGAAGATCTACCTGGTCTGTCATAATATAATAGAGACAGTAGATCTATCTGGTCTGTCATAATATATTAGAGACAGTAGATCTAGCTGGTCTGTCATAATATAATAGAGACAGTAGATCTAGCTGGTCTGTCATAATATAATAGAGCTAGTAGATCTAGCTGGTCTGTCATAATATAATAGAGACAGGAGATCTAGCTGGTCTGTTATAATATAATAGAGACATTAGATCTAGCTGGTCTGTTATAATATAATAGAGACAGTAGATCTAGCTGGTCTGTCATAATATAATAGAGAGAGTAGATCTAGCTGGTCTGTCATAATATAATAGAGACAGTAGATCTAGCTGGTCTGTCATAATATAATAGAGACAGGAGATCTAGCTAGTCTGTCATAATATAATAGAGACAGTAGATCTAGCTGGTCTGTCATAATATAATAGAGAGAGTAGATCTAGCTGGTCTGTCATAATATAATAGAGACAAGAGATCTAGCTGGTCTGTCATAATATAATAGAGACAGTAGATCTAGCTGGTCTGTCATAATATAATAGAGACAGTGTATTGTGCTGGTCTGTCATAATATATTAGAGACAGTAGATCTAGCTGGTCTGTCATAATATAATAGAGACAGTAGATCTAGCTGGTATATCATAATATAATAGAGACAGTAGATCTAGCTGGTCTGTCATAATATAATAGAGACAGGAGATCTAGCTGGTCTGTCATAATATAATAGAGACAGAAGATCTAGCTGGTCTGTCATAATATAATAGAGACAGTAGCTCTAGCTGGTCTGTCATAATATAATAGAGACAGTGTATTGAGCTGGTCTGTCATAATATAATAGAGACAGTAGATCTATCTGGTCTGTCATAATATATTAGAGACAGTAGATCTAGCTGGTCTGTCATAATATAATAGAGACAGTAGATCTAGCTGGTCTGTCATAATATAATAGAGACAGGAGATCTAGCTGGTCTGTCACAATATAATAGAGACCGTAGATCTAGCTGGTCTGTCATAATATAATAGAGACAGTAGATCTAGCTGGTCTGTCATATTATAATTGAGGCAGTAGATCTAGCTGGTCTGTCATAATATAATAGAGACAGTAGATCTAGCTGGTCTGTCATAATATAATAGAGACAGTGTATTGAGCTGGTCTGTCATAATATAATAGAGACAGTAGATCTATCTGGTCTGTCATAATATATTAGAGACAGTAGATCTAGCTGGTCTGTCATATTATAATAGAGACAGTAGATCTAGCTGGTCCATCATAATTTAATAGATACAGTAGATCTAGCTGGACTGTCATATTATAATTAAGGCAGTAGATCTAGCTGGTCTTTCATAATATAATAGAGACAGGAGATCTAGCTGGTCTGTTATAATATAATAGAGACAGTGTATCTAGCTGGTCTGTCATAATATAATAGAGACAGTAGATCTAGCTGGTCTGTCATAATATAATAGAGACAGTAGATCTAGCTAGTCTGTCATAATATAATAGAGACAGGAGATCTAGCTGGTCTGTCATAACATAATAGAGACAGTAGATCTAGCTGGTCTGTCATAATATAATAGAGACAGGAGATCTAGCTGGTCTGTCATAATATAATAGAGACAGAAGATCTAGCTGGTCTGTCATAATATAATAGAGACAGTAGCTCTAGCTGGTCTGTCATAATATAATAGAGACAGTGTATTGAGCTGGTCTGTCATAATATAATAGAGACAGTAGATCTATCTGGTCTGTCATAATATATTAGAGACAGTAGATCTAGCTGGTCTGTCATAATATAATAGAGACAGTAGATCTAGCTGGTCTGTCATAATATAATAGAGACAGGAGATCTAGCTGGTCTGTCACAATATAATAGAGACCGTAGATCTAGCTGGTCTGTCATAATATAATAGAGACAGTAGATCTAGCTGGTCTGTCATATTATAATTGAGGCAGTAGATCTAGCTGGTCTGTCATAATATAATAGAGACAGTAGATCTAGCTGGTCTGTCATAATATAATAGAGACAGTGTATTGAGCTGGTCTGTCATAATATAATAGAGACAGTAGATCTATCTGGTCTGTCATAATATATTAGAGACAGTAGATCTAGCTGGTCTGTCATATTATAATAGAGACAGTAGATCTAGCTGGTCCATCATAATTTAATAGATACAGTAGATCTAGCTGGACTGTCATATTATAATTAAGGCAGTAGATCTAGCTGGTCTTTCATAATATAATAGAGACAGGAGATCTAGCTGGTCTGTTATAATATAATAGAGACAGTGTATCTAGCTGGTCTGTCATAATATAATAGAGACAGTAGATCTAGCTGGTCTGTCATAATATAATAGAGACAGTAGATCTAGCTAGTCTGTCATAATATAATAGAGACAGGAGATCTAGCTGGTCTGTCATAACATAATAGAGACAGTAGATCTAGCTGGTCTGTCATAATATAATAGAGACAGTATATCTTGCTGGTCTGTCATAATATAATAGAGACAGTATATTGAGCTAGTCTCTCATAATATAATAGAGACAGTAGATCTATCTGGTCTGTCATAATATATTAGAGACAGTAGATATAGCTGGTCTGTCATAATATAATAGAGACAGGAGATCTAGCTGGTCTGTCATAATATAATAGAGACATTAGATCTATCTGGTCTGTCATAATATATTAGAGACAGTAGATCTAGCTGGTCTGTCATAATATAATAGAGACAGTAGATCTAGCTGGTCTGTCATAATATAATTGAGCAAGTAGATCTAGCTGGTCTGTCATAATATAATAGAGACAGGAGATCTAGCTGGTCTGTCATAATATAATAGAGACAGTAGATCTAGCTGGTCTGTCATAACATAATAGAGACAGTAGATCTAGCTGGTCTGTCATAATATAATAGAGACAGTAGATCTAGCTGGTCTGTCATATCATAATTGAGGCAGTAGATCTAGCTGGTCTGTCATAATATAATAGAGACAGTAGATCTAGCTGGTCCATCATAATATAATAGATACAGTAGATCTAGCTGGACTGTCATATTATAATTAAGGCAGTAGATCTAGCTGGTCTGTCATAATATAATAGAGACAGGAGATCTAGCTGGTCTGTTATAATATAATAGAGACAGTAGATCTAGCTGGTCTGTCATAATATAATAGAGACAGTATGTCTTGCTGGTCTGTCATAATATAATAGAGACAGTATATTGAGCTGGTCTGTCATAATATAATAGAGACAGTAGATCTATCTGGTCTGTCATATCATAATTGAGGCAGTAGATCTAGCTGGTCTGTCATAATATAATAGAGACAGTAGATCTAGCTGGTCCATCATAATATAATAGATACAGTAGATCTAGCTGGACTGTCATATTATAATTAAGGCAGTAGATCTAGCTGGTCTGTCATAATATAATAAAGACAGGAGATCTAGCTGGTCTGTTATAATATAATAGAGACAGTAGATCTAGCTGGTCTGTCATAATATAATAGAGACAGTATGTTTTGCTGGTCTATCATAATATAATAGAGACAGTATATTGAGCTGGTCTCTCATAATATAATAGAGACAGTAGATCTATCTGGTCTGTCATAATATATTAGAGACAGTAGATCTAGCTGGTCTGTCATAATATAATAGAGACAGAAGATCTAGCTGGTCTGTCATAATATAATAGAGACAGTAGATCTATCTGGTCTGTCATAATATATTAGAGACAGTAGATCTAGCTGGTCTGTCATAATATAATAGAGACAGTAGATCTAGCTGGTCTGTCATAATATAATTGAGCAAGTAGATCTAGCTGGTCTGTCATAATATAATAGAGACAGGAGATCTAGCTGGTCTGTCATAATATAATAGAGACAGTAGATCTAGCTGGTCTGTCATAACATAATAGAGACAGTAGATCTAGCTGGTCTGTCATAATATAATAGAGACAGTAGATCTAGCTGGTCTGTCATATCATAATTGAGGCAGTAGATCTAGCTGGTCTGTCATAATATAATAGAGACAGTAGATCTAGCTGGTCCATCATAATATAATAGATACAGTAGAGCTAGCTGGACTGTCATATTATAATTAAGGCAGTAGATCTAGCTGGTCTGTCATAATATAATAGAGACAGGAGATCTAGCTGGTCTGTTATAATATAATAGAGACAGTAGATCTAGCTGGTCTGTCATAATATAATAGAGACAGTATGTCTTGCTGGTCTGTCATAATATAATAGAGACAGTATATTGAGCTGGTCTGTCATAATATAATAGAGACAGTAGATCTATCTGGTCTGTCATAATATATTAGAGACAGTAGATCTAGCTGGTCTGTCATAATATAATAGAGACAGTAGATCTAGCTGGTCTGTCATAATATAATAGAGACAGTATATCTTGCTGGTCTGTCATAATATATTAGAGACAGTAGATCTAGCTGGTCTGTCATATCATAATTGAGGCAGTAGATCTAGCTGGTCTGTCATAATATAATAGAGACAGTAGATCTTGCTGGTCTGTCATAAAATAATAGAGACAGTAGATCTAGCTGGTCTGTCATATTATAATTGAGGCAGTAGATCTAGCTGGTCTGTCATATTATAATAGAGACAGTAGATCTAGCTGGTCCATCATAATATAATAGATACAGTAGATCTAGCTGGACTGTCATATTATAATTAAGGCAGTAGATCTAGCTGGTCTTTCATAATATAATAGAGACAGGAGATCTAGCTGGTCTGTTATAATATAATAGAGACAGTGTATCTAGCTGGTCTGTCATAATATAATAGAGACAGTAGATCTAGCTGGTCTCTCATAATATAATAGAGACAGTAGATCTAGCTGGTCTGTCATAATATAATAGAGACAGGAGATCTAGCTGGTCTGTCATAACATAATAGAGACAGTAGATCTAGCTGGTCTGTCATAATATAATAGAGACAGTATATCTTACTGGTCTGTCATAATATATTAGAGACAGTAGATCTAGCTGGTCTGTCATATCATAATTGAGGCAGTAGATCTAGCTGGTCTGTCATAATATAATAGAGACAGTAGATCTAGCTGGTCCATCATAATATAATAGATACAGTAGATCTAGCTGGACTGTCATATTATAATTAAGGCAGTAGATCTAGCTGGTCTGTCATAATATAATAAAGACAGGAGATCTAGCTGGTCTGTTATAATATAATAGAGACAGTAGATCTAGCTGGTCTGTCATAATATAATAGAGACAGTATGTTTTGCTGGTCTATCATAATATAATAGAGACAGTATATTGAGCTGGTCTCTCATAATATAAAAGAGACAGTAGATCTATCTGGTCTGTCATAATATATTAGAGACAGTAGATCTAGCTGGTCTGTCATAATATAATAGAGACAGAAGATCTAGCTGGTCTGTCATAATATAATAGAGACAGTAGATATATCTGGTCTGTCATAATATATTAGAGACAGTAGATCTAGCTGGTCTGTCATAATATAATAGAGACAGTAGATCTAGCTGGTCTGTCATAATATAATTGAGCAAGTAGATCTAGCTGGTCTGTCATAATATAATAGAGACAGGAGATCTAGCTGGTCTGTCATAATATAATAGAGACAGTAGATCTAGCTGGTCTGTCATAACATAATAGAGACAGTAGATCTAGCTGGTCTGTCATAATATAATAGAGACAGTAGATCTAGCTGGTCTGTCATATCATAATTGAGGCAGTAGATGTAGCTGGTCTGTCATAATATAATAGAGACAGTAGATCTAGCTGGTCCATCATAATATAATAGATACAGTAGATCTAGCTGGACTGTAATATTATAATTAAGGCAGTAGATCTATCTGGTCTGTCATAATATAATAGAGACAGGAGATCTAGCTGGTCTGTTATAATATAATAGAGACAGTAGATCTAGCTGGTCTGTCATAATATAATAGAGACAGTATGTCTTGCTGGTCTGTCATAATATAATAGAGACAGTATATTGAGCTGGTCTGTCATAATATAATAGAGACAGTAGATCTATCTGGTCTGTCATAATATATTAGAGACAGTAGATCTAGCTGGTCTGTCATAATATAATAGAGACAGTAGATCTAGCTGGTCTGTCATAATATAATAGAGACAGTAGGTCTAGCTGGTCTGTCATAATATAATAGAGACAAGAGATCTAGCTGGTCTGTCATAATATAATAGAGACAGTAGATCTAGCTGGTCTGTCATAATATAATAGATACAGTATATCTTGCTGGTCTGTCATAATATAATAGAGACAGTATATCTTGCTGGTCTGTCATAATATAATAGAGACAGTAGATCTAGCTGGTCTGTCATATTATAATTAAGGCAGTAGATCTAGCTGGTCTGTCATAATATAATAGAGACAGAAGATCTAGCTGGTCTGTCATAATATAATAGAGACAGTAGATCTAGCTGGTCTGTCATAATATAATAGAGACAGTGTATTGAGCTGGTCTGTCATAATATAATAGAGACAGTAGATCTATCTGGTCTGTCATAATATATTAGAGACAGTAGATCTAGCTGGTCTGTCATAATATAATAGAGACAGTAGATCTAGCTGGTCTGTCATAATATAATAGAGACAGGAGATCTAGCTGGTCTGTCACAATATAATAGAGACCGTAGATCTAGCTGGTCTGTCATATTATAATAGAGACAGTAGATCTAGCTGGTCTGTCATAATATAGAGACAGTAGATCTAGCTGGTCTGTCATAATATAATAGAGACAGGAGATCTAGCTGGTCTGTCATAATATAATAGAGACAGTAGATCTAGCTGGTCTGTCATAATATAATAGAGACAGTATGTCTTGCTGGTCTGTCATAATATAATAGAGACAGTATATTGAGCTAGTCTCTCATAATATAATAGAGACAGTAGATCTATCTGGTCTGTCATAATATATTAGAGACAGTAGATATAGCTGGTCTGTCATAATATAATAGAGACAGGAGATCTAGCTGGTCTGTAATAATATAATAGAGACAGTAGATCTAGCTGGTCTGTCATAATATAATAGAGACAGTATGTCTTGCTGGTCTGTCATAATATAATAGAGACAGTATATTGAGCTGGTCTGTCATAATATAATAGAGACAGTAGATCTGTCTGGTCTGTCATAATGTATTAGAGACAGTAGATCTAGCTGGTCTGTCAAAATATAATAGAGACAGTAGATCTAGCTGGTCTGTCATAATATAATAGAGACAGTAGATCTAGCTGGTCTGTCATAATATAATAGAGACAGGAGATCTAGCTGGTCTGTCATAATATAATAGAGACAGTAGATCTAGCTGGTCTCTCATAATATAATAGAGACAGTATATCTTGCTGGTCTGTCATAATATAATAGAGACAGTAGATCTAGCTGGTCTGTCATATTATAATTGAGGCAGTAGATCTAGCTGGTCTGTCATATTATAATAGAGACAGTAGATCTAGCTGATCCATCATAATATAATAGATACAGTAGATCTAGCTGGACTGTCATATTACAATTAAGGTAGTAGATCTAGCTGGTCTTTCATAATATAATAGAGACAGGAGATCTAGCTGGTCTGTTATAATATAATAGAGACAGTGTATCTAGCTGGTCTGTCATAATATAATAGAGACAGTAGATCTAGCTGGTCTCTCATAATATAGTAGAGACAGTAGATCTAGCTGGTCTGTCATAATATAATAGAGACAGGAGATCTAGCTGGTCTGTCATAACATAATAGAGACAGTAGATCTAGCTGGTCTGTCATAATATAATAGAGACAGTATATCTTGCTGGTCTGTCATAATATATTAGAGACAGTAGATCTAGCTGGTCTGTCATATCATAATTGAGGCAGTAGATCTAGCTGGTCTGTCATAATATAATAGAGACAGTAGATCTAGCTGGTCCATCATAATATAATAGATACAGTAGATCTAGCTGGACTGTCATATTATAATTAAGGCAGTAGATCTAGTTGGTCTGTCATAATATAATAGAGACAGGAGATCTAGTTGGTCTGTTATGATATAATAGAGACAGTAGATCTAGCTGCTCTGTCATAATATAATAGAGACAGTATGTTTTGCTGGTCTATCATAATATAATAGAGACAGTATATTGAGCTGGTCTCTCATAATATAATAGAGACAGTAGATCTATCTGGTCTGTCATAATATATTAGAGACAGTAGATCTAGCTGGTCTGTCATAATATAATAGAGACAGAAGATCTAGCTGGTCTGTCATAATATAATAGAGACAGTAGATCTATCTGGTCTGTCATAATATATTAGAGACAGTAGATCTAGCTGGTCTGTCATAATATAATAGAGACAGTAGATCTAGCTGGTCTGTCATAATATAATAGAGCTAGTAGATCTAGCTGGTCTGTCATAATATAATAGAGACAGGAGATCTAGCTGGTCTGTCATAATATAATAGAGACAGTAGATCTAGCTGGTCTGTCATAACATAATAGAGACAGTAGATCTAGCTGGTCTGTCATAATATAATAGAGACAGTAGATCTAGCTGGTCTGTCATAATATAATAGAGACAGTATATCTTGCTGGTCTGTCATAATATAATAGAGACAGTAGATCTAGCTGGTCTGTCATATTATAATTGAGGCAGTAGATCTAGCTGGTCTGTCATATTATAATAGAGACAGTAGATCTAGCTGGTCCGTCATAATATAATAGATACAGTAGATCTAGCTGGACTGTCATATTACAATTAAGGTAGTAGATCTAGTTGGTCTTTCATAATATAATAGAGACAGGAGATCTAGCTGGTCTGTTATAATATAATAGAGACAGTGTATCTAGCTGGTCTGTCAAATCATAATTGAGGCAGTAGATCTAGCTGGTCTGTCATAATATACTAGAGACAGTAGATCTAGCTGGTCCATCATAATATAATAGATACAGTAGATCTAGCTGGACTGTCATATTATAATTAAGGCAGTAGATCTAGCTGGTCTGTCATAATATAATAGAGACAGGAGATCTAGCTGGTCTGTTATAATATAATAGAGACAGTAGATCTAGCTGGTCTGTCATAATATAATAGAGACAGTTCAGGAGGCTGAAGAAATTCGGCTTGTCACCAAAAGCACTCACAAACTTCTACAGATGCACAATCGAGAGCATCCTGGCGGGCTGTATCACCGCCTGGTATGGCAACTGCACCGCCCTCAACCGTAAGGCTCTCCAGAGGGTAGTGAGGTCTGCACAACGCATCACCGGGGGCAAACTACCTGCCCTCCAGGACACCTACACCACCCGATGTCACAGGAAGGCCATAAAGATCATCAAGGACATCAACCACCCGAGCCACTGCCTGTTCACCCCGCTATCATCCAGAAGGCGAGGTCAGTACAGGTGCATCAAAGCTGGGACCGAGAGACTGAAAAACAGCTTCTATCTCAAGGCCATCAGACTGTTAAACAACCACCAACACACTGACACTGACTCAACTCCAGCCACTTTAATAATGGGAATTGATGGGAAATGACGTAAATATATCACTAGCCACTTTAAACAACGCTACCTTATATAAATGTTACTTACCCTACATTATTCATCTCATATGCATACGTATATACTGTACTCTATATCATCGACGGTATCCTTATGTAATACATGTATCACTAGCCACTTTATACTATACTATGCCACTTTTTTTACATACTCATCTCATTTGTACATACTGTACTCGATACCATCTACTGTATCTTGCCTATGCTGCTCTGTACCATCACTCATTCATATATCCTTATGTACATATTCTTTATCCCCTTACACTGTGTACAAGACAGTAGTTTTGGAATTGTTAGTTAGATTACTTGTTATTACTGCATTGTCGGAACTAGAAGCACAAGCATTTCGCTACACTCGCACTAACATCTGCTAACCATGTGTATGTGACAAATAAAATTTGATTTGATTTGATTTGATTTGATTTGATTTTTGCTGGTCTATCATAATATAATAGAGACAGTATATTGAGCTGGTCTCTCATAATATAATAGAGACAGTAGATCTATCTGGTCTGTCATAATATATTAGAGACAGTAGATCTAGCTGGTCTGTCATAATATAATAGAGACAGAAGATCTAGCTGGTCTGTCATAATATAATAGAGACAGTAGATCTAGCTGGTCTGTCATAATATAATAGAGACAGTAGATCTAGCTGATCTGTCATAATATAATAGAGCTAGTAGATCTAGCTGGTCTGTCATAATATAATAGACAGTAGATCTAGCTGGTCTGTCATAATATAATAGAGACAGTATGTTTTGCTGGTCTATCATAATATAATAGAGACAGTATATTGAGCTGGTCTCTCATAATATAATAGAGACAGTAGATCTATCTGGTCTGTCATAGTATATTAGAGACAGTAGATCTAGCTGGTCTGTCATAATATAATAGAGACAGAAGATCTACCTGGTCTGTCATAATATAATAGAGACAGTAGATCTATCTGGTCTGTCATAATATATTAGAGACAGTAGATCTAGCTGGTCTGTCATAATATAATAGAGACAGTAGATCTAGCTGGTCTGTCATAATATAATAGAGCTAGTAGATCTAGCTGGTCTGTCATAATATAATAGAGACAGGAGATCTAGCTGGTCTGTTATAATATAATAGAGACATTAGATCTAGCTGGTCTGTTATAATATAATAGAGACAGTAGATCTAGCTGGTCTGTCATAATATAATAGAGAGAGTAGATCTAGCTGGTCTGTCATAATATAATAGAGACAGTAGATCTAGCTGGTCTGTCATAATATAATAGAGACAGGAGATCTAGCTAGTCTGTCATAATATAATAGAGACAGTAGATCTAGCTGGTCTGTCATAATATAATAGAGAGAGTAGATCTAGCTGGTCTGTCATAATATAATAGAGACAAGAGATCTAGCTGGTCTGTCATAATATAATAGAGACAGTAGATCTAGCTGGTCTGTCATAATATAATAGAGACAGTGTATTGTGCTGGTCTGTCATAATATATTAGAGACAGTAGATCTAGCTGGTCTGTCATAATATAATAGAGACAGTAGATCTAGCTGGTATATCATAATATAATAGAGACAGTAGATCTAGCTGGTCTGTCATAATATAATAGAGACAGGAGATCTAGCTGGTCTGTCATAATATAATAGAGACAGAAGATCTAGCTGGTCTGTCATAATATAATAGAGACAGTAGCTCTAGCTGGTCTGTCATAATATAATAGAGACAGTGTATTGAGCTGGTCTGTCATAATATAATAGAGACAGTAGATCTATCTGGTCTGTCATAATATATTAGAGACAGTAGATCTAGCTGGTCTGTCATAATATAATAGAGACAGTAGATCTAGCTGGTCTGTCATAATATAATAGAGACAGGAGATCTAGCTGGTCTGTCACAATATAATAGAGACCGTAGATCTAGCTGGTCTGTCATAATATAATAGAGACAGTAGATCTAGCTGGTCTGTCATATTATAATTGAGGCAGTAGATCTAGCTGGTCTGTCATAATATAATAGAGACAGTAGATCTAGCTGGTCTGTCATAATATAATAGAGACAGTGTATTGAGCTGGTCTGTCATAATATAATAGAGACAGTAGATCTATCTGGTCTGTCATAATATATTAGAGACAGTAGATCTAGCTGGTCTGTCATATTATAATAGAGACAGTAGATCTAGCTGGTCCATCATAATTTAATAGATACAGTAGATCTAGCTGGACTGTCATATTATAATTAAGGCAGTAGATCTAGCTGGTCTTTCATAATATAATAGAGACAGGAGATCTAGCTGGTCTGTTATAATATAATAGAGACAGTGTATCTAGCTGGTCTGTCATAATATAATAGAGACAGTAGATCTAGCTGGTCTGTCATAATATAATAGAGACAGTAGATCTAGCTAGTCTGTCATAATATAATAGAGACAGGAGATCTAGCTGGTCTGTCATAACATAATAGAGACAGTAGATCTAGCTGGTCTGTCATAATATAATAGAGACAGTATATCTTGCTGGTCTGTCATAATATAATAGAGACAGTGTATTGAGCTGGTCTGTCATAATATAATAGAGACAGTAGATCTATCTGGTCTGTCATAATATATTAGATACAGTAGATCTAGCTGGTCTGTCATAATATAATAGAGACAGTAGATCTAGCTGGTCTGTCATAATATAATAGAGACAGGAGATCTAGCTGGTCTGTCACAATATAATAGAGACCGTAGATCTAGCTGGTCTGTCATAATATAATAGAGACAGTAGATCTAGCTGGTCTGTCATATTATAATTGAGGCAGTAGATCTAGCTGGTCTGTCATAATATAATAGAGACAGTAGATCTAGCTGGTCCATCATAATATAATAGATACAGTAGATCTAGCTGGACTGTCATGTTATAATTAAGGCAGTAGATCTAGCTGGTCTGTCATAATATAATAGAGACAGGAGATCTAGCTGGTCTGTTATAATATAATAGAGACAGTAGATCTAGCTGGTCTGTCATAATATAATAGAGACAGTAGATCTAGCTGGTCTGTCATAATATAGAGACAGTAGATCTAGCTGGTCTGTCATAATATAATAGAGACATGAGATCTATTTGGTCTGTCATAATATAATAGAGACAGTAGATCTAGCTGGTCTGTCATAATATAATAGAGACAGTATATCTTGCTGGTCTGTCATAATATAATAGAGACAGTAGATCTAGCTTGTCTGTCATAATATAATAGAGACAGTAGATCTAGCTTGTCTGTCATAATATAATAGAGACAGTATGTCTTGCTGGTCTGTCATAATATAATAGAGACAGTAGATCTAGCTGGTCTGTCATAATATAATAGAGACAGTAGATCTAGCTGGTCCATCATAACATAATAGATACAGTAGATCTAGCTGGACTGTCATGTTATAATTAAGGCAGTAGATCTAGCTGGTCTGTCATAATATAATAGAGACAGGAGATCTAGCTGGTCTGTTATAATATAATAGAGACAGTAGATCTGGCTGGTCTGTCATAATATAATAGAGACAGTAGATCTAGCTGGTCTGTCATAATATAGAGACAGTAGATCTAGCTGGTCTGTCATAATATAATAGAGACATGAGATCTATTTGGTCTGTCATAATATAATAGAGACAGTAGATCTAGCTGGTCTGTCATAATATAATAGAGACAGTATATCTTGCTGGTCTGTCATAATATAATAGAGACAGTAGATCTAGCTGGTCTGTCATATTATAATTGAGGCAGTAGATCTAGCTGGTCCATCATAATATAATAGATACAGTAGATCTAGCTGGTCTGTCATATTATAATTGAGGCAGTAGATCTAGCTGGTCTGTCATATTATAATAGAGACAGTAGATCTAGCTGGTCCATCATAATTTAATAGATACAGTAGATCTAGCTGGACTGTCATATTATAATTAAGGCAGTAGATCTAGCTGGTCTTTCATAATATAATAGAGACAGGAGATCTAGCTGGTCTGTTATAATATAATAGAGACAGTGTATCTAGCTGGTCTGTCATAATATAATAGAGACAGTAGATCTAGCTGGTCTGTCATAATATAATAGAGACAGTAGATCTAGCTGGTCTGTCATAATATAATAGAGACAGGAGATCTAGCTGGTCTGTCATAACATAATAGAGACAGTAGATCTAGCTGGTCTGTCATAATATAATAGAGACAGTATATCTTGCTGGTCTGTCATAATATAATAGAGACAGTGTATTGAGCTGGTCTGTCATAATATAATAGAGACAGTAGATCTATCTGGTCTGTCATAATATATTAGAGACAGTAGATCTAGCTGGTCTGTCATAATATAATAGAGACAGTAGATCTAGCTGGTCTGTCATAATATAATAGAGACAGGAGATCTAGCTGGTCTGTCACAATATAATAGAGACCGTAGATCTAGCTGGTCTGTCATAATATAATAGAGACAGTAGATCTAGCTGGTCTGTCATATTATAATTGAGGCAGTAGATCTAGCTGGTCTGTCATAATATAATAGAGACAGTAGATCTAGCTGGTCCATCATAATATAATAGAGACAGTAGATCTAGCTGGACTGTCATGTTATAATTAAGGCAGTAGATCTAGCTGGTCTGTCATAATATAATAGAGACAGGAGATCTAGCTGGTCTGTTATAATATAATAGAGACAGTAGATCTAGCTGGTCTGTCATAATATAATAGAGACAGTAGATCTAGCTGGTCTGTCATAATATAGAGACAGTAGATCTAGCTGGTCTGTCATAATATAATAGAGACATGAGATCTATTTGGTCTGTCATGATATAATAGAGACAGTAGATCTAGCTGGTCTGTCATAATATAATAGAGACAGTATATCTTGCTGGTCTGTCATAATATAATAGAGACAGTAGATCTAGCTTGTCTGTCATAATATAATAGAGACAGTAGATCTAGCTTGTCTGTCATAATATAATAGAGACAGTATGTCTTGCTGGTCTGTCATAATATAATAGAGACAGTAGATCTAGCTGGTCTGTCATATTATAATTGAGGCAGTAGATCTAGCTGGTCCATCATAATATAATAGATACAGTAGATCTAGCTGGTCTGTCATATTATAATTGAGGCAGTAGATCTAGCTGGTCTGTCATATTATAATAGAGACAGTAGATCTAGCTGGTCCATCATAATTTAATAGATACAGTAGATCTAGCTGGACTGTCATATTATAATTAAGGCAGTAGATCTAGCTGGTCTTTCATAATATAATAGAGACAGGAGATCTAGCTGGTCTGTTATAATATAATAGAGACAGTGTATCTAGCTGGTCTGTCATAATATAATAGAGACAGTAGATCTAGCTGGTCTGTCATAATATAATAGAGACAGTAGATCTAGCTGGTCTGTCATAATATAATAGAGACAGGAGATCTAGCTGGTCTGTCATAACATAATAGAGACAGTAGATCTAGCTGGTCTGTCATAATATAATAGAGACAGTATATCTTGCTGGTCTGTCATAATATAATAGAGACAGTAGATCTGGCTGGTCTGTCATATTATAATTGAGGCAGTAGATCTAGCTGGTCTGTCATAATATAATAGAGACAGTAGATCTAGCTGGTCCATCATAATATAATAGATACAGTAGATCTAGCTGGACTGTCATATTATAACTAAGGCAGTAGATCTAGCTGTTCTGTCATAATATAATAGAGACAGGAGATCTAGCTGGTCTGTTATAATATAATAGAGACAGTAGATCTAGCTTGTCTGTCATAATATAATAGAGACAGTATGTCTTGCTGGTCTTTCATAATATAATAGAGACAGTATATTGAGCTGGTCTCTCATAATATAATAGAGACAGTAGATCTATCTGGTCTGTCATAATTTAAATATTAGAGACAGTAGATCTATCTGGTCTGTAATAATATAATAGAGACAGGAGATCTAGCTGGTCTGTAATAATATAATAGAGACAGTAGATCTAGCTGGTCTGTCATAATATAATAGAGACAGTATGTCTTGCTGGTCTGTCATAATATAATAGAGACAGTATATTGAGCTGGTCTGTCATAATATAATAGAGACAGTAGATCTATCTGGTCTGTCATAATGTATTAGAGACAGTAGATCTAGCTGGTCTGTCATAATATAATAGAGACAGTAGATCTAGCTGGTCTGTCATAATATAATAGAGACAGTAGATCTAGCTGGTCTGTCATAATATAATAGAGACAGTAGATCTAGCTGGTCTGTCATAATATAATAGAGACAGTATATCTTGCTGGTCTGTCATAATATAATAGAGACAGTAGATCTAGCTGGTCTGTCATATTATAATTGAGGCAGTAGATCTAGCTGGTCTGTCATATTATAATAGAGACAGTAGATCTAGCTGGTCCATCATAATATAATAGATACAGTAGATCTAGCTGGACTGTCATATTATAATTAAGGCAGTAGATCTAGCTGTTCTGTCATAATATAATAGAGACAGGAGATCTAGCTGGTCTGTTATAATATAATAGAGACAGTAGATCTAGCTGGTCTGTCATAATATAATAGAGACAGTAGATCTAGCTGGTCTGTCATAATATAGAGACAGTAGATCCAGCTGGTCTGTCATAATATAATAGAGACAGGAGATATATTTGGTCTGTCATAATATAATAGAGACAGTAGATCTAGCTGGTCTGTCATAATATAATAGAGACAGTATATCTTGCTGGTCTGTCATAATATAATAGAGACAGTAGATCTAGCTGGTCTGTCATATTATAATTGAGGCAGTAGATCTAGCTGGTCTGTCATAATATAATAGAGACAGGAGATCTAGCTGGTCTGTTATAATATAATAGAGATAGTAGATCTAGCTTGTCTGTCATAATATAATAGAGACAGTATGTCTTGCTGGTCTGTCATAATATAATAGAGACAGTAGATCTAGCTGGTCTGTCATATTATAATTGAGGCAGTAGATCTAGCTGGTCCATCATAATATAATAGATACAGTAGATCTAGCTGGTCTGTCATATTATAATTGAGGCAGTAGATCTAGCTGGTCTGTCATATTATAATAGAGACAGTAGATCTAGCTGGTCCATCATAATATAATAGATACAGTAGATCTAGCTGGACTGTCATATTATAATTAAGGCAGTAGATCTAGCTGGTCTTTCATAATATAATAGAGACAGGAGATCTAGCTGGTCTGTTATAATATAATAGAGACAGTGTATCTAGCTGGTCTGTCATAATAAAATAGAGACAGTAGATCTAGCTGGTCTGTCATAATATAATAGAGACAGTAGATCTAACTGGTCTGTCATAATATAATAGAGACAGGAGATCTAGCTGGTCTGTCATAACATAATAGAGACAGTAGATCTAGCTGGTCTGTCATAATATAATAGAGACAGTATATCTTGCTGGTCTGTCATAATATAATAGAGACAGTAGATCTAGCTGGTCTGTCATATTATAATTGAGGCAGTAGATCTAGCTGGTCTGTCATAATATAATAGAGACAGTAGATCTAGCTGGTCCATCATAATATAATAGATACAGTAGATCTGGCTGGACTGTCAAATTATAATTAAGGCAGTAGATCTAGCTGGTCTTTCATAATATAATAGAGACAGGAGATCTAGCTGGTCTGTTATAATATAATAGAGACAGTAGATCTAGCTTGTCTGTCATAATATAATAGAGACAGTATGTCTTGCTGGTCTTTCATAATATAATAGAGACAGTATATTGAGCTGGTCTCTCATAATATAATAGAGACAGTAGATCTATCTGGTCTGTCATAATATATTAGAGACAGTAGATCTAGCTTGTCTGTCATAATATAATAGAGACAGGAGATCTAGCTGGTCTGTAATAATATAATAGAGACAGTAGATCTAGCTGGTCTGTCATAATATAATAGAGACAGTATGTCTTGCTGGTCTGTCATAATACAATAGAGACAGTATATTGAGCTGGTCTGTCATAATATAATAGAGACAGTAGATCTATCTGGTCTGTCATAATGTATTAGAGACAGTAGATCTAGCTGGTCTGTCATAATATAATAGAGACAGTAGATCTAGCTGGTCTGTCATAATATAATAGAGACAGTAGATCTAGCTGTTCTGTCATTATATAATAGAGACAGGAGATCTAGCTGGTCTGTCATAATATAATAGAGACAGTAGATCTAGCTGGTCTGTCATAATATAATAGAGACAGTATATCTTGCTGGTCTGTCATAATATAATAGAGACAGTAGATCTAGCTGGTCTGTCATATTATAATTGAGGCAGTAGATCTAGCTGGTCTGTCATATTATAATAGAGACAGTAGATCTAGCTGGTCCATCATAATATAATAGATACAGTAGATCTAGCTGGACTGTCATATTATAATTAAGGCAGTAGATCTAGCTGGTCTTTCATAATATAATAGAGACAGGAGATCTAGCTGGTCTGTTATAATATAATAGAGACAGTGTATCTAGCTGGTCTGTCATAATATAATAGAGACAGTAGATCTAGCTGGTCTGTCATAATATAATAGAGACAGTAGATCTAACTGGTCTGTCATAATATAATAGAGACAGGAGATCTAGCTGGTCTGTCATAACATAATAGAGACAGTAGATCTAGCTGGTCTGTCATAATATAATAGATACAGTAGATCTAGCTGGTCTGTCATATTATAATTGAGGCAGTAGATCTAGCTGGTCTGTCATAATATATTAGAGACAGTAGATCTAGCTGGTCTGTCATAATATAATAGAGACAGGAGATCTAGCTGGTCTGTAATAATATAATAGAGACAGTAGATCTAGCTGGTCTGTCATAATATAATAGAGACAGTATGTCTTGCTGGTCTGTCATAATATAATAGAGACAGTATATTGAGCTGGTCTGTCATAATATAATAGAGACAGTAGATCTATCTGGTCTGTCATAATGTATTAGAGACAGTAGATCTAGCTGGTCTGTCATAATATAATAGAGACAGTAGATCTAGCTGGTCTGTCATAATATAATAGAGACAGTAGATCTAGCTGGTCTGTCATATTATAATTGAGGCAGTAGGTCTAGCTGGTCTGTCATATTATAATAGAGACAGTAGATCTAGCTGGTCCATCATAATATAATAGATACAGTAGATCTAGCTGGACTGTCATATTATAATTAAGGCAGTAGATCTAGCTGGTCTTTCATAATATAATAGAGACAGGAGATCTAGCTGGTCTGTTATAATATAATAGAGACAGTGTATCTAGCTGGTCTGTCATAATATAATAGAGACAGTAGATCTAGCTGGTCTCTCATAATATAATAGAGACAGTAGATCTAGCTGGTCTGTCATAATATAATAGAGACAGGAGATCTAGCTGGTCTGTCATAACATAATAGAGACAGTAGATCTAGCTGGTCTGTCATAATATAATAGAGAGAGTAGATCTAGCTGGTCTGTCATAATATAATAGAGACAGTAGATCTAGCTGGTCTGTCATAATATAATAGAGACAGGAGATCTAGCTAGTCTGTCATAATATAATAGAGACAGTAGATCTAGCTGGTCTGTCATAATATAGTAGAGAGAGTAGATCTAGCTGGTCTGTCATAATATAATAGAGACAGGAGATCTAGCTGGTCTGTCATAATATAATAGAGACAGTAGATCTAGCTGGTCTGTCATAATATAATAGAGACAGTGTATTGTGCTGGTCTGTCATAATATATTAGAGACAGTAGATCTAGCTGGTCTGTCATGATATAATAGAGACAGTAGATCTAGCTGGTATATCATAATATAATAGAGACAGGAGATCTAGCTGGTCTGTCATAATATAATAGAGACAGGAGATCTAGCTGGTCTGTCATAATATAATAGAAACAGTAGATCTAGCTGGTCTGTCATAATATAATTGAGGCAGTAGATCTAGCTGGTCTGTCATAATATAATAGAGACAGTAGATCTAGCTGGTCCATCATAATATAATAGATACAGTAGATCTAGCTGGACTGTCATATTATAATTAAGGCAGTAGATCTAGCTGGTCTGTCATAATATAACAGAGACAGGAGATCTAGCTGGTCTGTTATAATATAATAGAGACAGTAGATCTAGCTGGTCTGTCATAATATAATAGAGACAGTATATCTAGCTGGTCTGTCATAATATAATAGAAACAAGAGATCTAGCTGGTCTGTCATAATATAATAGAGACAATAGATCTAGCTGGTCTGTCATAATATAATAGATACAGTATATCTTGCTGGTCTGTCATAATATAATAGAGACAGTATATCTTGCTGGTCTGTCATAATATAATAGACACAGTAGATCTAGCTGGTCTGTCATATTATAATTAAGGCAGTAGATCTAGCTGGTCTGTCATAAGATAATAGAGACAGAAGATCTAGCTGGTCTGTCATAATATAATAGAGACAGTAGATCTAGCTCGTCTGTCATAATATAATAGAGACAGTGTATTGAGCTGGTCTGTCATAATATAATAGAGACAGTAGATCTATCTGGTCTGTCATAATATATTAGAGACAGTAGATCTAGCTGGTCTGTCATAATATAATAGAGACAGTAGATCTAGCTGGTCTGTCATAATATAATAGAGACAGGAGATCTAGCTGGTCTGTCACAATATAATAGAGACCGTAGATCTAGCTGGTCTGTCATAATATAATAGAGACAGTAGATCTAGCTGGTCTGTCATATTATAATTGAGGAAGTAGATCTAGCTGGTCTGTCATAATATAATAGAGACAGTAGATCTAGCTGGTCCATCATAATATAATAGATACAGTAGATCTAGCTGGACTGTCATGTTATAATTAAGGCAGTAGATCTAGCTGGTCTGTCATAATATAATAGAGACAGGAGATCTAGCTGGTCTGTTATTTATTTTATTTATTTTACCTTTATTTAACCAGGCAAGTCAGTTAAGAACAAATTCTTATTTTCAATGACGGCCTGGGAACAGTGGGTTAACTGCCTGTTCAGGGGCAGAACGACAGATTTGTACCTTGTCAGCTCGGGGGTTTGAACTCGCAACCTTCCGGTTACTAGTCCAACGCTCTAACCACTAGGCTACCCTGCCGCCCCCCGTTATAATATAATAGAGACAGTAGATCTAGCTGGTCTGTCATAATATAGAGACAGTAGTTCTAGCTGGTCTGTCATAATATAATAGAGACAGGAGATCTATTTGGTCTGTCATAATATAATAGAGACAGTAGATCTAGCTGGTCTGTCATAATATAATAGAGACAGTATATCTTGCTGGTCTGTCATAATATAATAGAGACAGTAGATCTAGCTGGTCTGTCATATTATAATTGAGGCAGTAGATCTAGCTGGTCTGTCATAATATAATAGAGACAGGAGATCTAGCTGGTCTGTTATAATATAATAGAGACAGTAGATCTAGCTTGTCTGTCATAATATAATAGAGACAGTATGTCTTGCTGGTCTGTCATAATATAATAGAGACAGTAGATCTAGCTGGTCTGTCATATTATAATTGAGGCAGTAGATCTAGCTGGTCCATCATAATATAATAGATACAGTAGATCTAGCTGGTCTGTCATATTATAATTGAGGCAGTAGATCTAGCTGGTCTGTCATATTATAATAGAGACAGTAGATCTAGCTGGTCCATCATAATATAATAGATACAGTAGATCTAGCTGGACTGTCATATTATAATTAAGGCAGTAGATCTAGCTGGTCTTTCATAATATAATAGAGACAGGAGATCTAGCTGGTCTGTTATAATATAATAGAGACAGTGTATCTAGCTGGTCTGTCATAATATAATTGAGACAGTAGATCTAGCTGGTCTGTCATAATATAATAGAGACAGTAGATCTAGCTGGTCCATCATACTATAATAGATACAGGAGATCTAGCTGGTCTGTCATAACATAATAGAGACAGTAGATCTAGCTGTTCTGTCATAATATAATGGAGACAGGAGATCTAGCTGGTCTGTTATAATATAATAGAGACAGTAGATCTAGCTTGTCTGTCATAATATAATAGAGACAGTATGCCTTGCTGGTCTTTCATAATATAATAGAGACAGTATATTGAGCTGGTCTCTCATAATATAATAGAGACAGTAGATCTATCTGGTCTGTCATAATATATTAGAGACAGTAGATCTAGCTGGTCTGTCATAATATAATAGAGACAGGAGATCTAGCTGGTCTGTAATAATATAATAGAGACAGTAGATCTAGCTGGTCTGTCATAATATAATAGAGACAGTATGTCTTGCTGGTCTGTCATAATATAATAGAGACAGTAGATCTATCTGGTCTGTCATAATGTATTAGAGACAGTAGATCTAGCTGGTCTGTCATAATATAATAGAGACAGTAGATCTAGCTGGTCTGTCATAATATAATAGAGACAGTAGATCTAGCTGGTCTGTCATAATATAATAGAGACAGTAGATCTAGCTGGTCTGTCATAATATAATAGAGACAGTAGATCTAGCTGGTCTGTCATAATATAATAGAGACAGTATATCTTGCTGGTCTGTCATAATATAATAGAGACAGTAGATCTAGCTGGTCTGTCATATTATAATTGAGGCAGTAGATCTAGCTGGTCTGTCATATTATAATAGAGACAGTAGATCTAGCTGGTCCATCATAATATAATAGATACAGTAGATCTAGATGGACTGTCATATTATAATTAAGGCAGTAGATCTAGCTGGTCTTTCATAATATAATAGAGACAGGAGATCTAGCTGGTCTGTTATAATATAATAGAGACAGTGTATCTAGCTGGTCTGTCATAATATAATAGAGACAGTAGATCTAGCTGGTCTCTCATAATATAATAGAGACAGTAGATCTAGCTGGTTGTCATAATATAATAGAGACAGGAGATCTAGCTGGTCTGTCATAACATAATAGAGACAGTAGATCTAGCTGGTCTGTCATAATATAATAGAGACAGTACATCTTGCTGGTCTGTCATAATATAATAGAGACAGTAGATCTAGCTGGTCTGTCATATTATAATTGAGGCAGTAGATCTAGCTGGTCTGTCATAATATAATAGAGACAGTAGATCTAGCTGGTCCATCATAATATAATAGAGACAGTAGATCTAGCTGGACTGTCATATTATAATTAAGGCATTAGATCTAGCTGGTCTGTCATAATATAATAGAGACAGGAGATCTAGCTGGTCTGTTATAGTATAATAGAGACAGTAGATCTAGCTGGTCTGTCATAATATAATAGAGACAGTATGCCTTGCTGGTCTATCATAATATAATAGAGACAGTATATTGAGCTGGTCTCTCATAATATAATAGAGACAGTAGATCTATCTGGTCTGTCATAATATATTAGAGACAGTAGATCTAGCTGGTCTGTCATAATATAATAGAGACAGAAGATCTAGCTGGTCTGTCATAATATAATAGAGACAGTAGATCTATCTGGTCTGTCATAATATATTAGAGACAGTAGATCTAGCTGGTCTTTCAAAATATAATAGAGACAGTAGATCTAGCTGGTCTGTCATAATATAATAGAGCTAGTAGATCTAGCTGGTCTGTCATAATATAATAGAGACAGGAGATCTAGCTGGTCTGTCATAATATAATAGAGACAGTAGATCTAGCTGGTCTGTCATAATATAATAGAGACAGTATATCTTGCTGGTCTGTCATAATATAATAGAGACAGTATATCTTGCTGATCTGTCATAATATAATAGAAACAGTAGATCTAGCTGGTCTGTCATATTATAATTAAGGCAGTAGATCTAGCTGGTCTGTCATAATATAATAGAGACAGGAGATCTAGCTGGTCTGTTATAATATAATAGAGACAGTAGATCTAGTTGGTCTGTCATAATATAATAGAGAGAGTAGATCTAGCTGGTCTGTCATAATATAATAGAGACAGTAGATCTAGCTGGTCTGTCATAATATAATAGAGACAGTAGATCTAGCTGGTCTGTCATAATATAATAGAGACAGTAGATCTAGCTGGTCTGTCATAATATAATAGAGACAGGAGATCTAGCTGGTCTGACATAATATAATAGAGACAGTGTATTGTGCTGGTCTGTCATAATATATTAGAGACAGTAGATCTAGCTGGTCTGTCATAATATAATAGAGACAGTAGATCTAGCTGGTCTGTCATAATATAATAGAGAGAGTAGATCTAGCTGGTCTGTCATAATATAATAGAGACAGTAGATCTAGCTGGTCTGTCATAATATAATAGAGACAGGAGATCTAGCTAGTCTGTCATAATATACTAGAGACAGTAGATCTAGCTGGTCTGTCATAATATAATAGAGACAGTAGATCTAGCTGGTCTGTCATAATATAATAGAGACAGGAGATCTAGCTGGTCTGTCATAATATAATAGAGACAGTGTATTGTGCTGGTCTGTCATAATATATTAGAGACAGTAGATCTAGCTGGTCTGTCATAATATAATAGAGACAGTAGATCTAGCTGGTATATCATAATATAATAGAGACAGTATATCTTGCTGGTCTGTCATAATATAATAGAGACAGTATATCTTGCTGATCTGTCATAATATAATAGAAACAGTAGATCTAGCTGGTCTGTCATAATATAATAGAGACAGTAGATCTAGCTGGTCTGTCATAATATAATAGAGACAGTATATCTTGCTGGTCTGTCATAATATAATAGAGACAGTATATCTTGCTGATCTGTCATAATATAATAGAAACAGTAGATCTAGCTGGTCTGTCATATTATAATTAAGGCAGTAGATCTAGCTGGTCTGTCATAATATAATAGAGACAGGAGATCTAGCTGGTCTGTTATAATATAATAGAGACAGTAGATCTAGTTGGTCTGTCATAATATAATAGAGAGAGTAGATCTAGCTGGTCTGTCATAATATAATAGAGACAGTAGATCTAGCTGGTCTGTCATAATATAATAGAGACAGTAGATCTAGCTGGTCTGTCATAATATAATAGAGACAGTAGATCTAGCTGGTCTGTCATAATATAATAGAGACAGGAGATCTAGCTGGTCTGACATAATATAATAGAGACAGTGTATTGTGCTGGTCTGTCATAATATATTAGAGACAGTAGATCTAGCTGGTCTGTCATAATATAATAGAGACAGTAGATCTAGCTGGTCTGTCATAATATAATAGAGAGAGTAGATCTAGCTGGTCTGTCATAATATAATAGAGACAGTAGATCGAGCTGGTCTGTCATAATATAATAGAGACAGGAGATCTAGCTAGTCTGTCATAATATACTAGAGACAGTAGATCTAGCTGGTCTGTCATAATATAATAGAGACAGTAGATCTAGCTGGTCTGTCATAATATAATAGAGACAGGAGATCTAGCTGGTCTGTCATAATATAATAGAGACAGTGTATTGTGCTGGTCTGTCATAATATATTAGAGACAGTAGATCTAGCTGGTCTGTCATAATATAATAGAGACAGTAGATCTAGCTGGTATATCATAATATAATAGAGACAGTAGATCTAGCTGGTCTGTCATAATATAATAGAGACAGGAGATCTAGCTGGTCTGTCATAATATAATAGAGACAGTAGATCTAGCTGGTCTGTCATAATATAATTGAGGCAGTAGATCTAGCTGGTCTGTCATAATATAATAGAGACAGTAGATATAGCTGGTCCATCATAATATAATAGATACAGTAGATCTAGCTGGACTGTCATATTATAATTAAGGCAGTAGATCTAGCTGGTCTGTCATAATATAACAGAGACAGGAGATCTAGCTGGTCTGTTATAATATAATAGAGACAGTAGATCTAGCTGGTCTGTCATAATATAATAGAGACAGGAGATCTAGCTGGTCTGTCATAATATAATAGAGACAGTGTATTTTGCTGGTCTGTCATAATATATTAGAGACAGTAGATCTAGCTGGTCTGTCATAATATAATAGAGACAGTAGATCTAGCTGGTATATCATAATATAATAGAGACAGTAGATCTAGCTGGTCTGTCATAATATAATAGAGACAGGAGATCTAGCTGGTCTGTCATAATATAATAGAGACAGTAGATCTATCTGGTCTGTCATAATATATTAGAGACAGTAGATCTAGCTGGTCTGTCATAATATAATAGAGACAGGAGATCTAGCTGGTCTGTAATAATATAATAGAGACAGTAGATCTAGCTGGTCTGTCATAATATAATAGAGACAGTATGTCTTGCTGGTCTGTCATAATATAATAGAGACAGTATATTGAGCTGGTCTGTCATAATATAATAGAGACAGTAGATCTATCTGGTCTGTCATAATGTATTAGAGACAGTAGATCTAGCTGGTATGTCATAATATAATAGAGACAGTAGATCTAGCTGGTCTGTCATAATATAATAGAGACAGTAGATCTAGCTGGTCTGTCATAATATAATAGAGACAGGAGATCTAGCTGGTCTGTCATATTATAATTGAGGCAGTAGATCTAGCTGGTCTGTCATATTATAATAGAGACAGTAGATCTAGCTGGTCTGTCATAATATAATAGAGACAGGAGATCTAGCTGGTCTGTCATAATATAATAGAGACAGTGTATTGTGCTGGTCTGTCATAATATATTAGAGACAGTAGATCTAGCTGGTCTGTCATAATATAATAGAGACAGTAGATCTAGCTGGTATATCATAATATAATAGAGACAGTAGATCTAGCTGGTCTGTCATAATATAATAGAGACAGGAGATCTAGCTGGTCTGTCATAATATAATAGAGACAGTAGATCTAGCTGGTCTGTCATAATATAATTGAGGCAGTAGATCTAGCTGGTCTGTCATAATATAATAGAGACAGTAGATATAGCTGGTCCATCATAATATAATAGATACAGTAGATCTAGCTGGACTGTCATATTATAATTAAGGCAGTAGATCTAGCTGGTCTGTCATAATATAACAGAGACAGGAGATCTAGCTGGTCTGTTATAATATAATAGAGACAGTAGATCTAGCTGGTCTGTCATAATATAATAGAGACAGGAGATCTAGCTGGTCTGTCATAATATAATAGAGACAGTGTATTGTGCTGGTCTGTCATAATATATTAGAGACAGGAGATCTAGCTGGTCTGTCATAATATAATAGAGACAGTGTATTGTGCTGGTCTGTCATAATATATTAGAGACAGTAGATCTAGCTGGTCTGTCATAATATAATAGAGACAGTAGATCTAGCTGGTATATCATAATATAATAGAGACAGTAGATCTAGCTGGTCTGTCATAATATAATAGAGACAGGAGATCTAGCTGGTCTGTCATAATATAATAGAGACAGTAGATCTATCTGGTCTGTCATAATATATTAGAGACAGTAGATCTAGCTGGTCTGTCATAATATAATAGAGACAGGAGATCTAGCTGGTCTGTAATAATATAATAGAGACAGTAGATCTAGCTGGTCTGTCATAATATAATAGAGACAGTATGTCTTGCTGGTCTGTCATAATATAATAGAGACAGTATATTGAGCTGGTCTGTCATAATATAATAGAGACAGTAGATCTATCTGGTCTGTCATAATGTATTAGAGACAGTAGATCTAGCTGGTCTATCATAATATAATAGAGACAGTAGATCTAGCTGGTCTGTCATAATATAATAGAGACAGTAGATCTAGCTGGTCTGTCATAATATAATAGAGACAGGAGATCTAGCTGGTCTGTCATAATATAATAGAGACAGTAGATCTAGCTGGTCTGTCATAATATAATAGAGACAGTATATCTTGCTGGTCTGTCATAATATAATAGAGACAGTAGATCTAGCTGGTCTGTCATATTATAATTGAGGCAGTAGATCTAGCTGGTCTGTCATATTATAATAGAGACAGTAGATCTAGCTGGTCCATCATAATATAATAGATACAGTAGATCTAGCTGGACTGTCATATTATAATTAAGGCAGTAGATCTAGCTGGTCTGTCATAATATAACAGAGACAGGAGATCTAGCTGGTCTGTTATAATATAATAGAGACAGTAGATCTAGCTGGTCTGTCATAATATAATAGAGACAGGAGATCTAGCTGGTCTGTCATAATATAATAGAGACAGTGTATTGTGCTGGTCTGTCATAATATATTAGAGACAGGAGATCTAGCTGGTCTGTCATAATATAATAGAGACAGTGTATTGTGCTGGTCTGTCATAATATATTAGAGACAGTAGATCTAGCTGGTCTGTCATAATATAATAGAGACAGTAGATCTAGCTGGTATATCATAATATAATAGAGACAGTAGATCTAGCTGGTCTGTCATAATATAATAGAGACAGGAGATCTAGCTGGTCTGTCATAATATAATAGAGACAGTAGATCTATCTGGTCTGTCATAATATATTAGAGACAGTAGATCTAGCTGGTCTGTCATAATATAATAGAGACAGGAGATCTAGCTGGTCTGTAATAATATAATAGAGACAGTAGATCTAGCTGGTCTGTCATAATATAATAGAGACAGTATGTCTTGCTGGTCTGTCATAATATAATAGAGACAGTATATTGAGCTGGTCTGTCATAATATAATAGAGACAGTAGATCTATCTGGTCTGTCATAATGTATTAGAGACAGTAGATCTAGCTGGTCTATCATAATATAATAGAGACAGTAGATCTAGCTGGTCTGTCATAATATAATAGAGACAGTAGATCTAGCTGGTCTGTCATAATATAATAGAGACAGGAGATCTAGCTGGTCTGTCATAATATAATAGAGACAGTAGATCTAGCTGGTCTGTCATAATATAATAGAGACAGTATATCTTGCTGGTCTGTCATAATATAATAGAGACAGTAGATCTAGCTGGTCTGTCATATTATAATTGAGGCAGTAGATCTAGCTGGTCTGTCATATTATAATAGAGACAGTAGATCTAGCTGGTCCATCATAATATAATAGATACAGTAGATCTAGCTGGACTGTCATATTATAATTAAGGCAGTAGATCTAGCTGGTCTTTCATAATATAATAGAGACAGGAGATCTAGCTGGTCTGTTATAATATAATAGAGACAGTGTATCTAGCTGGTCTGTCATAATATAATAGAGACAGTAGATCTAGCTGGTCTCTCATAATATAATAGAGACAGTAGATCTAGCTGGTTGTCATAATATAATAGAGACAGGAGATCTAGCTGGTCTGTCATAACATAATAGAGACAGTAGATCTAGCTGGTCTGTCATAATATAATAGAGACAGTACATCTTGTTGGTCTGTCATAATATAATAGAGACAGTAGATCTAGCTGGTCTGTCATATTATAATTGAGGCAGTAGATCTAGCTGGTCTGTCATAATATAATAGAGACAGTAGATCTAGCTGGTCCATCATAATATAATAGAGACAGTAGATCTAGCTGGACTGTCATATTATAATTAAGGCATTAGATCTAGCTGGTCTGTCATAATATAATAGAGACAGGAGATCTAGCTGGTCTGTTATAGTATAATAGAGACAGTAGATCTAGCTGGTCTGTCATAATATAATAGAGACAGTATGTCTTGCTGGTCTATCATAATATAATAGAGACAGTATATTGAGCTGGTCTCTCATAATATAATAGAGACAGTAGATCTATCTGGTCTGTCATAATATATTAGAGACAGTAGATCTAGCTGGTCTGTCATAATATAATAGAGACAGAAGATCTAGCTGGTCTGTCATAATATAATAGAGACAGTAGATCTATCTGGTCTGTCATAATATATTAGAGACAGTAGATCTAGCTGGTCTTTCAAAATATAATAGAGACAGTAGATCTAGCTGGTCTGTCATAATATAATAGAGCTAGTAGATCTAGCTGGTCTGTCATAATATAATAGAGACAGGAGATCTAGCTGGTCTGTCATAATATAATAGAGACAGTAGATCTAGCTGGTCTGTCATAATATAATAGAGACAGTATGTCTTGCTGGTCTGTCATAATATAATAGAGACAGTATATTGAGCTGGTCTGTCATAATATAATAGAGACAGTAGATCTATCTGGTCTGTCATAATGTATTAGAGACAGTAGATCTAGCTGGTCTGTCATAATATAATAGAGACAGTAGATCTAGCTGGTCTGTCATAATATAATAGAGACAGTAGATCTAGCTGGTCTGTCATAATATAATAGAGACAGGAGATCTAGCTGGTCTGTCATAATATAATAGAGACAGTAGATCTAGCTGGTCTGTCATAATATAATAGAGACAGTATATCTTGCTGGTCTGTCATAATATAATAGAGACAGTAGATCTAGCTGGTCTGTCATATTATAATTGAGGCAGTAGATCTAGCTGGTCTGTCATATTATAATAGAGACAGTAGATCTAGCTGGTCCATCATAATATAATAGATACAGTAGATCTAGCTGGACTGTCATATTATAATTAAGGCAGTAGATCTAGCTGGTCTTTCATAATATAATAGAGACAGGAGATCTAGCTGGTCTGTTATAATATAATAGAGACAGTGTATCTAGCTGGTCTGTCATAATATAATAGAGACAGTAGATCTAGCTGGTCTCTCATAATATAATAGAGACAGTAGATCTAGCTGGTTGTCATAATATAATAGAGACAGGAGATCTAGCTGGTCTGTCATAACATAATAGAGACAGTAGATCTAGCTGGTCTGTCATAATATAATAGAGACAGTACATCTTGTTGGTCTGTCATAATATAATAGAGACAGTAGATCTAGCTGGTCTGTCATATTATAATTGAGGCAGTAGATCTAGCTGGTCTGTCATAATATAATAGAGACAGTAGATCTAGCTGGTCCATCATAATATAATAGAGACAGTAGATCTAGCTGGACTGTCATATTATAATTAAGGCATTAGATCTAGCTGGTCTGTCATAATATAATAGAGACAGGAGATCTAGCTGGTCTGTTATAGTATAATAGAGACAGTAGATCTAGCTGGTCTGTCATAATATAATAGAGACAGTATGTCTTGCTGGTCTATCATAATATAATAGAGACAGTATATTGAGCTGGTCTCTCATAATATAATAGAGACAGTAGATCTATCTGGTCTGTCATAATATATTAGAGACAGTAGATCTAGCTGGTCTGTCATAATATAATAGAGACAGAAGATCTAGCTGGTCTGTCATAATATAATAGAGACAGTAGATCTATCTGGTCTGTCATAATATATTAGAGACAGTAGATCTAGCTGGTCTTTCAAAATATAATAGAGACAGTAGATCTAGCTGGTCTGTCATAATATAATAGAGCTAGTAGATCTAGCTGGTCTGTCATAATATAATAGAGACAGGAGATCTAGCTGGTCTGTCATAATATAATAGAGACAGTAGATCTAGCTGGTCTGTCATAATATAATAGAGACAGTATATCTTGCTGGTCTGTCATAATATAATAGAGACAGTATATCTTGCTGATCTGTCATAATATAATAGAAACAGTAGATCTAGCTGGTCTGTCATATTATAATTAAGGCAGTAGATCTAGCTGGTCTGTCATAATATAATAGAGACAGGAGATCTAGCTGGTCTGTTATAATATAATAGAGACAGTAGATCTAGTTGGTCTGTCATAATATAATAGAGTGAGTAGATCTAGCTGGTCTGTCATAATATAATAGAGACAGTAGATCTAGCTGGTCTGTCATAATATAATAGAGACAGGAGATCTAGCTAGTCTGTCATAAATTAATAGAGACAGTAGATCTAGCTGGTCTGTCATAATATAATAGAGACAGTAGATCTAGCTGGTCTGTCATAATATAATAGAGACAGGAGATCTAGCTGGTCTGTCATAATATAATAGAGACAGTGTATTGTGCTGGTCTGTCATAATATATTAGAGACAGTAGATCTAGCTGGTCTGTCATAATATAATAGAGACAGTAGATCTAGCTGGTATATCATAATATAATAGAGACAGTAGATCTAGCTGGTCTGTCATAATATAATAGAGACTGGAGATCTAGCTGGTCTGTCATAATATAATAGAGACAGTAGATCTAGCTGGTCTGTCATAATATAATTGAGGCAGTAGATCTAGCTGGTCTGTCATAATATAATAGAGACAGTAGATATAGCTGGTCCATCATAATATAATAGATACAGTAGATCTAGCTGGACTGTCATATTATAATTAAGGCAGTAGATCTAGCTGGTCTGTCATAATATAACAGAGACAGGAGATCTAGCTGGTCTGTTATTATATAATAGAGACAGTAGATCTAGCTGGTCTGTCATAATATAATAGAGACAGTAGATCTAGCTGGTCTGTCATAATATAATAGAGACAGTAGATCTAGCTGGTCTGTCATAATATAATAGAAACAGGAGATCTAGCTGGTCTGTCATAATATAATAGAGACAGTAGATCTAGCTGGTCTGTCATAATATAATAGAGACAGTAGATCTAGCTGGTCTGTCATAATATAATAGAGACAGTAGATCTAGCTGGTCTGTCATAATATAATAGAGACAGGAGATCTAGCTGGTCTGTCATAATATAATAGAGACAGCAGATCTAGCTTGTCTGTCATAATATAATAGAGACAGTATATCTTGCTGGTCTGTCATAATATAATAGAGACAGTAGATCTAGCTGGTCTGTCATATTATAATTGAGGCAGTAGATCTAGCTGGTCTGTCATAATATAATAGAGAGAGTAGATCTAGCTGGTCTGTCATAATATAATAGAGAGAGTAGATCTAGCTGGTCTGTCATAATAAAAAAGAGACAGTATGTCTTGCTGGTCTGTCATAATATAATAGAGACAGTAGATCTAGCTGGTCTGTCATAATATAATAGAGACAGGAGATCTAGCTGGTATATCATAATATAATAGAGACAGTAGATCTAGCTGGTCTGTCATAATATAATAGAGACAGGAGATCTAGCTGGTCTGTCATAATATAATAGAGACAGTAGATCTAGCTGGTCTGTCATAATATAATAGAGACAGTAGATCTAGCTGGTCCATCATAATATAATAGATACAGTAGATCTAGCTGGACTGTCATATTATAATTAAGGCAGTAGATCTAGCTGGTCTGTCATAATATAACAGAGACAGGAGATCTAGCTGGTCTGTTATGATATAATAGAGACAGTAGATCTAGCTGGTCTGTCATAATATAATAGAGACAGTAGATCTAGCTGGTCTGTCATAATATAATAGAAACAAGAGATCTAGCTGGTCTGTCATAATATAATAGAGACAGTAGATCTAGCTGGTCTGTCATAATATAATAGATACAGTATATCTTGCTGGTCTGTCATAATATAATAGAGACAGTATATCTTGCTGGTCTGTCATAATATAATAGAGACAGTAGATCTAGCTGGTCTGTCATATTATAATTAAGGCAGTAGATCTAGCTGATCTGTCAAAATATAATAGAGACAGAAGATCTAGCTGGTCTGTCATAATATAATAGAGACAGTAGATCTAGCTGGTCTGTCATAATATAATAGAGACAGTGTATTGAGCTGGTCTGTCTTAATATAATAGAGACAGTAGATCTATCTGGTCTGTCATAATATATTAGAGACAGTAGATCTAGCTGGTCTGTCATAATATAATAGAGACAGTAGATCTAGCTGGTCTGTTATAATATAATAGAGACAGGAGATCTAGCTGGTCTGTCACAATATAATAGAGACCGTAGATCTAGCTTGTCTGTCATAATATAATAGAGACAGTAGATCTAGCTGGTCTGTCATATTATAATTGAGGCAGTAGATCTAGCTGGTCTGTCATAATATAATAGAGACAGTAGATCTAGCTGGTCCATCATAATATAATAGATACAGTAGATCTAGCTGGACTGTCATGTTATAATTAAGGCAGTAGATCTAGCTGGTCTGTCATAATATAATAGAGACAGGAGATCTAGCTGGTCTGTTATAATATAATAGAGACAGTAGATCTAGCTGGTCTGTCATAATATAATAGAGACAGTAGATCTAGCTGGTCTGTCATAATATAGAGACAGTAGATCTAGCTGGTCTGTCATAATATAATAGAGACAGGAGATCTATTTGGTCTGTCATAATATAATAGAGACAGGAGATCTAGCTGGTCTGTTATAATATAATAGAGACAGTAGATCTAGCTTGTCTGTCATAATGTAATAGAGACAGTATGTCTTGCTTGTCTGTCATAATATAATAGAGACAGTAGATCTAGCTGGTCTGACATATTATAATTGAGGCAGTAGATCTAGCTGGTCCATCATAATATAATAGATACAGTAAATCTAGCTGGTCTGTCATATTATAATTGAGGCAGTAGATCTAGCTGGTCTGTCATATTATAATAGAGACAGTAGATCTAGCTGGTCCATCATAATATAATAGATACAGTAGATCTAGCTGGACTGTCATATTATAATTAAGGCAGTAGATCTAGCTGGTCTTTCATAATATAATAGAGACAGGAGATCTAGCTGGTCTGTTATAATATAATAGAGACAGTGTATCTAGCTGGTCTGTCATAATATAATAGAGACAGTAGATCTAGCTGGTCTGTCATAATATAATAGAGACAGTATATCTTGCTGGTCTGTCATAATATAATAGAGACAGTAGATCTAGCTGGTCTGTCATATTATAATTGAGGCAGTAGATCTAGCTGGTCTGTCATAATATAATAGAGAGAGTAGATCTAGCTGGTCTGTCATAATATAATAGAGAGAGTAGATCTAGCTGGTCTGTCATAATAAAATAGAGACAGTATGTCTTGCTGGTCTGTCATAATATAATAGAGACAGTAGATCTAGCTGGTCTGTCATAATATAATACAGACAGTAGATCTATCTGGTCTGTCATAATGTATTAGAGACAGTAGATCTAGCTGGTCTGTCATAATATAATAGAGACAGTAGATCTAGCTGGTCTGTCATAATATAATAGAGACAGGAGATCTAGCTGGTATATCATAATATAATAGAGACAGTAGATCTACCTGGTCTGTCATAATATAATAGAGACAGGAGATCTAGCTGGTCTGTCATAATATAATAGAGACAGTAGATCTAGCTGGTCTGTCATAATATAATTGAGGCAGTAGATCTAGCTGGTCTGTCATAATATAATAGAGACAGTAGATCTAGCTGGTCCATCATAATGTAATAGATACAGTAGATCTAGCTGGACTGTCATATTATAATTAAGGCAGTAGATCTAGCTGGTCTGTCATAATATAACAGAGACAGGAGATCTAGCTGGTCTGTTATAATATAATAGAGACAGTAGATCTAGCTGGTCTGTCATAATATAATAGAGACAGTAGATCTAGCTGGTCTGTCATAATATAATAGAAACAAGAGATCTAGCTGGTCTGTCATAATATAATAGAGACAGTAGATCTAGCTGGTCTGTCATAATATAATAGATACAGTATATATTGCTGGTCTGTCATAATATAATAGAGACAGTATATCTTGCTGGTCTGTCATAATATAATAGAGACAGTAGATCTAGCTGGTCTGTCATATTATAATTAAGGCAGTAGATCTAGCTGGTCTGTCATAATATAATAGAGACAGAAGATCTAGCTGGTCTGTCATAATATAATAGAGACAGTAGATCTAGCTGGTCTGTCATAATATAATAGAGACAGTAGATCTAGCTGGTCTGTCATATTATAATTGAGGCAGTAGATCTAGCTGGTCTGTCATAATATAATAGAGACAGTAGATCTAGCTGGTCCATCATAATATAATAGATACAGTAGATCTAGCTGGACTGTCATGTTATAATTAAGGCAGTAGATCTAGCTGGTCTGTCATAATATAATAGAGACAGTAGATCTATCTGGTCTGTCATAATATAATAGAGACAGTAGATCTAGCTGGTCTGTCATAATATAATAGAGACAGTAGATCTAGCTGGTCTGTCGTAATATAATAGAGACAGGAGATCTAGCTGGTCTGTCACAATATAATAGAGACCGTAGATCTAGCTGGTCTGTCATAATATAATAGAGACAGTAGATCTAGCTGGTCTGTCATATTATAATTGAGGCAGTAGATCTAGCTGGTCTGTCATAATATAATAGAGACAGTAGATCTAGCTGGTCCATCATAATATAATAGATACAGTAGATCTAGCTGGACTGTCATGTTATAATTAAGGCAGTAGATCTAGCTGGTCTGTCATAATATAATAGAGACAGGAGATCTAGCTGGTCTGTTATAATATAATAGAGACAGTAGATCTAGCTGGTCTGTCATAATATAATAGAGACAGTAGATCTAGCTGGTCTGTCATAATATAATACAGACAGTAGATCTATCTGGTCTGTCATAATGTATTAGAGACAGTAGATCTAGCTGGTCTGTCATAATATAATAGAGACAGTAGATCTAGCTGGTCTGTCATAATATAATAGAGACAGGAGATCTAGCTGGTATATCATAATATAATAGAGACAGTAGATCTAGCTGGTCTGTCATAATATAATAGAGACAGGAGATCTAGCTGGTCTGTCATAATATAATAGAGACAGTAGATCTAGCTGGTCTGTCATAATATAATTGATGCAGTAGATCTAGCTGGTCTGTCATAATATAATAGAGACAGTAGATCTAGCTGGTCCATCATAATATAATAGATACAGTAGATCTAGCTGGACTGTCATATTATAATTAAGGCAGTAGATCTAGCTGGTCTGTCATAATATAACAGAGACAGGAGATCTAGCTGGTCTGTCATAATATAATAGAGACAGTAGATCTAGCTGGTCTGTCATAATATAATAGAGACAGTAGATCTAGCTGGTCTGTCATAATATAATAGAAACAAGAGATCTAGCTGGTCTGTCATAATATAATAGAGACAGTAGATCTAGCTGGTCTGTCATAATATAATAGATACAGTATATATTGCTGGTCTGTCATAATATAATAGAGACAGTATATCTTGCTGGTCTGTCATAATATAATAGAGACAGAAGATCTAGCTGGTCTGTCATAATATAATAGAGACAGTAGATCTAGCTGGTCTGTCATAATATAATAGAGACAGTAGATCTTGCTGGTCTGTCATATTATAATTGAGGCAGTAGATCTAGCTGGTCTGTCATAATATAATAGAGACAGTAGATCTAGCTGGTCCATCATAATATAATAGATACAGTAGATCTAGCTGGACTGTCATGTTATAATTAAGGCAGTAGATCTAGCTGGTCTGTCATAATATAATAGAGACAGTAGATCTATCTGGTCTGTCATAATATATTAGAGACAGTAGATCTAGCTGGTCTGTCATAATATAATAGAGACAGTAGATCTAGCTGGTCTGTCATAATATAATAGAGACAGGAGATCTAGCTGGTCTGTCACAATATAATAGAGACCGTAGATCTAGCTGGTCTGTCATAATATAATAGAGACAGTAGATCTAGCTGGTCTGTCATATTATAATTGAGGCAGTAGATCTAGCTGGTCTGTCATAATATAATAGAGACAGTAGATCTAGCTGGTCCATCATAATATAATAGATACAGTAGATCTAGCTGGACTGTCATGTTATAATTAAGGCAGTAGATCTAGCTGGTCTGTCATAATATAATAGAGACAGGAGATCTAGCTGGTCTGTTATAATATAATAGAGACAGTAGATCTAGCTGGTCTGTCATAATATAATAGAGACAGTAGATCTAGCTGGTCTGTCATAATATAGAGACAGTAGATCTAGCTGGTCTGTCATAATATAATAGAGACAGGGGATCTATTTGGTCTGTCATAATATAATAGAGACAGTAGATCTAGCTGGTCTGTCATAATATAATAGAGACAGTATATCTTGCTGGTCTGTCATAATATAATAGAGACAGTAGATCTAGCTGGTCTGTCATATTATAATTGAGGCAGTAGATCTAGCTGGTCTGTCATAATATAATAGAGACAGGAGATCTAGCTGGTCTGTTATAATATAATAGAGACAGTAGATCTAGCTTGTCTGTCATAATGTAATAGAGACAGTATGTCTTGCTGGTCTGTCATAATATAATAGAGACAGTAGATCTAGCTGGTCTGACATATTATAATTGAGGCAGTAGATCTAGCTGGTCCATCATAATATAATAGATACAGTAGATCTAGCTGGTCTGTCATATTATAATTGAGGCAGTAGATCTAGCTGGTCTGTCATATTATAATAGAGACAGTAGATCTAGCTGGTCCATCATAATATAATAGACACAGTAGATCTAGCTGGACTGTCATATTATAATTAAGGCAGTAGATCTAGCTGGTCTTTCATAATATAATAGAGACAGGAGATCTAGCTGGTCTGTTATAATATAATAGAGACAGTGTATCTAGCTGGTCTGTCATAATATAATAGAGACAGTAGATCTAGCTGGTCTGTCATAATATAATAGAGACAGTAGATCTAGCTGGTCTGTCATAATATAATAGAGACAGTAGATCTATCTGGACTGTCATAATGTATTAGAGACAGTAGATCTAGCTGGTCTGTCATAATATAATAGAGACAGTAGATCTAGCTGGTCTGTCATAATATAATAGAGACAGGAGATCTAGCTGGTATATCATAATATAATAGAGACAGTAGATCTAGCTGGTCTGTCATAATATAATAGAGACAGGAGATCTAGCTGGTCTGTCATAATATAATAGAGACAGTAGATCTAGCTGGTCTGTCATAATATAATTGAGGCAGTAGATCTAGCTGGTCTGTCATAATATAATAGAGACAGTAGATCTAGCTGGTCTGTCATAATATAATAGAAACAAGAGATCTAGCTGGTCTGTCATAATATAATAGAGACAGTAGATCTAGCTGGTCTGTCATAATATAATAGATACAGTATATCTTGCTGGTCTGTCATAATATAATAGAGACAGTATATCTTGCTGGTCTGTCATAATATAATAGAGACAGTAGATCTAGCTGGTCTGTCATATTATAATTAAGGCAGTAGATCTAGCTGGTCTGTCATAATATAATAGAGACAGAAGATCTAGCTGGTCTGTCATAATATAATAGAGACAGTAGATCTAGCTGGTCTGTCATAATATAATAGAGACAGTGTATTGAGCTGGTCTGTCTTAATATAATAGAGACAGTAGATCAATCTGGTCTGTCATAATATATTAGAGACAGTAGATCTAGCTGGTCTGTCATAATATAATAGAGACAGTAGATCTAGCTGGTCTGTCATAATATAATAGAGACAGGAGATCTAGCTGGTCTGTCACAATATAATAGAGACCGTAGATCTAGCTGGTCTGTCATAATATAATAGAGACAGTAGATCTAGCTGGTCTGTCATATTATAATTGAGGCAGTAGATCTAGCTGGTCTGTCATAATATAATAGAGACAGTAGATCTAGCTGGTCCATCATAATATAATAGATACAGTAGATCTAGCTGGACTGTCATGTTATAATTAAGGCAGTAGATCTAGCTGGTCTGTCATAATATAATAGAGACAGGAGATCTAGCTGGTCTGTTATAATATAATAGAGACAGTAGATCTAGCTGGTCTGTCATAATATAATAGAGACAGTAGATCTAGCTGGTCTGTCATAATATAGAGACAGTAGATCTAGCTGGTCTGTCATAATATAATAGAGACAGTAGATCTATTTGGTCTGTCATAATATAATAGAGACAGTAGATCTAGCTGGTCTGTCATAATATAATAGAGACAGTATATCTTGCTGGTCTGTCATAATATAATAGAGACAGTAGATCTAGCTGGTCTGTCATATTATAATTGAGGCAGTAGATCTAGCTGGTCTGTCATAATATAATAGAGACAGGAGATCTAGCTGGTCTGTTATAATATAATAGAGACAGTAGATCTAGCTTGTCTGTCATAATGTAATAGAGACAGTATGTCTTGCTGGTCTGTCATAATATAATAGAGACAGTAGATCTAGCTGGTCTGACATATTATAATTGAGGCAGTAGATCTAGCTGGTCCATCATAATATAATAGATACAGTAGATCTAGCTGGTCTGTCATATTATAATTGAGGCAGTAGATCTAGCTGGTCTGTCATATTATAATAGAGACAGTAGATCTAGCTGGTCCATAATAATATAATAGATACAGTAGATCTAGCTGGACTGTCATATTATAATTAAGGCAGTAGATCTAGCTGGTCTTTCATAATATAATAGAGACAGGAGATCTAGCTGGTCTGTTATAATATAATAGAGACAGTGTATCTAGCTGGTCTGTCATAATATAATAGAGACAGTAGATCTAGCTGGTCTGTCATAATATAATAGAGACAGTAGATCTAGCTGGTCTGTCATAATATAATAGAGACAGGAGATCTAGCTGGTCTGTCATAACATAATAGAGACAGTAGATCTAGCTGGTCTGTCATAATATAATAGAGACAGTAGATCTAGCTGGTCTGTCATATTATAATTGAGGCAGTAGATCTAGCTGGTCTGTCATAATATAATAGAGACAGTAGATCTATCTGGTCCATCATAATATAATAGATACAGTAGATCTAGCTGGACTGTCATATTATAATTAAGGCAGTAGATCTAGCTGTTCTGTCATAATATAATAGAGACAGGAGATCTAGCTGGTCTGTTATAATATAATAGAGACAGTAGATCTAGCTTGTCTGTCATAATATAATAGAGACAGTATGTCTTGCTGGTCTTTCATAATATAATAGAGACAGTATATTGAGCTGGTCTCTCATAATATAATAGAGACAGTAGATCTATCTGGTCTGTCATAATATATTAGAGACAGTAGATCTAGCTGGTCTGTCATAATATAATAGAGACAGGAGGTCTAGCTGGTCTGTCACAATATAATAGAGACCGTAGATCTAGCTGGTCTGTCATAATATAATAGAGACAGTAGATCTAGCTGGTCTGTCATATTATAATTGAGGCAGTAGATCTAGCTGGTCTGTCATAATATAATAGAGACAGTAGATCTAGCTGGTCCATCATAATATAATAGATACAGTAGATCTAGCTGGACTGTCATGTTATAATTAAGGCAGTAGATCTAGCTGGTCTGTCATAATATAATAGAGACAGGAGATCTAGCTGGTCTGTTATAATATAATAGAGACAGTAGATCTAGCTGGTCTGTCATAATATAATAGAGACAGTAGATCTAGCTGGTCTGTCATAATATAATACAGACAGTAGATCTATCTGGTCTGTCATAATGTATTAGAGACAGTAGATCTAGCTGGTCTGTCATAATATAATAGAGACAGTAGATCTAGCTGGTCTGTCATAATATAATAGAGACAGGAGATCTAGCTGGTATATCATAATATAATAGAGACAGTAGATCTAGCTGGTCTGTCATAATATAATAGAGACAGGAGATCTAGCTGGTCTGTCATAATATAATAGAGACAGTAGATCTAGCTGGTCTGTCATAATATAATTGATGCAGTAGATCTAGCTGGTCTGTCATAATATAATAGAGACAGTAGATCTAGCTGGTCCATCATAATATAATAGATACAGTAGATCTAGCTGGACTGTCATATTATAATTAAGGCAGTAGATCTAGCTGGTCTGTCATAATATAACAGAGACAGGAGATCTAGCTGGTCTGTTATAATATAATAGAGACAGTAGATCTAGCTGGTCTGTCATAATATAATAGAGACAGTAGATCTAGCTGGTCTGTCATAATATAATAGAAACAAGAGATCTAGCTGGTCTGTCATAATATAATAGAGACAGTAGATCTAGCTGGTCTGTCATAATATAATAGATACAGTATATATTGCTGGTCTGTCATAATATAATAGAGACAGTATATCTTGCTGGTCTGTCATAATATAATAGAGACAGAAGATCTAGCTGGTCTGTCATAATATAATAGAGACAGTAGATCTAGCTGGTCTGTCATAATATAATAGAGACAGTAGATCTAGCTGGTCTGTCATATTATAATTGAGGCAGTAGATCTAGCTGGTCTGTCATAATATAATAGAGACAGTAGATCTAGCTGGTCCATCATAATATAATAGATACAGTAGATCTAGCTGGACTGTCATGTTATAATTAAGGCAGTAGATCTAGCTGGTCTGTCATAATATAATAGAGACAGTAGATCTATCTGGTCTGTCATAATATATTAGAGACAGTAGATCTAGCTGGTCTGTCATAATATAATAGAGACAGTAGATCTAGCTGGTCTGTCATAATATAATAGAGACAGGAGATCTAGCTGGTCTGTCACAATATAATAGAGACCGTAGATCTAGCTGGTCTGTCATAATATAATAGAGACAGTAGATCTAGCTGGTCTGTCATATTATAATTGAGGCAGTAGATCTAGCTGGTCTGTCATAATATAATAGAGACAGTAGATCTAGCTGGTCCATCATAATATAATAGATACAGTAGATCTAGCTGGACTGTCATGTTATAATTAAGGCAGTAGATCTAGCTGGTCTGTCATAATATAATAGAGACAGGAGATCTAGCTGGTCTGTTATAATATAATAGAGACAGTAGATCTAGCTGGTCTGTCATAATATAATAGAGACAGTAGATCTAGCTGGTCTGTCATAATATAGAGACAGTAGATCTAGCTGGTCTGTCATAATATAATAGAGACAGGGGATCTATTTGGTCTGTCATAATATAATAGAGACAGTAGATCTAGCTGGTCTGTCATAATATAATAGAGACAGTATATCTTGCTGGTCTGTCATAATATAATAGAGACAGTAGATCTAGCTGGTCTGTCATATTATAATTGAGGCAGTAGATCTAGCTGGTCTGTCATAATATAATAGAGACAGGAGATCTAGCTGGTCTGTTATAATATAATAGAGACAGTAGATCTAGCTTGTCTGTCATAATGTAATAGAGACAGTATGTCTTGCTGGTCTGTCATAATATAATAGAGACAGTAGATCTAGCTGGTCTGACATATTATAATTGAGGCAGTAGATCTAGCTGGTCCATCATAATATAATAGATACAGTAGATCTAGCTGGTCTGTCATATTATAATTGAGGCAGTAGATCTAGCTGGTCTGTCATATTATAATAGAGACAGTAGATCTAGCTGGTCCATCATAATATAATAGATACAGTAGATCTAGCTGGACTGTCATATTATAATTAAGGCAGTAGATCTAGCTGGTCTTTCATAATATAATAGAGACAGGAGATCTAGCTGGTCTGTTATAATATAATAGAGACAGTGTATCTAGCTGGTCTGTCATAATATAATAGAGACAGTAGATCTAGCTGGTCTGTCATAATATAATAGAGACAGTAGATCTAGCTGGTCTGTCATAATATAATAGAGACAGTAGATCTATCTGGTCTGTCATAATGTATTAGAGACAGTAGATCTAGCTGGTCTGTCATAATATAATAGAGACAGTAGATCTAGCTGGTCTGTCATAATATAATAGAGACAGGAGATCTAGCTGGTATATCATAATATAATAGAGACAGTAGATCTAGCTGGTCTGTCATAATATAATAGAGACAGGAGATCTAGCTGGTCTGTCATAATATAATAGAGACAGTAGATCTAGCTGGTCTGTCATAATATAATTGAGGCAGTAGATCTAGCTGGTCTGTCATAATATAATAGAGACAGTAGATCTAGCTGGTCCATCATAATATAATAGATACAGTAGATCTAGCTGGACTGTAATATTATAATTAAGGCAGTAGATCTAGCTGGTCTGTCATAATATAACAGAGACAGGAGATCTAGCTGGTCTGTTATAATATAATAGAGACAGTTGATCTAGCTGGTCTGTCATAATATAATAGAGACAGTAGATCTAGCTGGTCTGTCATAATATAATAGAAACAAGAGATCTAGCTGGTCTGTCATAATATAATAGAGACAGTAGATCTAGCTGGTCTGTCATAATATAATAGATACAGTATATCTTGCTGGTCTGTCATAATATAATAGAGACAGTATATCTTGCAGGTCTGTCATAATATAATAGAGACAGTAGATCTAGCTGGTCTGTCATATTATAATTAAGGCAGTAGATCTAGCTGGTCTGTCATAATATAATAGAGACAGAAGATCTAGCTGGTCTGTCATAATATAATAGAGACAGTAGATCTAGCTGGTCTGTCATAATATAATAGAGACAGTGTATTGAGCTGGTCTGTCTTAATATAATAGAGACAGTAGATCAATCTGGTCTGTCATAATATATTAGAGACAGTAGATCTAGCTGGTCTGTCATAATATAATAGAGACAGTAGATCTAGCTGGTCTGTCATAATATAATAGAGACAGGAGATCTAGCTGGTCTGTCACAATATAATAGAGACCGTAGATCTAGCTGGTCTGTCATAATATAATAGAGACAGTAGATCTAGCTGGTCTGTCATATTATAATTGAGGCAGTAGATCTAGCTGGTCTGTCATAATATAATAGAGACAGTAGATCTAGCTGGTCCATCATAATATAATAGATACAGTAGATCTAGCTGGACTGTCATGTTATAATTAAGGCAGTAGATCTAGCTGGTCTGTCATAATATAATAGAGACAGGAGATCTAGCTGGTCTGTTATAATATAATAGAGACAGTAGATCTAGCTGGTCTGTCATAATATAATAGAGACAGTAGATCTAGCTGGTCTGTCATAATATAGAGACAGTAGATCTAGCTGGTCTGTCATAATATAATAGAGACAGTAGATCTATTTGGTCTGTCATAATATAATAGAGACAGTAGATCTAGCTGGTCTGTCACAATATAATAGAGACAGTATATCTTGCTGGTCTGTCATAATATAATAGAGACAGTAGATCTAGCTGGTCTGTCATATTATAATTGAGGCAGTAGATCTAGCTGGTCTGTCATAATATAATAGAGACAGGAGATCTAGCTGGTCTGTTATAATATAATAGAGACAGTAGATCTAGCTTGTCTGTCATAATGTAATAGAGACAGTATGTCTTGCTGGTCTGTCATAATATAATAGAGACAGTAGATCTAGCTGGTCTGACATATTATAATTGAGGCAGTAGATCTAGCTGGTCCATCATAATATAATAGATACAGTAGATCTAGCTGGTCTGTCATATTATAATTGAGGCAGTAGATCTAGCTGGTCTGTCATATTATAATAGAGACAGTAGATCTAGCTGGTCCATAATAATATAATAGATACAGTAGATCTAGCTGGACTGTCATATTATAATTAAGGCAGTAGATCTAGCTGGTCTTTCATAATATAATAGAGACAGGAGATCTAGCTGGTCTGTTATAATATAATAGAGACAGTGTATCTAGCTGGTCTGTCATAATATAATAGAGACAGTAGATCTAGCTGGTCTGTCATAATATAATAGAGACAGTAGATCTAGCTGGTCTGTCATAATATAATAGAGACAGGAGATCTAGCTGGTCTGTCATAACATAATAGAGACAGTAGATCTAGCTGGTCTGTCATAATATAATAGAGACAGTAGATCTAGCTGGTCTGTCATATTATAATTGAGGCAGTAGATCTAGCTGGTCTGTCATAATATAATAGAGACAGTAGATCTATCTGGTCCATCATAATATAATAGATACAGTAGATCTAGCTGGACTGTCATATTATAATTAAGGCAGTAGATCTAGCTGTTCTGTCATAATATAATAGAGACAGGAGATCTAGCTGGTCTGTTATAATATAATAGAGACAGTAGATCTAGCTTGTCTGTCATAATATAATAGAGACAGTATGTCTTGCTGGTCTTTCATAATATAATAGAGACAGTATATTGAGCTGGTCTCTCATAATATAATAGAGACAGTAGATCTATCTGGTCTGTCATAATATATTAGAGACAGTAGATCTAGCTGGTCTGTCATAATATAATAGAGACAGGAGATCTAGCTGGTCTGTAATAATATAGTAGAGACAGTAGATCTAGCTGGTCTGTCATAATATAATAGAGACAGTATGTCTTGCTGGTCTGTCATAATATAATAGAGACAGTATATTGAGCTGGTCTGTCATAATATAATAGAGACAGTAGATCTATCTGGTCTGTCATAATGTATTAGAGACAGTAGATCTAGCTGGTCTGTCATAATATAATAGAGACAGTAGATCTAGCTGGTCTGTCATAATATAATAGAGACAGTAGATCTAGCTGGTCTGTCATAATATAATAGAGACAGGAGATCTAGCTGGTCTGTCATAATATAATAGAGACAGTAGATCTAGCTGGTCCATCATAATATAATAGATACAGTAGATCTAGCTGGACTGTCATGTTATAATTAAGGCAGTAGATCTAGCTGGTCTGTCATAATATAATAGAGACAGGAGATCTAGCTGGTCTGTTATAATATAATAGAGACAGTAGATCTAGCTGGTCTGTCATAATATAATAGAGACAGTAGATCTAGCTGGTCTGTCATAATATAGAGACAGTAGATCTAGCTGGTCTGTCATAATATAATAGAGACAGTAGATCTATTTGGTCTGTCATAATATAATAGAGACAGTAGATCTAGCTGGTCTGTCATAATATAATAGAGACAGTATATCTTGCTGGTCTGTCATAATATAATAGAGACAGTAGATCTAGCTGGTCTGTCATATTATAATTGAGGCAGTAGATCTAGCTGGTCTGTCATAATATAATAGAGACAGGAGATCTAGCTGGTCTGTTATAATATAATAGAGACAGTAGATCTAGCTTGTCTGTCATAATATAATAGAGACAGTAGATCTAGCTGGTCTGTCATAATATAATAGATACAGTATATCTTGCTGGTCTGTCATAATATAATAGAGACAGTATATCTTGCTGGTCTGCCATAATATAATAGAGACAGTAGATCTAGCTGGTCTGTCATATTATAATTAAGGCAGTAGATCTAGCTGGTCTGTCATAATATAATAGAGACAGAAGATCTAGCTGGTCTGTCATAATATAATAGAGACAGTAGATCTAGCTGGTCTGTCATAATATAATAGAGACAGTGTATTGAGCTGGTCTGTCTTAATATAATAGAGACAGTAGATCTATCTGGTCTGTCATAATATATTAGAGACAGTAGATCTAGCTGGTCTGTCATAATATAATAGAGACAGTAGATCTAGCTGGTCTGTCATAATATAATAGAGACAGGAGATCTAGCTGGTCTGTCACAATATAATAGAGACCGTAGATCTAGCTGGTCTGTCATAATATAATAGAGACAGTAGATCTAGCTGGTCTGTCATATTATAATTGAGGCAGTAGATCTAGCTGGTCTGTCATAATATAATAGAGACAGTAGATCTAGCTGGTCCATCATAATATAATAGATACAGTAGATCTAGCTGGACTGTCATGTTATAATTAAGGCAGTAGATCTAGCTGGTCTGTCATAATATAATAGAGACAGGAGATCTAGCTGGTCTGTTATAATATAATAGAGACAGTAGATCTAGCTGGTCTGTCATAATATAATAGAGACAGTAGATCTAGCTGGTCTGTCATAATATAGAGACAGTAGATCTAGCTGGTCTGTCATAATATAATAGAGACAGTAGATCTATTTGGTCTGTCATAATATAATAGAGACAGTAGATCTAGCTGGTCTGTCATAATATAATAGAGACAGTATATCTTGCTGGTCTGTCATAATATAATAGAGACAGTAGATCTAGCTGGTCTGTCATATTATAATTGAGGCAGTAGATCTAGCTGGTCTGTCATAATATAATAGAGACAGGAGATCTAGCTGGTCTGTTATAATATAATAGAGACAGTAGATCTAGCTTGTCTGTCATAATTTAATAGAGACAGTATGTCTTGCTGGTCTGTCATAATATAATAGAGACAGTAGATCTAGCTGGTCTGACATATTATAATTGAGGCAGTAGATCTAGCTGGTCCATCATAATATAATAGATACAGTAGATCTAGCTGGTCTGTCATATTATAATTGAGGCAGTAGATCTAGCTGGTCTGTCATATTATAATAGAGACAGTAGATCTAGCTGGTCCATCATAATATAATAGATACAGTAGATCTAGCTGGACTGTCATATTATAATTAAGGCAGTAGATCTAGCTGGTCTTTCATAATATAATAGAGACAGGAGATCTAGCTGGTCTGTTATAATGTAATAGAGACAGTGTATCTAGCTGGTCTGTCATAATATAATAGAGACAGTAGATCTAGCTGGTCTGTCATAATATAATAGAGACAGTAGATCTAGCTGGTCTGTCATAATATAATAGAGACAGGAGATCTAGCTGGTCTGTCATAACATAATAGAGACAGTAGATCTAGCTGGTCTGTCATAATATAATAGAGACAGTAGATCTAGCTGGTCTGTCATATTATAATTGAGGCAGTAGATCTAGCTGGTCTGTCATAATATAATAGAGACAGTAGATCTATCTGGTCCATCATAATATAATAGATACAGTAGATCTAGCTGGACTGTCATATTATAATTAAGGCAGTAGATCTAGCTGTTCTGTCATAATATAATAGAGACAGGAGATCTAGCTGGTCTGTTATAATATAATAGAGACAGTAGATCTAGCTTGTCTGTCATAATATAATAGAGACAGTATGTCTTGCTGGTCTTTCATAATATAATAGAGACAGTATATTGAGCTGGTCTCTCATAATATAATAGAGACAGTAGATCTATCTGGTCTGTCATAATATATTAGAGACAGTAGATCTAGCTGGTCTGTCATAATATAATAGAGACAGGAGATCTAGCTGGTCTGTAATAATATAGTAGAGACAGTAGATCTAGCTGGTCTGTCATAATATAATAGAGACAGTATGTCTTGCTGGTCTGTCATAATATAATAGAGACAGGAGATCTAGCTGGTCTGTCATAATATAATAGAGACAGTAGATCTAGCTGGTCCATCATAATATAATAGATACAGTAGATCTAGCTGGACTGTCATGTTATAATTAAGGCAGTAGATCTAGCTGGTCTGTCATAATATAATAGAGACAGGAGATCTAGCTGGTCTGTTATAATATAATAGAGACAGTAGATCTAGCTGGTCTGTCATAATATAATAGAGGCAGTAGATCTAGCTGGTCTGTCATAATATAGAGACAGTAGATCTAGCTGGTCTGTCATAATATAATAGAGACAGTAGATCTATTTGGTCTGTCATAATATAATAGAGACAGTAGATCTAGCTGGTCTGTCATAATATAATAGAGACAGTATATCTTGCTGGTCTGTCATAATATAATAGAGACAGTAGATCTAGCTGGTCTGTCATATTATAATTGAGGCAGTAGATCTAGCTGGTCTGTCATAATATAATAGAGACAGGAGATCTAGCTGGTCTGTTATAATATAATAGAGACAGTAGATCTAGCTTGTCTGTTATAATGTAATAGAGACAGTATGTCTTGCTGGTCTGTCATAATATAATAGAGACAGTAGATCTAGCTGGTCCGACATATTATAATTGAGGCAGTAGATCTAGCTGGTCCATCATAATATAATAGATACAGTAGATCTAGCTGGTCTGTCATATTATAATTGAGGCAGTAGATCTAGCTGGTCTGTCATATTATAATAGAGACAGTAGATCTAGCTGGTCCATCATAATATAATAGATACAGTAGATCTAGCTGGAGTGTCATATTATAATTAAGGCAGTAGATCTAGCTGGTCTTTCATAATATAATAGAGACAGGAGATCTAGCTGGTCTGTTATAATATAATAGAGACAGTGTATCTAGCTGGTCTGTCATAATATAATAGAGACAGTAGATCTAGCTGGTCTGTCATAATATAATAGAGACAGTAGATCTAGCTGGTCTGTCATAATATAATAGAGACAGGAGATCTAGCTGGTCTGTCATAACATAATAGAGACAGTAGATCTAGCTGGTCTGTCATAATATAATAGAGACAGTAGATCTAGCTGGTCTGTCATATTATAATTGAGGCAGTAGATCTAGCTGGTCTGTCATAATATAATAGAGACAGTAGATCTATCTGGTCCATCATAATATAATAGATACAGTAGATCTAGCTGGACTGTCATATTATAATTAAGGCAGTAGATCTAGCTGTTCTGTCATAATATAATAGAGACAGGAGATCTAGCTGGTCTGTTATAATATAATAGAGACAGTAGATCTAGCTTGTCTGTCATAATATAATAGAGACAGTATGTCTTGCTGGTCTTTCATAATATAATAGAGACAGTATATTGAGCTGGTCTCTCATAATATAATAGAGACAGTAGATCTATCTGGTCTGTCATATTATAATTGAGGCAGTAGATCTAGCTGGTCTGTCATAATATAATAGAGACAGTAGATCTATCTGGTCCATCATAATATAATAGATACAGTAGATCTAGCTGGACTGTCATATTATAATTAAGGCAGTAGATCTAGCTGTTCTGTCATAATATAATAGAGACAGGAGATCTAGCTGGTCTGTTATAATATAATAGAGACAGTAGATCTAGCTTGTCTGTCATAATATAATAGAGACAGTATGTCTTGCTGGTCTTTCATAATATAATAGAGACAGTATATTGAGCTGGTCTCTCATAATATAATAGAGACAGTAGATCTATCTGGTCTGTCATAATATATTAGAGACAGTAGATCTAGCTGGTCTGTCATAATATAATAGAGACAGGAGATCTAGCTGGTCTGTAATAATATAGTAGAGACAGTAGATCTAGCTGGTCTGTCATAATATAATAGAGACAGTATGTCTTGCTGGTCTGTCATAATATAATAGAGACAGTATATTGAGCTGGTCTGTCATAATATAATAGAGACAGTAGATCTATCTGGTCTGTCATAATGTATTAGAGACAGTAGATCTAGCTGGTCTGTCATAATATAATAGAGACAGTAGATCTAGCTGGTCTGTCATAATATAATAGAGACAGTAGATCTAGCTGGTCTGTCATAATATAATAGAGACAGGAGATCTAGCTGGTCTGTCATAATATAATAGAGACAGTAGATCTAGCTGGTCCATCATAATATAATAGATACAGTAGATCTAGCTGGACTGTCATGTTATAATTAAGGCAGTAGATCTAGCTGGTCTGTCATAATATAATAGAGACAGGAGATCTAGCTGGTCTGTTATAATATAATAGAGACAGTAGATCTAGCTGGTCTGTCATAATATAATAGAGGCAGTAGATCTAGCTGGTCTGTCATAATATAGAGACAGTAGATCTAGCTGGTCTGTCATAATATAATAGAGACAGTAGATCTATTTGGTCTGTCATAATATAATAGAGACAGTAGATCTAGCTGGTCTGTCATAATATAATAGAGACAGTATATCTTGCTGGTCTGTCATAATATAATAGAGACAGTAGATCTAGCTGGTCTGTCATATTATAATTGAGGCAGTAGATCTAGCTGGTCTGTCATAATATAATAGAGACAGGAGATCTAGCTGGTCTGTTATAATATAATAGAGACAGTAGATCTAGCTTGTCTGTTATAATGTAATAGAGACAGTATGTCTTGCTGGTCTGTCATAATATAATAGAGACAGTAGATCTAGCTGGTCCGACATATTATAATTGAGGCAGTAGATCTAGCTGGTCCATCATAATATAATAGATACAGTAGATCTAGCTGGTCTGTCATATTATAATTGAGGCAGTAGATCTAGCTGGTCTGTCATATTATAATAGAGACAGTAGATCTAGCTGGTCCATCATAATATAATAGATACAGTAGATCTAGCTGGAGTGTCATATTATAATTAAGGCAGTAGATCTAGCTGGTCTTTCATAATATAATAGAGACAGGAGATCTAGCTGGTCTGTTATAATATAATAGAGACAGTGTATCTAGCTGGTCTGTCATAATATAATAGAGACAGTAGATCTAGCTGGTCTGTCATAATATAATAGAGACAGTAGATCTAGCTGGTCTGTCATAATATAATAGAGACAGGAGATCTAGCTGGTCTGTCATAACATAATAGAGACAGTAGATCTAGCTGGTCTGTCATAATATAATAGAGACAGTAGATCTAGCTGGTCTGTCATATTATAATTGAGGCAGTAGATCTAGCTGGTCTGTCATAATATAATAGAGACAGTAGATCTATCTGGTCCATCATAATATAATAGATACAGTAGATCTAGCTGGACTGTCATATTATAATTAAGGCAGTAGATCTAGCTGTTCTGTCATAATATAATAGAGACAGGAGATCTAGCTGGTCTGTTATAATATAATAGAGACAGTAGATCTAGCTTGTCTGTCATAATATAATAGAGACAGTATGTCTTGCTGGTCTTTCATAATATAATAGAGACAGTATATTGAGCTGGTCTCTCATAATATAATAGAGACAGTAGATCTATCTGGTCTGTCATACTATATTAGAGACAGTAGATCTAGCTGGTCTGTCATAATATAATAGAGACAGGAGATCTAGCTGGTCTGTAATAATATAGTAGAGACAGTAGATCTAGCTGGTCTGTCATAATATAATAGAGACAGTATGTCTTGCTGGTCTGTCATAATATAATAGAGACAGTATATTGAGCTGGTCTGTCATAATATAATAGAGACAGTAGATCTATCTGGTCTGTCATAATGTATTAGAGAGAGTAGATCTAGCTAGTCTGTCATAATATAATAGAGACAGTAGATCTAGCTGGTCTGTCATAATATAATAGAGACAGTAGATCTAGCTGGTCTGTCATAATATAATAGAGACAGTAGATCTAGCTGGTCTGACATATTATAATTGAGGCAGTAGATCTAGCTGGTCCATCATAATATAATAGATACAGTAAATCTAGCTGGTCTGTCATATTATAATTGAGGCAGTAGATCTAGCTGGTCTGTCATATTATAATAGAGACAGTAGATCTAGCTGGTCCATCATAATATAATAGATACAGTAGATCTAGCTGGACTGTCATATTATAATTAAGGCAGTAGATCTAGCTGGTCTTTCATAATATAATAGAGACAGGAGATCTAGCTGGTCTGTTATAATATAATAGAGACAGTGTATCTAGCTGGTCTGTCATAATATAATAGAGACAGTAGATCTAGCTGGTCTGTCATAATATAATAGAGACAGTATATCTTGCTGGTCTGTCATAATATAATAGAGACAGTAGATCTAGCTGGTCTGTCATATTATAATTGAGGCAGTAGATCTAGCTGGTCTGTCATAATATAATAGAGAGAGTAGATCTAGCTGGTCTGTCATAATATAATAGAGAGAGTAGATCTAGCTGGTCTGTCATAATAAAATAGAGACAGTAGATCTAGCTGGTCTGACATATTATAATAGAGACAGTAGATCTAGCTGGTCTGACATATTATAATTGAGGCAGTAGATCTAGCTGGTCCATCATAATATAATAGATACAGTAAATCTAGCTGGTCTGTCATATTATAATTGAGGCAGTAGATCTAGCTGGTCTGTCATATTATAATAGAGACAGTAGATCTAGCTGGTCCATCATAATATAATAGATACAGTAGATCTAGCTGGACTGTCATATTATAATTAAGGCAGTAGATCTAGCTGGTCTTTCATAATATAATAGAGACAGGAGATCTAGCTGGTCTGTTATAATATAATAGAGACAGTGTATCTAGCTGGTCTGTCATAATATAATAGAGACAGTAGATCTAGCTGGTCTGTCATAATATAATAGAGACAGTATATCTTGCTGGTCTGTCATAATATAATAGAGACAGTAGATCTAGCTGGTCTGTCATATTATAATTGAGGCAGTAGATCTATCTGGTCTGTCATAATGTATTAGAGACAGTAGATCTAGCTGGTCTGTCATAATATAATAGAGACAGTAGATCTAGCTGGTCTGTCATAATATAATAGAGACAGGAGATCTAGCTGGTATATCATAATATAATAGAGACAGTAGATCTAGCTGGTCTGTCATAATATAATAGAGACAGGAGATCTAGCTGGTCTGTCATAATATAATAGAGACAGTAGATCTAGCTGGTCTGTCATAATATAATTGAGGCAGTAGATCTAGCTGGTCTGTCATAATATAATAGAGACAGAAGATCTAGCTGGTCCATCATAATATAATAGATACAGTAGATCTAGCTGGACTGTCATATTATAATTAAGGCAGTAGATCTAGCTGGTCTGTCATAATATAACAGAGACAGGAGATCTAGCTGGTCTGTTATAATATAATAGAGACAGTAGATCTAGCTGGTCTGTCATAATATAATAGAGACAGTAGATCTAGCTGGTCTGTCATAATATAATAGAAACAAGAGATCTAGCTGGTCTGTCATAATATAATAGAGACAGTAGATCTAGCTGGTCTGTCATAATATAATAGATACAGTATATCTTGCTGGTCTGTCATAATATAATAGAGACAGTATATCTTGCTGGTCTGTCATAATATAATAGAGACAGTAGATCTAGCTGGTCTGTCATATTATAATTAAGGCAGTAGATCTAGCTGGTCTGTCATAATATAATAGAGACAGAAGATCTAGCTGGTCTGTCATAATATAATAGAGACAGTAGATCTAGCTGGTCTGTCATAATATAATAGAGACAGTGTATTGAGCTGGTCTGTCTTAATATAATAGAGACAGTAGATCTATCTGGTCTGTCATAATATATTAGAGACAGTAGATCTAGCTGGTCTGTCATAATATAATAGAGACAGTAGATCTAGCTGGTCTGTCATAATATAATAGAGACAGGAGATCTAGCTGGTCTGTCACAATATAATAGAGACCGTAGATCTAGCTGGTCTGTCATAATATAATAGAGACAGTAGATCTAGCTGGTCTGTCATATTATAATTGAGGCAGTAGATCTAGCTGGTCTGTCATAATATAATAGAGACAGTAGATCTAGCTGGTCCATCATAATATAATAGATACAGTAGATCTAGCTGGACTGTCATGTTATAATTAAGGCAGTAGATCTAGCTGGTCTGTCATAATATAATAGAGACAGGAGATCTAGCTGGTCTGTTATAATATAATAGAGACAGTAGATCTAGCTGGTCTGTCATAATATAATAGAGACAGTAGATCTAGCTGGTCTGTCATAATATAGAGACAGTAGATCTAGCTGGTCTGTCATAATATAATAGAGACAGGGGATCTATTTGGTCTGTCATAATATAATAGAGACAGTAGATCTAGCTGGTCTGTCATAATATAATAGAGACAGTATATCTTGCTGGTCTGTCATAATATAATAGAGACAGTAGATCTAGCTGGTCTGTCATATTATAATTGAGGCAGTAGATCTAGCTGGTCTGTCATAATATAATAGAGACAGGAGATCTAGCTGGTCTGTTATAATATAATAGAGACAGTAGATCTAGCTGGTCTGTCATAATATAATAGAGACAGGAGATCTAGCTGGTCTGTTATAATATAATAGAGACAGTAGATCTAGCTTGTCTGTCATAATGTAATAGAGACAGTATGTCTTGCTGGTCTGTCATAATATAATAGAGACAGTAGATCTAGCTGGTCTGACATATTATTATTGAGGCAGTAGATCTAGCTGGTCCATGATAATATAATAGATACAGTAGATCTAGCTGGTCTGTCATATTATAATTGAGGCAGTAGATCTAGCTGGTCTGTCATATTATAATAGAGACAGTAGATCTAGCTGGTCTGTAATAATATAGTAGAGACAGTAGATCTAGCTGGTCTGTCATAATATAATAGAGACAGTATGTCTTGCTGGTCTGTCATAATATAATAGAGACAGTATATTGAGCTGGTCTGTCATAATATAATAGAGACAGTAGATCTATCTGGTCTGTCATAATGTATTAGAGAGAGTAGATCTAGCTAGTCTGTCATAATATAATAGAGACAGTAGATCTAGCTGGTCTGTCATAATATAATAGAGACAGTAGATCTAGCTGGTCTGTCATAATATAATAGAGACAGTAGATCTAGCTGGTCTGACATATTATAATTGAGGCAGTAGATCTAGCTGGTCCATCATAATATAATAGATACAGTAAATCTAGCTGGTCTGTCATATTATAATTGAGGCAGTAGATCTAGCTGGTCTGTCATATTATAATAGAGACAGTAGATCTAGCTGGTCCATCATAATATAATAGATACAGTAGATCTAGCTGGACTGTCATATTATAATTAAGGCAGTAGATCTAGCTGGTCTTTCATAATATAATAGAGACAGGAGATCTAGCTGGTCTGTTATAATATAATAGAGACAGTGTATCTAGCTGGTCTGTCATAATATAATAGAGACAGTAGATCTAGCTGGTCTGTCATAATATAATAGAGACAGTATATCTTGCTGGTCTGTCATAATATAATAGAGACAGTAGATCTAGCTGGTCTGTCATATTATAATTGAGGCAGTAGATCTAGCTGGTCTGTCATAATATAATAGAGAGAGTAGATCTAGCTGGTCTGTCATAATATAATAGAGAGAGTAGATCTAGCTGGTCTGTCATAATAAAATAGAGACAGTAGATCTAGCTGGTCTGACATATTATAATAGAGACAGTAGATCTAGCTGGTCTGACATATTATAATTGAGGCAGTAGATCTAGCTGGTCCATCATAATATAATAGATACAGTAAATCTAGCTGGTCTGTCATATTATAATTGAGGCAGTAGATCTAGCTGGTCTGTCATATTATAATAGAGACAGTAGATCTAGCTGGTCCATCATAATATAATAGATACAGTAGATCTAGCTGGACTGTCATATTATAATTAAGGCAGTAGATCTAGCTGGTCTTTCATAATATAATAGAGACAGGAGATCTAGCTGGTCTGTTATAATATAATAGAGACAGTGTATCTAGCTGGTCTGTCATAATATAATAGAGACAGTAGATCTAGCTGGTCTGTCATAATATAATAGAGACAGTATATCTTGCTGGTCTGTCATAATATAATAGAGACAGTAGATCTAGCTGGTCTGTCATATTATAATTGAGGCAATAGATCTATCTGGTCTGTCATAATGTATTAGAGACAGTAGATCTAGCTGGTCTGTCATAATATAATAGAGACAGTAGATCTAGCTGGTCTGTCATAATATAATAGAGACAGGAGATCTAGCTGGTATATCATAATATAATAGAGACAGTAGATCTAGCTGGTCTGTCATAATATAATAGAGACAGGAGATCTAGCTGGTCTGTCATAATATAATAGAGACAGTAGATCTAGCTGGTCTGTCATAATATAATTGAGGCAGTAGATCTAGCTGGTCTGTCATAATATAATAGAGACAGTAGATCTAGCTGGTCCATCATAATATAATAGATACAGTAGATCTAGCTGGACTGTCATATTATAATTAAGGCAGTAGATCTAGCTGGTCTGTCATAATATAACAGAGACAGGAGATCTAGCTGGTCTGTTATAATATAATAGAGACAGTAGATCTAGCTGGTCTGTCATAATATAATAGAGACAGTAGATCTAGCTGGTCTGTCATAATATAATAGAAACAAGAGATCTAGCTGGTCTGTCATAATATAATAGAGACAGTAGATCTAGCTGGTCTGTCATAATATAATAGATACAGTATATCTTGCTGGTCTGTCATAATATAATAGAGACAGTATATCTTGCTGGTCTGTCATAATATAATAGAGACAGTAGATCTAGCTGGTCTGTCATATTATAATTAAGGCAGTAGATCTAGCTGGTCTGTCATAATATAATAGAGACAGAAGATCTAGCTGGTCTGTCATAATATAATAGAGACAGTAGATCTAGCTGGTCTGTCATAATATAATAGAGACAGTGTATTGAGCTGGTCTGTCTTAATATAATAGAGACAGTAGATCTATCTGGTCTGTCATAATATATTAGAGACAGTAGATCTAGCTGGTCTGTCATAATATAATAGAGACAGTAGATCTAGCTGGTCTGTCATAATATAATAGAGACAGGAGATCTAGCTGGTCTGTCACAATATAATAGAGACCGTAGATCTAGCTGGTCTGTCATAATATAATAGAGACAGTAGATCTAGCTGGTCTGTCATATTATAATTGAGGCAGTAGATCTAGCTGGTCTGTCATAATATAATAGAGACAGTAGATCTAGCTGGTCCATCATAATATAATAGATACAGTAGATCTAGCTGGACTGTCATGTTATAATTAAGGCAGTAGATCTAGCTGGTCTGTCATAATATAATAGAGACAGGAGATCTAGCTGGTCTGTTATAATATAATAGAGACAGTAGATCTAGCTGGTCTGTCATAATATAATAGAGACAGTAGATCTAGCTGGTCTGTCATAATATAGAGACAGTAGATCTAGCTGGTCTGTCATAATATAATAGAGACAGGGGATCTATTTGGTCTGTCATAATATAATAGAGACAGTAGATCTAGCTGGTCTGTCATAATATAATAGAGACAGTATATCTTGCTGGTCTGTCATAATATAATAGAGACAGTAGATCTAGCTGGTCTGTCATATTATAATTGAGGCAGTAGATCTAGCTGGTCTGTCATAATATAATAGAGACAGGAGATCTAGCTGGTCTGTTATAATATAATAGAGACAGTAGATCTAGCTGGTCTGTCATAATATAATAGAGACAGGAGATCTAGCTGGTCTGTTATAATATAATAGAGACAGTAGATCTAGCTTGTCTGTCATAATGTAATAGAGACAGTATGTCTTGCTGGTCTGTCATAATATAATAGAGAAAGTAGATCTAGCTGGTCTGACATATTATTATTGAGGCAGTAGATCTAGCTGGTCCATGATAATATAATAGATACAGTAGATCTAGCTGGTCTGTCATATTATAATTGAGGCAGTAGATCTAGCTGGTCTGTCATATTATAATAGAGACAGTAGATCTAGCTGGTCCATCATAATATAATAGATACAGTAGATCTAGCTGGACTGTCATATTATAATTAAGGCAGTAGATCTAGCTGGTCTTTCATAATATAATAGAGACAGGAGATCTAGCTGGTCTGTTATAATATAATAGAGACAGTGTATCTAGCTGGTCTGTCATAATATAATAGAGACAGTAGATCTAGCTGGTCTGTCATAATATAATAGAGACAGTAGATCTAGCTGGTCTGTCATAATATAATAGAGACAGTAGATCTATCTGGTCTGTCATAATGTATTAGAGACAGTAGATCTAGCTGGTCTGTCATAATATAATAGAGACAGTAGATCTAGCTGGTCTGTCATAATATAATAGAGACAGGAGATCTAGCTGGTATATCATAATATAATAGAGACAGTAGATCTAGCTGGTCTGTCATAATATAATAGAGACAGGAGATCTAGCTGGTCTGTCATAATATAATAGAGACAGTAGATCTAGCTGGTCTGTCATAATATAATTGAGGCAGTAGATCTAGCTGGTCTGTCATAATATAATAGAGACAGTAGATCTAGCTGGTCCATCATAATATAATAGATACAGTAGATCTAGCTGGACTGTAATATTATAATTAAGGCAGTAGATCTAGCTGGTCTGTCATAATATAACAGAGACAGGAGATCTAGCTGGTCTGTTATAATATAATAGAGACAGTAGATCTAGCTGGTCTGTCATAATATAATAGAGACAGTAGATCTAGCTGGTCTGTCATAATATAATAGAAACAAGAGATCTAGCTGGTCTGTCATAATATAATAGAGACAGTAGATCTAGCTGGTCTGTCATAATATAATAGATACAGTATATCTTGCTGGTCTGTCATCATATAATAGAGACAGTATATCTTGCTGGTCTGTCATAATATAATAGAGACAGTAGATCTAGCTGGTCTGTCATATTATAATTAAGGCAGTAGATCTAGCTGGTCTGTCATAATATAATAGAGACAGAAGATCTAGCTGGTCTGTCATAATATAATAGAGACAGTAGATCTAGCTGGTCTGTCATAATATAATAGAGACAGTGTATTGAGCTGGTCTGTCTTAATATAATAGAGACAGTAGATCTATCTGGTCTGTCATAATATATTAGAGACAGTAGATCTAGCTGGTCTGTCATAATATAATAGAGACAGTAGATCTAGCTGGTCTGTCATAATATAATAGAGACAGGAGATCTAGCTGGTCTGTCACAATATAATAGAGACCGTAGATCTAGCTGGTCTGTCATAATATAATAGAGACAGTAGATCTAGCTGGTCTGTCATATTATAATTGAGGCAGTAGATCTAGCTGGTCTGTCATAATATAATAGAGACAGTAGATCTAGCTGGTCCATCATAATATAATAGATACAGTAGATCTAGCTGGACTGTCATGTTATAATTAAGGCAGTAGATCTAGCTGGTCTGTCATAATATAATAGAGACAGGAGATCTAGCTGGTCTGTTATAATATAATAGAGACAGTAGATCTAGCTGGTCTGTCATAATATAATAGAGACAGTAGATCTAGCTGGTCTGTCATAATATAGAGACAGTAGATCTAGCTGGTCTGTCATAATATAATAGAGACAGTAGATCTATTTGGTCTGTCATAATATAATAGAGACAGTAGATCTAGCTGGTCTGTCATAATATAATAGAGACAGTATATCTTGCTGGTCTGTCATAATATAATAGAGACAGTAGATCTAGCTGGTCTGTCATATTATAATTGAGGCAGTAGATCTAGCTGGTCTGTCATAATATAATAGAGACAGGAGATCTAGCTGGTCTGTTATAATATAATAGAGACAGTAGATCTAGCTTGTCTGTCATAATGTAATAGAGACAGTATGTCTTGCTGGTCTGTCATAATATAATAGAGACAGTAGATATAGCTGGTCTGACATATTATAATTGAGGCAGTAGATCTAGCTGGTCCATCATAATATAATAGATACAGTAGATCTAGCTGGTCTGTCATATTATAATTGAGGCAGTAGATCTAGCTGGTCTGTCATATTATAATAGAGACAGTAGATCTAGCTGGTCCATCATAATATAATAGATACAGTAGATCTAGCTGGACTGTCATATTATAATTAAGGCAGTAGATCTAGCTGGTCTTTCATAATATAATAGAGACAGGAGATCTAGCTGGTCTGTTATAATATAATAGAGACAGTGTATCTAGCTGGTCTGTCATAATATAATAGAGACAGTAGATCTAGCTGGTCTGACATATTATAATTGAGGCAGTAGATCTAGCTGGTCCATCATAATATAATAGATACAGTAGATCTAGCTGGTCTGTCATATTATAATTGAGGCAGTAGATCTAGCTGGTCTGTCATAATATAATAGAGACAGGAGATCTAGCTGGTATGTTATAATATAATAGAGACAGTAGATCTAGCTTGTCTGTCATAATGTAATAGAGACAGTATGTCTTGCTGGTCTGTCATAATATAATAGAGACAGTAGATCTAGCTGGTCTGTCATATTATAATTAAGGCAGTAGATCTAGCTGGTCTGTTATAATATAATAGAGACAGAAGATCTAGCTGGTCTGTCATAATATAATAGAGACAGTAGATCTAGCTGGTCTGTCATAATATAATAGAGACAGTGTATTGAGCTGGTCTGTCTTAATATAATAGAGACAGTAGATCTATCTGGTCTGTCATAATATATTAGAGACAGTAGATCTAGCTGGTCTGTCATAATATAATAGAGACAGTAGATCTAGCTGGTCTGTCATAATATAATAGAGACAGGAGATCTAGCTGGTCTGTCACAATATAATAGAGACCGTAGATCTAGCTGGTCTGTCATAATATAATAGAGACAGTAGATCTAGCTGGTCTGTCATATTATAATTGAGGCAGTAGATCTAGCTGGTCTGTCATAATATAATAGAGACAGTAGATCTAGCTGGTCCATCATAATATAATAGATACAGTAGATCTAGCTGGACTGTCATGTTATAATTAAGGCAGTAGATCTAGCTGGTCTGTCATAATATAATAGAGACAGGAGATCTAGCTGGTCTGTTATAATATAATAGAGACAGTAGATCTAGCTGGTCTGTCATAATATAATAGAGACAGTAGATCTAGCTGGTCTGTCATAATATAGAGACAGTAGATCTAGCTGGTCTGTCATAATATAATAGAGACAGTAGATCTATTTGGTCTGTCATAATATAATAGAGACAGTAGATCTAGCTGGTCTGTCATAATATAATAGAGACAGTATATCTTGCTGGTCTGTCATAATATAATAGAGACAGTAGATCTAGCTGGTCTGTCATATTATAATTGAGGCAGTAGATCTAGCTGGTCTGTCATAATATAATAGAGACAGGAGATCTAGCTGGTCTGTTATAATATAATAGAGACAGTAGATCTAGCTTGTCTGTCATAATGTAATAGAGACAGTATGTCTTGCTGGTCTGTCATAATATAATAGAGACAGTAGATATAGCTGGTCTGACATATTATAATTGAGGCAGTAGATCTAGCTGGTCCATCATAATATAATAGATACAGTAGATCTAGCTGGTCTGTCATATTATAATTGAGGCAGTAGATCTAGCTGGTCTGTCATATTATAATAGAGACAGTAGATCTAGCTGGTCCATCATAATATAATAGATACAGTAGATCTAGCTGGACTGTCATATTATAATTAAGGCAGTAGATCTAGCTGGTCTTTCATAATATAATAGAGACAGGAGATCTAGCTGGTCTGTTATAATATAATAGAGACAGTGTATCTAGCTGGTCTGTCATAATATAATAGAGACAGTAGATCTAGCTGGTCTGTCATAATATAATAGAGACAGTAGATCTAGCTGGTCTGTCATAATATAATAGAGACGGGAGATCTAGCTGGTCTGTCATAACATAATAGAGACAGTAGATCTAGCTGGTCTGTCATAATATAATAGAGACAGTAGATGTAGCTGGTCTGTCATATTTTAATTGAGGCAGTAGATCTAGCTGGTCTGTCATAATATAATAGAGACAGTAGATCTATCTGGTCCATCATAATATAATAGATACAGTAGATCTAGCTGGACTGTCATATTATAATTAAGGCAGTAGATCTAGCTGTTCTGTCATAATATAATAGAGACAGGAGATCTAGCTGGTCTGTTATAATATAATAGAGACAGTAGATCTAGCTTGTCTGTCATAATATAATAGAGACAGTATGTCTTGCTGGTCTTTCATAATATAATAGAGACAGTATATTGAGCTGGTCTCTCATAATATAATAGAGACAGTAGATCTAGCTGGTCTGTCATAATATAATAGAGACAGTATGTCTTGCTGGTCTGTCATAATATAATAGAGACAGTATATTGAGCTGGTCTGTCATAATGTAATAGAGACAGTAGATCTATCTGGTCTGTCATAATGTATTAGAGACAGTAGATCTAGCTGGTCTGTCATAATATAATAGAGACAGTAGATCTATTTGGTCTGTCATAATATAATAGAGACAGTAGATCTAGCTGGTCTGTCATAATATAATAGAGACAGTATATCTTGCTGGTCTGTCATAATATAATAGAGACAGTAGATCTAGCTGGTCCATCATAATATAATAGATACAGTAGATCTAGCTGGACTGTCATGTTATAATTAAGGCAGTAGATCTAGCTGGTCTGTCATAATATAATAGAGACAGGAGATCTAGCTGGTCTGTTATAATATAATAGAGACAGTAGATCTAGCTGGTCTGTCATAATATAATAGAGACAGTAGATCTAGCTGGTCTGTCATAATATAGAGACAGTAGATCTAGCTGGTCTGTCATAATATAATAGAGACAGTAGATCTATTTGGTCTGTCATAATATAATAGAGACAGTAGATCTAGCTGGTCTGTCATAATATAATAGAGACAGTATATCTTGCTGGTCTGTCATAATATAATAGAGACAGTAGATCTAGCTGGTCTGTCATATTATAATTGAGGCAGTAGATCTAGCTGGTCTGTCATAATATAATAGAGACAGGAGATCTAGCTGGTCTGTTATAATATAATAGAGACAGTAGATCTAGCTTGTCTGTCATAATGTAATAGAGACAGTAGATCTAGCTGGTCTGTCATAATATAATAGAGACAGGAGATCTAGCTGGTCTGTTATAATATAATAGAGACAGTAGATCTAGCTGGTCTGTCATATTATAATAGAGACAGTAGATCTAGCTGGTCCATCATAATATAATAGATACAGTAGATCTAGCTGGACTGTCATATTATAATTAAGGCAGTAGATCTAGCTGGTCTTTCATAATATAATAGAGACAGGAGATCTAGCTGGTCTGTTATAATATAATAGAGAAAGTGTATCTAGCTGGTCTGTCATAATATAATAGAGACAGTAGATCTAGCTGGTCTGTCATAATATAATAGAGACAGTAGATCTAGCTGGTCTGTCATAATATAATAGAGACGGGAGATCTAGCTGGTCTGTCATAACATAATAGAGACAGTAGATCTAGCTGGTCTGTCATAATATAATAGAGACAGTAGATCTAGCTGGTCTGTCATATTATAATTGAGGCAGTAGATCTAGCTGGTCTGTCATAATATAATAGAGACAGTAGATCTATCTGGTCCATCATAATATAATAGATACAGTAGATCTAGCTGGACTGTCATATTATAATTAAGGCAGTAGATCTAGCTGTTCTGTCATAATATAATAGAGACAGGAGATCTAGCTGGTCTGTTATAATATAATAGAGACAGTAGATCTAGCTTGTCTGTCATAATATAATAGAGACAGTATGTCTTGCTGGTCTTTCATAATATAATAGAGACAGTATATTGAGCTGGTCTCTCATAATATAATAGAGACAGTAGATCTAGCTGGTCTGTCATAATATAATAGAGACAGTATGTCTTGCTGGTCTGTCATAATATAATAGAGACAGTATATTGAGCTGGTCTGTCATAATGTAATAGAGACAGTAGATCTATCTGGTCTGTCATAATGTATTAGAGACAGTAGATCTAGCTGGTCTGTCATAATATAATAGAGACAGTAGATCTATTTGGTCTGTCATAATATAATAGAGACAGTAGATCTAGCTGGTCTGTCATAATATAATAGAGACAGTATATCTTGCTGGTCTGTCATAATATAATAGAGACAGTAGATCTAGCTGGTCCATCATAATATAATAGATACAGTAGATCTAGCTGGACTGTCATGTTATAATTAAGGCAGTAGATCTAGCTGGTCTGTCATAATATAATAGAGACAGGAGATCTAGCTGGTCTGTTATAATATAATAGAGACAGTAGATCTAGCTGGTCTGTCATAATATAATAGAGACAGTAGATCTAGCTGGTCTGTCATAATATAGAGACAGTAGATCTAGCTGGTCTGTCATAATATAATAGAGACAGTAGATCTATTTGGTCTGTCATAATATAATAGAGACAGTAGATCTAGCTGGTCTGTCATAATATAATAGAGACAGTATATCTTGCTGGTCTGTCATAATATAATAGAGACAGTAGATCTAGCTGGTCTGTCATATTATAATTGAGGCAGTAGATCTAGCTGGTCTGTCATAATATAATAGAGACAGGAGATCTAGCTGGTCTGTTATAATATAATAGAGACAGTAGATCTAGCTTGTCTGTCATAATGTAATAGAGACAGTATGTCTTGCTGGTCTGTCATAATATAATAGAGACAGTAGATCTAGCTGGTCTGACATATTATAATTGAGGCAGTAGATCTAGCTGGTCCATCATAATATAATAGATACAGTAGATCTAGCTGGTCTGTCATATTATAATTGAGGCAGTAGATCTAGCTGGTCTGTCATAATATAATAGAGACAGGAGATCTAGCTGGTCTGTTATAATATAATAGAGACAGTAGATCTAGCTTGTCTGTCATAATGTAATAGAGACAGTATGTCTTGCTGGTCTGTCATAATATAATAGAGACAGTAGATCTAGCTGGTCTGACATATTATAATTGAGGCAGTAGATCTAGCTGGTCCATCATAATATAATAGATACAGAAGATCTAGCTGGTCTGTCATAATATAATAGAGACAGTAGATCTAGCTGGTCTGTCATAATATAATAGAGACAGTGTATTGAGCTGGTCTGTCATAATATAATAGAGACAGTAGATCTATCTGGTCTGTCATAATATATTAGAGACAGTAGATCTAGCTGGTCTGTCATAATATAATAGAGACAGTAGATCTAGCTGGTCTGTCATAATATAATAGAGACAGGAGATCTAGCTGGTCTGTCACAATATAATAGAGACCGTAGATCTAGCTGGTCTGTCATAATATAATAGAGACAGTAGATCTAGCTGGTCTGTCATATTATAATTGAGGCAGTAGATCTAGCTGGTCTGTCATAATATAATAGAGACAGTAGATCTAGCTGGTCCATCATAATATAATAGATACAGTAGATCTAGCTGGACTGTCATGTTATAATTAAGGCAGTAGATCTAGCTGGTCTGTCATAATATAATAGAGACAGGAGATCTAGCTGGTCTGTTATAATATAATAGAGACAGTAGATCTAGCTGGTCTGTCATAATATAATAGAGACAGTAGATCTAGCTGGTCTGTCATAATATAGAGACAGTAGATCTATCTGGTCTGTCATAATGTATTAGAGACAGTAGATCTAGCTGGTCTGTCATAATATAATAGAGACAGTAGATCTAGCTGGTCTGTCATAATATAATAGAGACAGTAGATCTAGCTGGTCTGTCATAATATAATAGAGACAGGAGATCTAGCTGGTCTGTCATAATATAATAGAGACAGTAGATCTAGCTGGTCTGTCATAATATAATAGAGACAGGAGATCTAGCTGGTCTGTCATAATATAATAGAGACAGGAGATCTAGCTGGTCTGTCATAATATAATAGAGACAGTAGATCTAGCTGGTCTGCCATAATATAATAGAGACAGGAGATCTAGCTGGTCTGTTATAATATAATAGAGAAAGTGTATCTAGCTGGTCTGTCATAATATAATAGAGACAGTAGATCTAGCTGGTCTGTCATAATATAATAGAGACAGTAGATCTAGCTGGTCTGTCATAATATAATAGAGACGGGAGATCTAGCTGGTCTGTCATAACATAATAGAGACAGTAGATCTAGCTGGTCTGTCATAATATAATAGAGACAGTAGATCTAGCTGGTCTGTCATATTATAATTGAGGCAGTAGATCTAGCTGGTCTGTCATAATATAATAGAGACAGTAGATCTATCTGGTCCATCATAATATAATAGATACAGTAGATCTAGCTGGACTGTCATATTATAATTAAGGCAGTAGATCTAGCTGTTCTGTCATAATATAATAGAGACAGGAGATCTAGCTGGTCTGTTATAATATAATAGAGACAGTAGATCTAGCTTGTCTGTCATAATATAATAGAGACAGTATGTCTTGCTGGTCTTTCATAATATAATAGAGACAGTATATTGAGCTGGTCTCTCATAATATAATAGAGACAGTAGATCTAGCTGGTCTGTCATAATATAATAGAGACAGTATGTCTTGCTGGTCTGTCATAATATAATAGAGACAGTATATTGAGCTGGTCTGTCATAATGTAATAGAGACAGTAGATCTATCTGGTCTGTCATAATGTATTAGAGACAGTAGATCTAGCTGGTCTGTCATAATATAATAGAGACAGTAGATCTATTTGGTCTGTCATAATATAATAGAGACAGTAGATCTAGCTGGTCTGTCATAATATAATAGAGACAGTATATCTTGCTGGTCTGTCATAATATAATAGAGACAGTAGATCTAGCTGGTCCATCATAATATAATAGATACAGTAGATCTAGCTGGACTGTCATGTTATAATTAAGGCAGTAGATCTAGCTGGTCTGTCATAATATAATAGAGACAGGAGATCTAGCTGGTCTGTTATAATATAATAGAGACAGTAGATCTAGCTGGTCTGTCATAATATAATAGAGACAGTAGATCTAGCTGGTCTGTCATAATATAGAGACAGTAGATCTAGCTGGTCTGTCATAATATAATAGAGACAGTAGATCTATTTGGTCTGTCATAATATAATAGAGACAGTAGATCTAGCTGGTCTGTCATAATATAATAGAGACAGTATATCTTGCTGGTCTGTCATAATATAATAGAGACAGTAGATCTAGCTGGTCTGTCATATTATAATTGAGGCAGTAGATCTAGCTGGTCTGTCATAATATAATAGAGACAGGAGATCTAGCTGGTCTGTTATAATATAATAGAGACAGTAGATCTAGCTTGTCTGTCATAATGTAATAGAGACAGTATGTCTTGCTGGTCTGTCATAATATAATAGAGACAGTAGATCTAGCTGGTCTGACATATTATAATTGAGGCAGTAGATCTAGCTGGTCCATCATAATATAATAGATACAGTAGATCTAGCTGGTCTGTCATATTATAATTGAGGCAGTAGATCTAGCTGGTCTGTCATAATATAATAGAGACAGGAGATCTAGCTGGTCTGTTATAATATAATAGAGACAGTAGATCTAGCTTGTCTGTCATAATGTAATAGAGACAGTATGTCTTGCTGGTCTGTCATAATATAATAGAGACAGTAGATCTAGCTGGTCTGACATATTATAATTGAGGCAGTAGATCTAGCTGGTCCATCATAATATAATAGATACAGAAGATCTAGCTGGTCTGTCATAATATAATAGAGACAGTAGATCTAGCTGGTCTGTCATAATATAATAGAGACAGTGTATTGAGCTGGTCTGTCATAATATAATAGAGACAGTAGATCTATCTGGTCTGTCATAATATATTAGAGACAGTAGATCTAGCTGGTCTGTCATAATATAATAGAGACAGTAGATCTAGCTGGTCTGTCATAATATAATAGAGACAGGAGATCTAGCTGGTCTGTCACAATATAATAGAGACCGTAGATCTAGCTGGTCTGTCATAATATAATAGAGACAGTAGATCTAGCTGGTCTGTCATATTATAATTGAGGCAGTAGATCTAGCTGGTCTGTCATAATATAATAGAGACAGTAGATCTAGCTGGTCCATCATAATATAATAGATACAGTAGATCTAGCTGGACTGTCATGTTATAATTAAGGCAGTAGATCTAGCTGGTCTGTCATAATATAATAGAGACAGGAGATCTAGCTGGTCTGTTATAATATAATAGAGACAGTAGATCTAGCTGGTCTGTCATAATATAATAGAGACAGTAGATCTAGCTGGTCTGTCATAATATAGAGACAGTAGATCTATCTGGTCTGTCATAATGTATTAGAGACAGTAGATCTAGCTGGTCTGTCATAATATAATAGAGACAGTAGATCTAGCTGGTCTGTCATAATATAATAGAGACAGTAGATCTAGCTGGTCTGTCATAATATAATAGAGACAGGAGATCTAGCTGGTCTGTCATAATATAATAGAGACAGTAGATCTAGCTGGTCCATCATAATATAATAGATACAGTAGATCTAGCTGGACTGTCATGTTATAATTAAGGCAGTAGATCTAGCTGGTCTGTCATAATATAATAGAGACAGGAGATCTAGCTGGTCTGTTATAATATAATAGAGACAGTAGATCTAGCTGGTCTGTCATAATATAATAGAGACAGTAGATCTAGCTGGTCTGTCATAATATAGAGACAGTAGATCTAGCTGGTCTGTCATAATATAATAGAGACAGTAGATCTATTTGGTCTGTCATAATATAATAGAGACAGTAGATCTAGCTGGTCTGTCATAATATAATAGAGACAGTAGATCTAGCTGGTCTGTCATATTATAATTGAGGCAGTAGATCTAGCTGGTCTGTCATAATATAATAGAGACAGGAGATCTAGCTGGTCTGTTATAATATAATAGAGACAGTAGATCTAGCTTGTCTGTCATAATGTAATAGAGACAGTATGTCTTGCTGGTCTGTCATAATATAATAGAGACAGTAGATCTAGCTGGTCTGACATATTATAATTGAGGCAGTAGATCTAGCTGGTCCATCATAATATAATAGATACAGTAGATCTAGCTGGACTGTCATATTATAATTAAGGCAGTAGATCTAGCTGTTCTGTCATAATATAATAGAGACAGGAGATCTAGCTGGTCTTTTATAATATAATAGAGACAGTAGATCTAGCTTGTCTGTCATAATATAATAGAGACAGTATGTCTTGCTGGTCTTTCATAATATAATAGAGACAGTATATTGAGCTGGTCTCTCATAATATAATAGAGACAGTAGATCTATCTGGTCTGTCATAATATATTAGAGACAGTAGATCTAGCTGGTCTGTCATAATATAATAGAGACAGGAGATCTAGCTGGTCTGTAATAATATAGTAGAGACAGTAGATCTAGCTGGTCTGTCATAATATAATAGAGACAGTATGTCTTGCTGGTCTGTCATAATATAATAGAGACAGTATATTGAGCTGGTCTGTCATAATATAATAGAGACAGTAGATCTATCTGGTCTGTCATAATGTATTAGAGACAGTAGATCTAGCTGGTCTGTCATAATATAATAGAGACAGTAGATCTAGCTGGTCTGTCATAATATAATAGAGACAGTAGATCTAGCTGGTCTGTCATAATATAATAGAGACAGGAGATCTAGCTGGTCTGTCATAATATAATAGAGACAGTAGATCTAGCTGGTCTGTCATAATATAATAGAGACAGTATATCTTGCTGGTCTGTCATAATATAATAGAGACAGTAGATCTATCTGGTCTGTCATAATGTATTAGAGACAGTAGATCTAGCTGGTCTGTCATAATATAATAGAGACAGTAGATCTAGCTGGTCTGTCATAATATAATAGAGACAGTAGATCTAGCTGGTCTGTCATAATATAATAGAGACAGGAGATCTAGCTGGTCTGTCATAATATAATAGAGACAGTAGATCTAGCTGGTCTGTCATAATATAATAGAGACAGTATATCTTGCTGGTCTGTCATAATATAATAGAGACAGTAGATCTAGCTTGTCTGTCATAATGTAATAGAGACAGTATGTCTTGCTGGTCTGTCATAATATAATAGAGACAGTAGATCTAGCTGGTCTGACATATTATAATTGAGGCAGTAGATCTAGCTGGTCCATCATAATATAATAGATACAGTAGATCTAGCTGGTCTGTCATATTATAATTGAGGCAGTAGATCTAGCTGGTCTGTCATATTATAATAGAGACAGTAGATCTAGCTGGTCCATCATAATATAATAGAGACAGTAGATCTAGCTGGACTGTCATATTATAATTAAGGCAGTAGATCTAGCTGGTCTTTCATAATATAATAGAGACAGGAGATCTAGCTGGTCTGTTATAATATAATAGAGACAGTGTATCTAGCTGGTCTGTCATAATATAATAGAGACAGTAGATCTAGCTGGTCTGTCATAATATAATAGAGACAGTAGATCTAGCTGGTCTGTCATAATATAATAGAGACAGGAGATCTAGCTGGTCTGTCATAACATAATAGAGACAGTAGATCTAGCTGGTCTGTCATAATATAATAGAGACAGTAGATCTAGCTGGTCTGTCATATTATAATTGAGGCAGTAGATCTAGCTGGTCTGTCATAATATAATAGAGACAGTAGATCTATCTGGTCCATCATAATATAATAGATACAGTAGATCTAGCTGGACTGTCATATTATAATAGAGACAGGAGATCTAGCTGGTCTTTTATAATATAATAGAGACAGTAGATCTAGCTTGTCTGTCATAATATAATAGAGACAGTATGTCTTGCTGGTCTTTCATAATATAATAGAGACAGTATATTGAGCTGGTCTCTCATAATATAATAGAGACAGTAGATCTATCTGGTCTGTCATAATATATTAGAGACAGTAGATCTAGCTGGTCTGTCATAATATAATAGAGACAGGAGATCTAGCTGGTCTTTAATAATATAGTAGAGACAGTAGATCTAGCTGGTCTGTCATAATATAATAGAGACAGTATGTCTTGCTGGTCTGTCATAATATAATAGAGACAGTATATTGAGCTGGTCTGTCATAATATAATAGAGACAGTAGATCTATCTGGTCTGTCATAATGTATTAGAGACAGTAGATCTAGCTGGTCTGTCATAATATAATAGAGACAGTAGATCTAGCTGGTCTGTCATAATATAATAGAGACAGTAGATCTAGCTGGTCTGTCATAATATAATAGAGACAGGAGATCTAGCTGGTCTGTCATAATATAATAGAGACAGTAGATCTAGCTGGTCTGTCATAATATAATAGAGACAGTATATCTTGCTGGTCTGTCATAATATAATAGAGACAGTAGATCTAGCTGGTCTGTCATATTATAATTGAGGCAGTAGATCTAGCTGGTCTGTCATATTATAATAGAGACAGTAGATCTAGCTGGTCCATCATAATATAATAGATACAGTAGATCTAGCTGGACTGTCATATTATAATTAAGGCAGTAGATCTAGCTGGTCTTTCATAATATAATAGAGACAGGAGATCTAGCTGGTCTGTTATAATATAATAGAGACAGTGTATCTAGCTGGTCTGTCATAATATAATAGAGACAGTAGATCTAGCTGGTCTCTCATAATATAATAGAGACAGTAGATCTAGCTGGTCTGTCATAATATAATTGAGACAGGAGATCTAGCTGGTCTGTCATAACATAATAGAGACAGTAGATCTAGCTGGTCTGTCATAATATAATAGAGACAGGATATCTTGCTGGTCTGTCATAATATAATAGAGACAGTAGATCTAGCTGGTCTGTCATATTATAATTGAGGCAGTAGATCTAGCTGGTCTGTCATAATATAATAGAGACAGTAGATCTAGCTGGTCCATCATAATATAATAGAGACAGGAGATCTAGCTGGTCTGTTATAATATAATAGAGACAGTAGATCTAGCTGGTCTGTCATAATATAATAGAGACAGTATGTCTTGCTGGTCTATCATAATATAATAGAGACAGTATATTGAGCTGGTCTCTCATAATATAATAGAGACAGTAGATCTATCTGGTCTGTCATAATATATTAGAGACAGTAGATCTAGCTGGTCTGTCATAATATAATAGAGACAGAAGATCTAGCTGGTCTGTCATAATATAATAGAGACAGTAGATCTATCTGGTCTGTCATAATATATTAGAGACAGTAGATCTAGCTGGTCTTTCATAATATAATAGAGACAGTAGATCTAGCTGGTCCATCATAATATAATAGAGACAGTAGATCTAGCTGGACTGTCATATTATAATTAAGGCAGTAGATCTAGCTGGTCTTTCATAATATAATAGAGACAGGAGATCTAGCTGGTCTGTTATAATATAATAGAGACAGTGTATCTAGCTGGTCTGTCATAATATAATAGAGACAGTAGATCTAGCTGGTCTGTCATAATATAATAGAGACAGTAGATCTAGCTGGTCTGTCATAATATAATAGAGACAGGAGATCTAGCTGGTCTGTCATAACATAATAGAGACAGTAGATCTAGCTGGTCTGTCATAATATAATAGAGACAGTAGATCTAGCTGGTCTGTCATATTATAATTGAGGCAGTAGATCTAGCTGGTCTGTCATAATATAATAGAGACAGTAGATCTATCTGGTCCATCATAATATAATAGATACAGTAGATCTAGCTGGACTGTCATATTATAATAGAGACAGGAGATCTAGCTGGTCTTTTATAATATAATAGAGACAGTAGATCTAGCTTGTCTGTCATAATATAATAGAGACAGTATGTCTTGCTGGTCTTTCATAATATAATAGAGACAGTATATTGAGCTGGTCTCTCATAATATAATAGAGACAGTAGATCTATCTGGTCTGTCATAATATATTAGAGACAGTAGATCTAGCTGGTCTGTCATAATATAATAGAGACAGGAGATCTAGCTGGTCTTTAATAATATAGTAGAGACAGTAGATCTAGCTGGTCTGTCATAATATAATAGAGACAGTATGTCTTGCTGGTCTGTCATAATATAATAGAGACAGTATATTGAGCTGGTCTGTCATAATATAATAGAGACAGTAGATCTATCTGGTCTGTCATAATGTATTAGAGACAGTAGATCTAGCTGGTCTGTCATAATATAATAGAGACAGTAGATCTAGCTGGTCTGTCATAATATAATAGAGACAGTAGATCTAGCTGGTCTGTCATAATATAATAGAGACAGGAGATCTAGCTGGTCTGTCATAATATAATAGAGACAGTAGATCTAGCTGGTCTGTCATAATATAATAGAGACAGTATATCTTGCTGGTCTGTCATAATATAATAGAGACAGTAGATCTAGCTGGTCTGTCATATTATAATTGAGGCAGTAGATCTAGCTGGTCTGTCATATTATAATAGAGACAGTAGATCTAGCTGGTCCATCATAATATAATAGATACAGTAGATCTAGCTGGACTGTCATATTATAATTAAGGCAGTAGATCTAGCTGGTCTTTCATAATATAATAGAGACAGGAGATCTAGCTGGTCTGTTATAATATAATAGAGACAGTGTATCTAGCTGGTCTGTCATAATATAATAGAGACAGTAGATCTAGCTGGTCTCTCATAATATAATAGAGACAGTAGATCTAGCTGGTCTGTCATAATATAATTGAGACAGGAGATCTAGCTGGTCTGTCATAACATAATAGAGACAGTAGATCTAGCTGGTCTGTCATAATATAATAGAGACAGGATATCTTGCTGGTCTGTCATAATATAATAGAGACAGTAGATCTAGCTGGTCTGTCATATTATAATTGAGGCAGTAGATCTAGCTGGTCTGTCATAATATAATAGAGACAGTAGATCTAGCTGGTCCATCATAATATAATAGAGACAGGAGATCTAGCTGGTCTGTTATAATATAATAGAGACAGTAGATCTAGCTGGTCTGTCATAATATAATAGAGACAGTATGTCTTGCTGGTCTATCATAATATAATAGAGACAGTATATTGAGCTGGTCTCTCATAATATAATAGAGACAGTAGATCTATCTGGTCTGTCATAATATATTAGAGACAGTAGATCTAGCTGGTCTGTCATAATATAATAGAGACAGAAGATCTAGCTGGTCTGTCATAATATAATAGAGACAGTAGATCTATCTGGTCTGTCATAATATATTAGAGACAGTAGATCTAGCTGGTCTTTCATAATATAATAGAGACAGTAGATCTAGCTGGTCTGTCATAATATAATAGAGCTAGTAGATCTAGTTGGTCTGTCATAATATAATAGAGACAGGAGATCTAGCTGGTCTGTCATAATATAATAGAGACAGTAGATCTAGCTGGTCTGTCATAATATAATAGAGACAGTATATCTTGCTGGTCTGTCATAATATAATAGAGACAGTATATCTTGCTGATCTGTCATAATATAATAGAAACAGTAGATCTAGCTGGTCTGTCATATTATAATTAAGGCAGTAGATCTAGCTGGTCTGTCATAATATAATAGAGACAGGAGATCTAGCTGGTCTGTTATAATATAATAGAGACAGTAGATCTAGCTGGTCTGTCATAATATAATAGAGAGAGTAGATCTAGCTGGTCTGTCATAATATAATAGAGACAGTAGATCTAGCTGGTCTGTCATAATACAATAGATACAGGAGATCTAGCTAGTCTGTCATGATATAATAGAGACAGTAGATCTAGCTGGTCTGTCATAATATAATAGAGACAGTAGATCTAGCTGGTCTGTCATAATATAATAGAGACAGGAGATCTAGCTGGTCTGTCATAATATAATAGAGACAGCAGATCTAGCTTGTCTGTCATAATATAATAGAGACAGTATATCTTGCTGGTCTGTCATAATATAATAGAGACAGTAGATCTAGCTGGTCTGTCATATTATAATTGAGTCAGTAGATCTAGCTGGTCTGTCATAATATAATAGAGACAGCAGATCTAGCTGGTCTGTCATAATATAATAGAGACAGTAGATCTAGCTGGTCTGTCATAATAAAATAGAGACAGTATGTCTTGCTGGTCTGTCATAATATAATAGAGACAGTATATTGAGCTGGTCTGTCATAATATAATAGAGACAGTAGATCTATCTGGTCTGTCATAATATAATAGAGACAGTATATCTTGCTGGTCTGTCATAATATAATAGAGACAGTAGATCTAGCTGGTCTGTCATATTATAATTGAGGCAGTAGATCTAGCTGGTCTGTCATAATATAATAGAGACAGTAGATCTAGCTGGTCCATCATAATATAATAGATACAGTAGATCTAGCTGGACTGTCATATTATAATTAAGGAAGTATATCTAGCTGGTCTGTCATAATATAATAGAGACAGTATGTCTTGCTGGTCTGTCATACTATAATAGAGACAGTAGATCTAGCTGGTCTGTCATAATATAATAGAGACAGTATATCTAGCTGGTCTGTCATAGTATAATAGAGACAGTAGATCTAGCTGGTCTATCATAATATATTTGAGACAGTAGATCTAGCTGGTCTATCATAATATAATAGAGACAGTAGATCTAGCTGGTCTGTCATAATATAATAGAGACAGTATATCTTGCTGGTCTGTCATAGTATAATAGAGACAGTAGATCTAGCTGGTCTATCATAATATATTTGAGACAGTAGATCTAGCTGGTCTATCATAATATAATAGAGACAGTAGATCTAGCTGGTCTGTCATAATATAATAGAGACAGTATATCTTGCTGGTCTGTCATAATATAATAGAGACAGTAGATCTAGCTGGTCTATCATAATATAATAGAGACAGTAGATCTAGCTGGTCTGTCATAATATAATAGAGACAGTAGATCTAGCTGGTCTGTCATAATTTAATGGAGACCGTATATGTAGCTGGTCTGTCATAATATAACATAGGCAGTAGATCTTGCTGGTCTGTCATAATATAATAGAGACAGTAGATCTAGCTGGTCTGTCATAATATAATAGAGACAGCAGTTCAAGCTGGTCTGTCATAATTTAATGGAGACCGTATATGTAGCTGGTCTGTCATAATATAACATAGGCAGTAGATCTTGCTGGTCTGTCATAATTTAATAGAGATTGTAGATGTAGCTGGTCTGCCATAATACAATAGAGACAGTAGATTTAGCTGGTCTGTCATAAAATTATTGAGACAGTAGATCTAGCTTGTCTGTCATAATATAATAGAGACAGTAGATTTAGCTGTTCTGTCATAATATAATAGAGACAGTAGATCTAGCTGGTCTGTCATATTATAATAGAGACAGTAGATCTAGCTGGTCTGTCCTAAAATAGTAGAGACAGTAGATCTAGCTGGTATAGCATGAAATAGTAGAGAAAGTAGATCTGTCTCTACTACAGTAGACCGCATTATCTACAAAGATAATTCTCTTTGATTATAAACAGAGCCGTGTATATCCCCCCCTTCGTTTAGCTCAGGTAACTGAGCTAAATTACTATCGCCTCGAAGCACCCACTTCTGTCATCATGAAGTACTTTGAGAGACTAGTCAAGGATCATATCACCTCTACCTTACCTGAAACCCTAGACCCACTTCAATGTGCTTACCGCACCAATAGAGCCACAGACGACGCAATCGCAATCACACTGCACACTGCCCTAACCTAGAAAACCTATGTAAGAATGCTGTTTCTTCGATTACAGCTCAGCATTTAACACCATAGTACCCTCCAAACTCTACATAAAGCTCGAGACCTTGGGTCTCGACCCCGCCCTGTGCAACTGGACTGTCTGACGGGCCGTCCCCAGATGGTGAAGGTAGGAAACAACATCTCCACCCGCTGTTCCTCAACGTTCTCAGCCCTCTCCTGTACTCCCTGTTCACCCATGACTGGGTGGTCATGCACGCCTACAACTCAATATCATCAAGTTGCAGACGACACTACAGTGGTAGGCTTGATTACCAACAACGACGAGACGGCCTACAGAGAGGAGGTGAGGGCCCTCGGAGTGTGGTGTCAGGAAAATAACCTCACACTCAATGTCAACAAAACAAAGGAGATGATCGTGGACCTCAGGAAACAGCAGAGGGAGCACCCCCCTATCCATATCGACGGGACAGTAGTGGAGAAGGTGGAAAGTTTGAAGTTCCTCGGCGTACACTTCGCCCACAACCGTAAGGCTCTCCAGAGGGTAGTGAGGTCTGCACAACGCATCACCGGGGGCAAACTACCTGCCCTCCAGGACACCCACAGCACCCGATGTCACAGGAAGGCCAAAAAGATCATCAAGGACAACAACCACCCTGGCCACTGTCTCTTCACCCCGCTATCATCCAAAAGGCGAGGTCAGTACGGGTGCATCAAAGCTGGGACCGAGAGATGGAAAAACAACTTCTATCTCAAGGCCATCAGGCTGTTAAACAGTCATCACTAACATTGAGTGCCTGCTGCCAACATACAGACTCAATCTCTAGCAAATAATATTTATTTTTTCCCTCCTTCAGTGTGGGATCTTGTCTTTGTTTGAGTGCATGTAATTTGCATGACGAAGCTTTTCATTCGTTGTATTGTTTGTTTATTCTTGGTGGAACATTTAAATAAAAGAATGTTTGCCTACAACGCTGCACCTTGGTCTCCTTCCGACGACAAACGTTACAGATAACCTGAGTAGAGACGAGAGAATGGCTCTTAAGGACTTAAAGTCAGATCCTTCGATTATCATTAAAAAAATGGGGAAAAGGAGGAGGAATTTGTAAACAAAACAAATGTGACTGTGTGAATGAATGTCGCCGACAACTATCTAAAAGGTGACTTCTATCGCAAACTGAATTATTACCCTACCCTAGATTTCCAGCGTAATATCTCATCCACAGTGAAAAGCTGTTTGGAATCAGGACAAACCACCAAAAAATAAGTTCAATTTCTGTGTGTGAAATTTCCCAAGATACCAACTTTCTATACAGTCACTAAATTACACAAACAAGTGTCTCCTCCCCCAGGTAGACCCATTGTCTCCTCCCCCAGGTAGACCCATTGTCTCCTCCCCCAGGTAGACCCATTGTCTCCTCCCCCAGGTAGACCCATTGTCTCCCCCTCCAGGTAGACCCATTGTCTCCCCCTCCAGGTAGACCCATTGTCTCCCCCTCCAGGTAGACCCATTGTCTCCCCCTCCAGGTAGACCCATTGTCTCCCCCTCCAGGTAGACCCATTGTCTCCCCCTCCAGGTAGACCCATTGTCTCCCCCTCCAGGTAGACCCATTGTCTCCCCCTCCAGGTCGACCCATTGTCTCCTCCCCCAGGTAGACCCATTGTCTCCTCCCCCAGGTAGACCCACTGTCTCCTCCTCCAGGTAAACCCATTGAAGCAGCAACTGACTCTGGGACATGTCTAAGTTTGTGGATTACCACATTAAACCGATGGTTGAGAATCTCCCATCTTATGTCAAAGACACTAGTCACATGATCTCATTGATAGAGGGCTCAGGAAGGATTCCAGAGGGCTCCCTGCTGGCCACTTTTGATGTGGAGAACTTGTACACTAACATCCCACACACTGGAGGCTTGCAGGCGCTGCAACACATCCTTCAGCAGAGAGACTCTACCCTTGTTGTAACGACTGCTGGTGGAAGAAGGTGAGGACCAAGGTGCAGCAACACTTCCTTCAGCAGAGAGACTCTACCTGTGTTGTAACGACTGTTGGTGGAAGAAGGTGAGGACCAAGGTGCAGCAACACTTCCTTCAGCAGAGAAACTCTACCCTTGTTGTAACGACTGTTGGTGGAAGAAGGTGAGGACCAAGGTGCAGCAACACTTCCTTCAGCAGAGAGACTCTACCCTTGTTGTAACGACTGCTGGTGGAAGAAGGTGAGTACCAAGGTGCAGCAACACTTCCTTCAGCAGAGAGACTCTACCCTTGTTGTAACGACTGCTGGTGGAAGAAGAAGGTGAGGACCAAGGTGCAGCAACACTTCCTTCAGCAGAGAGACTCTACCCGTGTTGTAACGACTGTTGGTGGAAGAAGGTGAGGACCAAGGTGCAGCAACACTTCCTTCAGCAGAGAGTCTCTACCCGTGTTGTAACGACTGTTGGTGGAAGAAGGTGAGGACCAAGGTGCAGCAACACTTCCTTCAGCAGAGAGACTCTACCCGTGTTGTAACGGCTGTTGGTGGAAGAAGGTGAGGACCAAGGTGCAGGTATGTGTTCATCCTTTTATTAATGGAACTGAACACTGATTAACAAAACAACAAAGAGAACAACACCCGAAACAGTTCTCTCTGGTGCAGACACACACAAACAGAGAGCAACTACCCACAAAACCCATGTGGGTAAGAGCTACCTAAGTATGGTTCTCAATCAGAGACAACGACAGACAGCTGTCCCTGATAGAGAACAACACCCGAAACAGTTCTCTCTGGTGCAGACACACACAAACAGAGAGCAACTACCCACAAAACCCATGTGGGTAAGAGCTACCTAAGTATGGTTCTCAATCAGAGACAACGATAGACAGCTGTCCCTGATAGAGAACAACACCCGAAACAGTTCTCTCTGGTGCAGAAACACAAAAACAGAAAGCAACTACCCACAACACCCATGTGGGTAAGAGCTACCTAAGTATGGTTCTCAATCAGAGACAACGACAGACAGCTGTCCCTGATTGAGAACCATACCCGGCCAAACACAAAGAAATACAAAAACATAGAAAAAGGAACATAGAATGCCCACCCTAGTCACACCCTGGTCTAACCAAAATAGAGAGGAAAAACCTCTCTATGGCCAGGGCGTGACACTTGTTCCATCCAGTGATTGCATCTTACATCTTACTGAACTGCTATTATCCAATAACTACTTTGTCTTTGAGTCAGACGTTTTCCTTCATATTCGGGTTGTACCCATGGGCTCCCCTTTTCCCCCCAACTATGCAAACCTGTATGTGGGACAATTTGAGGAAGAAATAATTTACAAAACAGAGACACATCCCCTAGTTTCTAAAATCCTCCTATGGAAGAGATACATAGATGATGTCTTTGTGCTCTGGGAAGGAAGTCAGCAGAAACTAAATGAATTCCAAACTCGACTAAATGAGAGCTCTGAATACCTCAAGTTCACCATGCAGACTGATGAGAGAAAAATAAACTACCTGGACTTATGGATCATCAAATAGAATGATGCATTACACACAGACTTATACACAAAGCCCACAGACTGCAATACCGTGCTATGTGTGGATAGTTTGCATCCCCTTCCCCTCAAGAATTGGTCCACCATATAGCCAGTTATGCAGGGTTAAACGAATATGTGGCCACCAGACAGATTTTGACAGCAATGCTAATAAAATGAAAGATCAATTCAAAATGAGATGCTACAGGAACAAAACACTTGATGTTGAAATTATTAAAATATCCTAGATAAGCCTACCCGATGTTGGGAAAGCCCAGAGACAGAGTCCCCCTCAGCAGTCTCTCCACATCCGCCCTGGTCCAGGCCAACCACCAGGAGATGTTGAGCTGATCAAGAAGCAGACAAACATGTTTGAGTTCCAGGAGAAGTCCCTCCCTCTAGTGGCCAGAAGGTGGAAAAGCAGCACTCTCTTTTCTGAACATGCTGTAAAACCAGAGATTAAATTCAGTTGACTTTATAGTTGTATATTAAGACTTATAAAAGCCTCTCTCTTTCTATTTCTCTCTCTATATCTCCCATTCTGGGGAAATAGCACATTGTTCTGATGTGTTTCACCACCTTTACATTGTACATATGTCATTCCCACATCTAAAGACCTGTAATAATATAAGATAAGTGTTGGTCTGTCCAGGACAGTAACCTTAGCAACCCACAGAGGAGTATGTGAGTATAGTGAGTTGAGATCTGCCACCATGTTTAAAGAAACACACTTTTCAGAACACTTGTGCCTCATAAATTGTGATTATTGTGGCGACAAACACTTGAATCGCAAGGATGCCAACAACAATTTCACTTGTTTCTTGACAATGCCTCCAAACCGCCTTTAGCAGTGAACATGATTATAAATCCAGTACTGTAGCCCTTTTCTTGCACACAGTAAAGTTGGACTGGGTTTAACACAACTGTAAATAAATATCATGTGTTTTTTGGGGTGGTGGTGAGAATTTAAAATAATAATAATAATACCTGTTTTATTATTGAACATTTACAGGCTGCAGCACAGTTCCTTGGATTGACAAAAGGTCATTAACACCCAGAATAATGATGTCATGTGATGTCTCAGTTTAACGGGAATATAGTAGGAGATTTACATTTACATGTTATTCCTTTACATCATGCCAGGGTTAGCCTACGCAAAACACAGCCCTTATCTTGATTGTTTGTAAAATCCCCTATGGGAAACATTTATGGTGGGGAAACAATTGGAACCACTTCCCTGACCGCTGACTGTTAATTCATATTTTAGTGTATTGTGATGGTAATGACATTCGTTTGTTATGATAAATATTACGTTTTGGTCACTAGCTACAGTATTCTAGCTTTTAGCTAGCTAGCTAGCTCCTCTGTAAGATAGCTTGAGTTGCTAGAAAGTTGACTGGCCTGCCCTGCTGTCCCTGTCAAATAAAACATAAATGCAGTCGTCCACACACACACTGTCATGTACCAGCAGGTCATGAATTCCTATTGGTCTGGATTTGAAAGGTGAATGCACCTGGTGATTCTGGAACTTTAGGATATGTTTTAATGAAGCAAAGAATATATAGACATTTGATTTAAATGTTACCTACAATTGGCCTACATATACAAAATGAACAACAGTGGGCCCAAAATAGTACCTTGCGGAACACCTGAGCACAACTCTATGGACTCAGATTTACATCCATCCCCCATTACACATTGTGTACGATTTGATATGTAATTTATAAACCAATCTAGATCATGACCTGTAATTCCACAACATTTTAACCTTTGCACTAACACAATGCTGCTGGGGTGTTTATTAGCTACAACTCTCCTCACATTCATAACAGGAAGCAGATACGGTGGCTCCCATAGGACAGATAATGTGAGTCAAAGGGAACACACAACAATAAAACACAAGGACTGAATAGTGAACATAACAAGTGTTTATTATTGATTCTCATGACAACACAATGTTGCTTTACTTTGTTTGTCAATGATGTAATTGTAAACAAACACTGTACGACCTCAAAACATGGTTAAAACTAATGTTGATATCATGGAGGGTCAGTCCTCACATCCACAGCTCTATCTATGCATTTGAGTGGTTCCATTTCTCCAGCCCCATCCCTCAGCTGGTCACCAAATCAGTGGCAGGGGGGCTACTCCTTTTTTTAAACTACAGATTTAACCCACATTGTTAAAAACGTTTCAAAGTTAATCACGCTGATTGTATTTTAATTTTTCTCAAATCTGTGCTGTTTTGCACCACGGAAATATTGCATTGAGAGCCGAAACAAATCATATAGATAGAAGACTGGATGATCAAGTCAAAGAAAACATATCCTACAATCTGCAAGGCACCCAAACTGTCAAATGTGAGTTCTCAGTGAAACAAATCTTTAGTTATGTTATTTATCAGATTTTTACATTTTTAACCTTAGTGTGCATTTGTGAGCTTTGTACTCTCCCATGGTCCTGGTCATTATAATATAAATGGTAATGTACAGTAGGTGTTATCAGGACTTTGTGCTAAGGTCAAGCATTTGATGAATTAAAAGGTACAATGTTCTCATTTGCTATGCTTTCTTTATTGATTAACAGAATGATCAGTGTTACACAGGAATCATTTTAATTGTATTACTTTACTCAGGTATTTCAAAATAATATCTGACTAACACAATGCAATATAAAACCTTACAACCCCTTGGTATATTCAGAAGACTTAAACTGCTGCTAAAATATCATTTATATAATTCAATTGTCAATTGATTGAAAACAACATTAAAGAAAACTTTCTAAATTATCTCTGACAGTGACTTTATTACATAAAAGATAACATTGAGTATCAGAAAAATATTTAAAAATTAAACTGATATATTGCCATGCAAAAAGCTAATATCTGGCCAAATTTTGGGGCTGATTCTACCTCTCCAACTCAGGTTTTTATTTGCCATACCAGAGGTAGAGGGGCACACCACTGTTGCCAGCATTCAGATTTTTATCGATGAGGATCAAGCCGGCCTCGTCATAAGGGCCAGTTACATCAGGGTTGGATGTAACGGTCAAGGCCTTGATAGGGAGAGATCCATCTTTCTTGAACCAGACATACACTGGCTGACCGCATGTTCCCTCATTGAGGTTAACATTCACCACGGTGAAACCACGCTCCTCTGGGATGGAATCCTGCTCACGGTTGATGCATGCATTCATCTCAGTGATCCCGCCGCCCACTGTGGTGGATTGACGGTACCAGAGGTAGATGGGTTTTCCTCCAGAACCTCTACTGAGATCTTCATCCAGCCGGATGTAGCCCTCGTTGAAAAGGTTGATGTGTTGTTGGAATGAGGTGGCGGCAGCAACATCACAGATGTAGGTCTTACTCTTTCTCTTCAACCAGAGGGTGATGAAATCTCCTGAGTTACTGCGGTTCAGATTGCATGGTAACCTTTCCCAGCCAAGCTTGAATTGGTGGGCCTCTTCTTGCTCATTAGTGGTGAGGAAGAGATCTTCAATGGGAATGTCATACTTAGGGCTTGCACCACTAGAGTACCACAGCTGGATGACGTCTCCTTGTGTTCCAGGGTTGAGGTTTTCTGGGAGCTCAGTGAACCCTGCTTTTTTCAGGACATCTTTCATTTCATCAGTGAATGAAAACTGGACTCTGGTGATGGGTTTACCATTGCCCTTTTTGTACCAGATGTAAACTCTGGTGGTGGATGAAGTGCCTTTGTTGAGGTTGACATTTATCTTGTCATAGTCTTGGTCATGAAGCTGTTGGTCCATTTCACGGGTAGTGGAGATGGCAATTTCTGTGATGTATTTAGAAGCCATTTTGTGTTGTTGGAGACAAGTGTCTGTAAAGTGAGAATACATAGTGACATTGGTCAACACATCATATGAAGCATGAAATGACACACTAAATACACCAAAGACCAGGACATTTGATAAGTATAAAATATGAAGGAATTAGCAACCAGCTTTACGAAGTATATTCTCCAGGGGTCATAAAGGGGAAACAAGGCTTGATAAAATGAAGACTTCAAGGATGCACTAAAACACCCTAAACAGATACTAAAACACCCTAAACATATACTAAAACACCCTAAACAGATACTAAAACACCCTAAACAGACACTAAAACACCCTAAACAGATACTAAAACACCCTAAACAGATACTAAAACACCCTAAACATATACTAAAACACCCTAAACACATACTAAAACACCCTAAACAGATACTAAAACACCCTAAACAGACACTAAAACACCCTAAACAGATACTAAAACACCCTAAACAGATACTAAAACACCCTAAACATATACTAAAACACCCTAAACACATACTAAAACACCCTAAACAGATACTAAAACACCCTAAACAGACACTAAAACACCCTAAACAGATACTAAAATACCATAAACAGATACTAAAACAGACATTTGTTCTCGGCTGAGTCAAATGATTCATTATAATGATGTAAAATGAATTGGTTAACTGATCCAACATCACTAAAGCACGTATTCACACATCAGGAGTGGTAACAACACCCCCTAGAGGACAGCATTAGTCATGTATTTGTTTTCCACTTACATTAATTATGATCCAAATTGAACACTGATTCTTTGATCATCTGAATCAGGTGTTATGGTGTTAGTGGAACAAGAGAAACCCATGTATCCCACCACCAACCTGCCCTTTATAGTAACACAGACATACTCATATACACATCAGAACCCTTCTTTGGAAGTCATTTCTTTACCTGCGATGTTGAGTTCTTCCTCTGTTCTGGAGTGTCTTCTCTGGGAGATAGTGTCTTCTCTGGGAGATAGTGTCTTCTCTGGGAGATAGTGTCTTCTCTGGGAGAATGTGTCTTCTCTGGGAGAAAGTGTCTTCTCTGGGAGATAGTGTCTTCTCTGGGAGAATGTGTCTTCTCTGGGAGAAAGTGTCTTCTCTGGGAGATAGTGTCTTCTCTGGGAGAATGTGTCTTCTCTGGGAGATAGTGTCTTCTCTGGGAGAATGTGTCTTCTCTGGGAGAATGTGTCTTCTCTGGGAGAAAGTATCTTCTCTGGGAGAAAGTGTCACATCGAAGAGCTGAATTTCTCTTTTATACACTTTCTCCAGTTAAGTTGGCAAATGATTCACCATTCAGAGTTCTCCAGAATTCGTATTCCTAGGAACTTTATCTTTCCTCCTCCTCAGACTACACCCTTCCCTAGTCATATCTCAACCTGTCCGTCCATTACCCAGTTCATGTCTCCTTTTGACCCTGACCTTAAAGTAGGAATCCATAGAGGTGAAACTGCCACTTCAGTTTGCGATATTATAACAAAGATGTTAATTCAAACAACAAAAACAAAATGATGATCGGACATCATTCCACATGATTACCTGAACAATAGAACAGCAGAGTATGTAGTTAAATGTTCTATTTGTTATTTATATATTGTTTTAGAGGGTAGATCATATTTAATATTGCAGATAGATAGTGGCTTCTCTCAGTGTAATTGTCTGCATCCTTTCCAATCCCCCATGTATATATTTATATTATATTGATGTATTATTTTGCCCCTGACCCTACCACCCCTCCCCACATTATAGTAAACTAATGGACATCAACACTTAGGCTTCTACTACCATCTAATACATACTATATACATGTTACATACTATATACATGTTACACACTATATACATGTTACATACTAGATACATGTTGCATACTATATACATGTTACATACTATATACATGTTACATACTATGTACATGTTACATACTATATACATGTTACATACTATATACATGTTACATACAATATACATGTTACACACTATATACATGTTACATACTATATACATGTTACATACTATATACATGTTACAATATATGTACATGTTACATACTATATACATGTTACATACAATATACATGTTACACACTATATACACTTTACAATATATGTACATGTTACATACTATATACATGTTACATACTATATACATGTTACATACAATATACATGTTACACACTATATACATGTTACATACTATATACATGTTACATACTATATACATGTTACAATATATGTACATGTTACATACTATATACATGTTACATACTATATACATGTTACATACTATATACACACTATATACATGTTACATTCTATATACATGTTACATACTATATACATGTTACATACTATATACATGTTACACACTATATACACTATCCTACCGATCCTCGACTTCGGCTATGTCATCTACAAAATTGCTTCCAACACTCTATTCAGCAAACTGGATGCAGTTTATCACAGTGCCATCAAAGCACCTTATACCGCCCACCACTGCGACTTGTATGCTCTAGTCGGCTGGCCCTCGCTACATATTCGTCGGCAGACCCACTGGCTCCAGGTCATCTACAAGTCCATGCTAGGTAAAGCTCCGCCTTATCTCAGTTCACTGGTCACGATGGCAACACCCATCCGTAGCACGCGCTCCAGCAGGTGTATCTCACTGATCATCCCTAAAGCCAACACCTCATTTGGTCGCCTTTCATTCCAGTTCTCTTCTGCCTGTGACTGGAACGAATTGCAAAAATCGCTGAAGTTGGAGACTTTTATCTCCCTCACCAACTTCAAACATCTGCTATCTGAGCAGCTAACCGAGCGCTGCAGCTGTACATAGTCTATCGGTTAACAGCCCACCAATTTTTACCTACCTAATCCCCATAGTGTTTTTATTTATTTACTTTTCTGCTCTTTTGCACACCAATATCTCTACCTGTACATGACCATCTGATCATTTATCACTCCAGTGTCAATCTGCAAAATTGTAATTATTCGCCTACCTCCTCATGCCTTTTGCACACAATGCATATAGACTCCCCTTTTTTTCTACTGCGTTATTGACTTGATAATTGTTTACTCCATGTGTAACTCTGTGTTGTCTGTTCACACTGCTATGCTTTATCTTGGCCAGGTCGCAGTTGCAAATGAGAACTTGTTCTCAACTAGCCTACCTGGTTAAATAAAGGTGAAATAAAAATAAAAATAAAATAAATACACACTATATACATTTTACATACTATATACATGTTACATACTATGTACATGTTACATACTATATACATGTTACATACTATATACATGTTAGACACAGTAGATTTTATATTAAGTATTTTTTTGTCAGTTAGGATGCTTTTCTGCAAAGGGGACAGGACGACTGCACCGTTTTGAGGGGAGGATGGATGGGGCCATGTATCGCGAGATCTTGGCCAATAACCTCCGTCCCTCAGTAAGAGCATTGAAGATGGGTCGTAGCTGGGTCTTCCAGCATGACAATGACCCAAAACACACAGCCAGGGCAACTAAGGAGTGGCTCCATAAGAAGCATCTCAGGGTCCTGGAGTGGCCTAGCCAGTATCCAGACCTGAACCCAATAGAAAATCTTTGGAGGGAGCTGAAAGTCCGTAATGCCCAGCGAAGGCCCTGAAACCTGAAGGATCTGGAGAAGGTCTGTATGGAGGAGTGGGCCAAAATCCCTGCTGCAGTGTGTGCAAACCTGGTCAAGAACTACAGGAAACGTATGATCTCCGTATTTGCAAACAAAGGTTTCTGAACCAAATATTAAGTTTTGCTTTTCTGATGTATCAAATGCTTATGTCATGCAATAAAATGCAAATTAATTACTTTCAAATTATACAATGTGATTTTCTGGATTTTTGTTTTAGATTCCGGCTCTCACAGTTGAAGTGTACCTATGATTAAAAAATTACAGACCTCTACATGCTTTGTAAGTAGGAAAACCTGCAAAATCGGCAGTGTTTCAAATACTTGTTCTCCCCACTGTATATGGGGGATACAACCATCCCAGCTCTGCAGATTTTGCTGCGAAGAGTCAGAATCATTAGATCACTTATTTTGGTACTGCCCAAATGTGGCATCACAGTCAATCGATCAATATTATTTTCAATATTAAATATAACATTATATTGGTTGAGAGAATGTTGTATAATTATAAAAAATGAAAAACTCTTACGTTTTGAATCCGGGGTCATTTTATGTATCAGTTCATAAATCATAAAGGAATTGATACATTGGACTCTCTTCCCAACAATTTTGCAACCTGGTCTATTTTTTTAATTACAATTTTCTTGAACCAATTGTGTTTCTTAACCCTTAGTCTAAAATGTTTGGAGCCCTGCAGAAATCCAGTAAAAAAATAATCTAATATGACCTACAAACTAATATGACCTACAAACTAATATGACCTACAAACTATTATGACCTACAAACTAATACAAACTAATATGACCTACAAACTAATATGACCTACAAACTAATATGACCTACAAACTAATACAAACTAATATGACCTACAAACTAATATGACCTACAAACTAATATGACCTACAAACTAATATGACCTACAAACTAATATGACCTACAAACTAATATGACCTACAAACTAATACAAACTAATATGACCTACAAACTAATACAAACTAATATGACCTACAAACTAATATGACCAACAAACTAATATGACCTACAAACTAATATGACCTACAAACTAATACAAACTAATATGACCTACAAACTAATATGACCAACAAACTAATATGACCACTCTATGCAAAATGTCACCGGAGTCATCTAAAGCGAACCGTTACCCTTTTAAAAAATTAGTATGGTGGTAGTTTTGTGCCTAGTTTTGCGTAAAAAAAAACAATATATATAAGTATATATATAATACATACTAAATAACAATATATATATATACATACTGTAACCCCACACATCCTGTGCCCGACCTTAGGCCCCAAATACAAAGAACTTTGTTTTGTTCAGTACTTAGGAAATGTGTTGTTACTTAGTTTCCACCTTGAACTAGGGGAGTTAACAATCTCCCCCTAGGAGGAGGTGACTGACGCACAGACACTGTGGAGACAAGTGATTGGTTCCCATTACTCACACCATGGTACTCACGCCAGGGCAACAATGTTTCCTTCTGACCTCCTTTGCCCTATTCTCTTTCTGATATTCTGCATAGCAACAGCAACATGTGATAGACAAACCTGACTTCTCCCCTCTCAGGTCCCCAGGTGACTGAGGCTCATATGAGGGAGGAAGAGCAACACCAGACTCAGAAAGGAGACATTCTAATGACAAGAGATCACCAGACTCAGAAAGGAGACATTCTCATGACAAGAGATCACCAGACTCAGAAAGGAGACATTCTAATGACAAGAGATCACCAGACTCAGAAAGGAGACATTCTAATGACAAGAGATCAACAGTTCAATCATATCAGCATATTCTGCAGATTAGACATATTAATTACCTTTGTTACTTAGCTAATTCTGATTTCTCCACCACAACCGAAAGACCTTCTCAAATTCAATAGCTAAATGATCCATGGTATGCCCATCTTAAAACGATTAATCTCAACCCCCATTTGCTTTATTTTGCAATATTTTATTACAGTGATCAGGTAATGAATATGTATTTTGAATATGAGTTTTCTTCCCAATAAAGTTTTTAATATTCTATAAACATATACTATTATTTCAATCACTAGATGGAACCTATGCTGTCACTAAGCTGTGTTGTTACAATGTTAACTAGTGTGAAGCCAACCTCTTTATAACAGGGTCATGCTAGTTAGACAGAAAACAGATGGAAGCACTTCCAAACTGGAGATACTATCTGAAATTGTCCAGTGGTTGTTCTGTATATATTGTTGTCTTTGGTGTATTTCTATGCTACTAAGCTGCTGTTTAGTTTCATTGTTGTGTAATAGTGAGATGCAGCGCTGCCTTGGAAAAGAGACCTTGATCATCTTGGACACTACAAGCTGCTGTTTAGTTTCATTGTTGTGTAATAGTGAGATGCAGCGCTGCCTTGGAAAAGAGACCTTGATCATCTTGGACACTACAAGCTGCTGTTTAGTTTCATTGTTGTGTAATAGTGAGATGCAGCGCTGCCTTGGAAAAGAGACCTTGATCATCTTGGACACAACAAGCTGCTGTTTAGTTTAATTGTTGTGTAATAGTGAGATGCAGCGTTGCCTTGGAAAAGAGACCTTGATCATCTTGGACACTATAAACTGCCGGTGACAGATCAACTTAGTGACAACAAATCAAATCAAAATCAAATCAAATGTATTTATAAAGCCCTTCGTACATCATCTGATATCTCAAAGTGCTGTACAGAAACCCAGCCTAAAACCCCAAACAGCAAGCAATGCAGGTGTAGAAGCACGGTGGCTAGGAAAAACTCCCTAGAAAGGCCAAAACCTTGGAAGAAACCTAGAGAGGAACCAGGCTATGTGGGGTGGCCAGTCCTCTTCTGGCTGTGCCGGGTGGAGATTATAACAGAACATGGCCAAGATGTTCAAATGTTCATAAATGACCAGCATGGTCGAATAATAATAAGGCAGAACAGTTGAAACTGGAGCAGCAGCACGGCCAGGTGGACTGGGGACAGCAAGGAGTCATCATGTCAGGTATTCCTGGGGCATGGTCCTAGGGCTCAGGTCCTCCGAGAGAGAGAAAGAAAGAGAGAAGGAGAGAATTAGAGAACGCACACTTAGATTCACACAGGACACCGAATAGGACAGGAGAAGTACTCCAGATATAACAAACTGAACCTAGCCCCCCGACACATAAACTACTGCAGCATAAATACTGGAGGCTGAGACAGGAGGGGTCAGGAGACACTGTGGCCCCATCCGAGGACACCCCGGACAGGGCCAAACAACACCTGATATTGAAACACCACATACAAAATAATCATACAAACTTGGTTCCTTCTCTCTTTCGTGTGCAAATGAAACAATCTTGGTCATGCATTTTTACATTTCAAATGGTCTACATTAAATATTGAGTAAAACACTGCAATGACAAAGCACAGCTTTCAAGTACATTAGATCACTTGTTTTGGGATTGGCCATACATAGCTTTTTCTTGGTTCCATGTTCAGGAATGGCAGAAGAATTGCAACATTTACCTGGAGCTAACTCTGCATGTAGCACTGCTGGGTGATTTGAAGGTCATTGTCAATTTATAAATAGTATAATAATACTCTTATGAAAAGTGATCATCTTTGAAACTGTAGAAACTTGAGTAATAGATGGGAGAGGTTGAGGGTAGATTTAAATAAAATAATAACTAATGTAAAAAATGTGTGTAAAACACTAAACATATTGTACCTGTCAAAAGTTTGGACACACCTACTCATTCAAGGACTTTTTGTTATTTTTACTCTTTTCTAACTTGTAGAATAATAGTGAAGACATAAAAACGATGAAATAACACATATGGAATCATGTAGAAACCAAAAAAGTGTTAAACAAATCAAAATATATTTTTGGCATTCTCTCAACCAGCTTCAAGAGGTACTTAGAAACCTGGAATGCATTTCAATTAACCGATGTGCCTTGTTAAGTTAATTTGTGGAATGTATTTCCGTTGTGTTGTGACTAGGTAGGGGTGGTATACAGAAGATAGCCCTATTTTAAAGAAAAACCCTGGAATGAGTAGGTGTGTCAACTTTTGACTGGTACTGTATATATATATATATATGGGGAATTGGAAACTATGATGCAGACAATTACATTGATAGAAGCAACAATGTGCCATATTAAAGATGATCTGCCTCTAAAACAAATATGTAGAAATAAAACCATAGTACATTGTTGTTCTATTGTGCAATCATGTGGAATGATGTCCGGGAAAAATATAGTGTTTGAAGTCACATCTTTGTTGTAGTGTGTGTGTGTGTGTGTGTGTGTGTGTGTGTGTGTGTGTGTGTGTGTGTGTGTGTGTGTGTGTGTGTGTGTGTGTGTGTGTGTGTGTGTGTGTGCGTGTGTGTGTGTGTGTGTGTGTGTGTGTGTGTGTGTGTGAATAAAAATTATTTGTCACATACACATGGTTAGCAGATGTTAATGCGAGTGTAGAGAAATGCTTGTGCTTCTAGTTCCGACAATGCAGTAATAACCAACAAGTAATCTAGCTAACAATTCCAAAACTACTACCTTATACACACAAGTGTAAAGGGATAAAGAATATGTACATAAAGATAAATGAATGAGTGATGGTACAGAACGGCATAGGCAAGATGCAGTAGATGGTATCGAGTACAGTATATACATATGAGATGAGTAATGTAGGGTATGCAAACATTATACTAAGTAGCATTGTTTAAAGTGACTAGTGATATATTGTCCATCAATTTCCATCAATTCCCATGACTAAAGTGGCTGGAGTTGAGTCAGTGTGTTGGAAGCAGCCACTCAATGTTAGTGGTGTCTGTTTAACAGTCTGATGGCCTTGAGATAGAAGCTATTTTTCAGTCTCTCGGTCCCTGCTTTGATGCACCTGTACTGACCTCGCCTTCTGGATGATAGCGGGGTGAACAGGCAGTGGCTCGGGTGGTTGTTGTCCTTGATGATCTTTATGGCCTTCCTGTGACATCGGGTGCTGTAGGTGTCCTGGAGGGCAGGTAGTTTGCCCCCGGTGATGCGTTGTGCAGACCTCACTACCCTCTGGAGAGCCTTACGGTTGTGGGCGGAGCAGTTGCCGTACCAGGCGGTGATACAGCCCGCCAGGATGCTCTCGATTGTGCATCTATAGAAGTTTGTGAGTGCTTTTGGTGACTAGCCGAATTTCTTCAGCCTCCTGAGGTTGAAGAGGCGCTGCTGCGCCTTCTTCACGGTGCTGTCTGTGTGAGTGGACCAATTCAGTTTGTCCCTGATGTGTACGCCAAAGAACTTAAAACTTACTACCCTCTCCACTACTGTTCCATCGATGTGGATAGGGGGGTGTTCCCTCTGCTGTTTCCTGAAGTCCACAATCATCTCCTTTGTTTTGTTGACGTTGAGTGTGAGGTTATTCCCCTGACACCACACTCCGAGGGCCCTCACTTCCTCCCTGTAGGCCTTCTCGTCGTTGTTGGTAATCAAGCCTACCACTGTAGTGTCGTCCGTAAACTTGATGATTGAGTTTGTCAGGGCAGCTCCCAGTCCTGGTGTTCTGTCCTCTCCATGGATTCTGTCTTTCATTCTCTCATTCCCAGTGAGGGAACACACCTTGTCTAAAGGTTGCTCCTATTCAGTCTAGTATTCATACAGTGTCTCTGGGTATTATAATGGGTGGACATGGAATGCATGAGTCTACACATGGAACCCAAGACTGAGATGAGCCTGGTTTGAGTATCTTTGATAAGAGGAACAACTGACGTGTGGATGAGTGTAATTGTTTTGGTCACAGTATACCAAAGGATGGGTGTAAGAGCATATGACCTCGCACATCGTAGGTGGTATTGCAACACAAGAACATTCTTTACATTGTTAAGAGTGAAAGGGAATGAACTGTTAAAATGAAGAGTAAATGACATGATAATAATTAGGCAAAGACTCAGATTCTGCAACATGTTTGTTGTTCTTTATTCAGAGAACCCTCTAAAGTCAACCAAAATCTTTATACCCCCACCCCCACACACCCCCACACACCCCCACACCCCCACAACCCCACACACCCCCACACCCCCACACCCACACAACCCCACACCCCCACAACCCCACACACACACCCACACACACCCCCACAACCCCACACCCCCACAACCCCACACACACACCCCCACACACCCCCACAACCCCACACCCCCACAACCCCACACACACACAACCCCACACACACACACCCACACACCCCCACACCCCCACACACCCCCACCCCCACACCCCCACAACCCCACACACACACCCCCACACACCCCCACAACCCCACACCCCCACAACCCCACACACACACCCCCACACACCCCCACAACCCCACACCCCCACAACCCCACACACACACCCCCACAACCCCACACCCCCACAACCCCACACCCCCACAACCCCACACCCCCACAACCCCACACACACACCCCCACACACCCCCACACCCCCACACCCCCACACACACACACCCCCACAACCCCACACCCCCACAACCCCACACACACACACCCACACACCCCCACACACCCACACACCCTCACACACACACACACACCCCCACACCCCCACACCCACACACCCCCAAACCCCCACACCACACAAACAGTAGGTGGGCTGTATCTTTTTCCACAGTTCACATTCCTCGTTTACTGTTCACTGTTCTACCCATCTGGCAGTTCCTCGCTGTTCCCTTCCTCCCTCTCTTAGAGGGGCCTTGACAGGGCCTCTTTCCGGTCTAAAGTTTTTCAGAGTTCCAACCAAGTAAAGGTCATGTATAGTTCAATTGTCCTCTGTGTTTTCTCAGTCACACATTTCTCACCCTTAACTTGTCTCAACCAAACCTTATTGGATTTTAGTCTAATTATTCTTTAGTCATTACATTAAAATTCCCTTATCAGTTACACCAGCTCTGTCAGGAGGAAATGGGCCAAAATTCACCCAAATTATTGTGGGAAGCTTGTGGAAGGCTACCCAAAACGTTTGACCCAAGTTAAACAATTTAAAGGCAAAGCTACCAAATACTAATTGAGTGTATGTAAACTTCTGACCCACTGGGAATGTGATGAAAGAAATTAAAGCTGAAATAAATCATTCTCTCCACTATTATTCTGACATTTCACATTCTTAAAATAAAGTTGTGATCCTAACTGACCTAAAACAGGGAATTTTTACTAGGATTAAATGTCAGGAACTGTGAAAAACTGAGTTTAAATGTATTTGTCTACTTCCTTTTCTGGTCACAACTTGCAGACTTGTTTACATGTGGCTGTGCGTTTTGTTGCCAACCTACTTTGCTACCTGACAACTTTACGGTTTTAACTTTTTAATTACCGTTTATTTTTTTGGTTTTTCCCTCAACTTTTTTTACTCCGGACACTTTATCTGGACATGGTTCTACAGGACCTCCACCAGCCAACCAGTAGTAACATTAACATGATGCTTTATCTGGACGTGGTTCTACAGGACCTCCACCAGCCAACCAGTAGTAACATTAACATGATGCTTTATCTGGACGTGGTTCTACAGGACCTCCACCAGCCAACCAGTAGTAACATTAACATGATGCTTTATCTGGACGTGGTTCTACAGGACCTCCACCAGGCAACCAGTAGTAACAATAACATGATGCTTTATCTGGACACGGTTCTCCAGGACCTCCACCAGCCGAAGATAAGTAGTAACATTAACATGATGCTTTATCTGGACGTGGTTCTACAGGACCTCCACCAGCCGAAGGTAAGTAGTAACATTAACATGATGCCTTATCTGGACGTGGTTCTACAGGACCTCCACCAGCCGACCAGTAGTAACATTAACATGATGCTTTATCTGGACGTGGTTCTACAGGACCTCCACCAGCCAACCAGTAGTAACATCAACATGATGCTTTATCTGGACGTGGTTCTACAGGACCTCCACCAGCCAACCAGTAGTAACATTAACATGATGCTTTATCTGGACATGGTTCTCCAGGACCTCCACCAGCCAACCAGTAGTAACATCAACATGATGCTTTATCTGGACCTGGTTCGTCAGGACCTCCCACAGCCGAAGCTAAGTAGTAACATTAACATGATGCCTTCTAATTGCAGTCGCTGTACTCATAATATACAGGAGAAAGATCGCCTTACGGCGAGGATAGCTGTGCTACAAGCCCAGCTTCAGACGCAGTCGTTAAGCAAGGGTAATTTCAGTGTAGGAAAGGATGAAACAGCGTCTGTGCCACCAGTAAGTACAGATTGTAACGTTAGTATAAATCCCCACGCGGTCCCGCAGCCGGACAACTTTCTCACAGTTTCTGGAGGGAAATGCTGTAGGAATGCTCAACCGGTGTCGCTCATTCAGCCGACTGAAACTTTCAAGCGATTTTCCCCATTAAGCAATGAGTCGGAGTCATGGGAGTCAGAGGCCAAGTCTTCACTTGTCTCGACTCTTCCCGTTACGGGGTCTGAGACACCGAAGCTTCCCACCATTAGCTCTGACAAATGTAAAACCCTAGTCATTGGCGACTCCATTACCCGCAGTATTAGACTTAAAATGAATCATCCAGCGATCATACACTGTTTACCAGGGGGCAGGGCTACCGACGTTAAGGCTAATCTGACGATGGAGGGGTGCTCTCATCTTATCTACCAACATAGACAGGGCTCTAACTCCTCTAGCTCCACAATGAAATAGGGTGCAGGCCAGGCAGCAGGCTGTTAGCCAGCCTGCCAGCATAGTGAAGTCTGCCACTAGCACAGTCAGTGTAGTCAGCTCAGCTTTCCTCATTGAGACCGTGTCTGTGCCTCGACCTAGGTTGGGCAAAACTAAACATGGCGGTGTTCGCCTTAGCAATCTCACTAGGATAAAGACCTCCTCCATTCCTGTCATTATTGAAAGAGATTGTGATACCTCACATCTCAAAATAGGGCTACTTAATGTTAGATCCCTTACTTCAAAGGCACTTATAGTCAATGAACTAATCACTGATCATAATCTTGATGTGATTGGCCTGACTGAAACATGGCTTAAGCCTGATGAATTTACTGTGTTAAATGAGGCCTCACCTCCTGGCTACACTAGTGACCATATCCCCTGTGCATCCCGCAAAGGCGGATGTGTTGCTAACATTTACGATAGCAAATTTCTAATGACTAAAGTGACTCAAATTTCTTTTGAGCTTCTAGTCATGAAATCATGCAGCCTACTCAATCCCTTTTTATAGCTACTGTTTACAGGCCTCCTGGATCATATACAGCGTTCCTCATTGAGTTCCCTGAATTTCTATCGGACCTTGAAGTCATAGCAGATAATATTCTAATTTTTGGTGACTTTAATATTCACATAGAAAAGTCCATAGACCCACTCCAAAAGGCTTTCGGAGCCATCATCTACTCAGTGGGTTTTGTCCAACATGTCTCTGGACCCACTCACTGTCAGTCATACTCTGGACCTAGTTTTGTCCCATGGAATAAATGTTGTGGATCTTAATGTTTTTCCTCATAATCCTGGACTATCGGACCACCATTTTATTACGTTTGCAAATGCAACAAATCATCTGCTCAGACCCCAACCAAGGAACATCAAAAGTCGTGCTATAAATTCACAGACAACACAAAGATTCCTTGATGTCCTTCCAGACTCCCTCTGTCTACCCCAAGGACGTCAGAGAACAAAAATCAGTTAACCTCTTGGATTTAGGGGGCGCTATTTTAATTTTTGGATGAAAAATGTTCCCGTTTTAAACAAGATATTTTGTCACGAAAAGATGCTCGACTATGCATATAATTGAGAGCTTTGGAAAGAAGACACTCTGACATTTTTTGAAACTGCCTCATGCCAATGACTCCTTATATGGCCATGAATGAGCTACGAATGAGCTTACGTTTTCCACGTATTCCCCAAGGTGTCTACAGCATTGTGAAGTCTTTTTACGCATTTCCATTGAAGAATAGCCGTAAGGGAGCATATTTAGCAAGTGGTCACATGGTGTCTCCCGCAGAAAATCTTGCGTAAAATACTGAGGTAGCCATTTTTCCAATCGCTTCTTATGAGAAACCAATTGCCTCGATGGATATATTATCGAATATATATGTTAAAAACACCTTGAGGATGGATCCTAAACAACGTTTGCCGTGTTTCTGTCGATATTATGGAGTTAATTTTGAAAAAAGTTTGGCGTTGTAATGGTAGCATTTTCCGGTCGATTTCTCAGCCAAGCATGATGAACAAACGGGAGCTATTTCGCCTACAAAAATAATATTTTGGGAAAAAAGGAACATTTGCTATCTAACTGGGAGTCTCCTGAGTGAAAGCATCCGAAGTTCTTCAAAGGTAATTTGGTTGCTTTTCTTATTTTCATGAAAATGTTGCTTGCTGCCAGCAGAGCTAGCATAGCATTATGCCATGATAAACTTACACAAATGCTTGTCTAGCGTTGGCTGTAACGCATATTTTGAAAATCTGAGATGACAGTGTTGTTAACAAAAGGCTAAGCTTGTGTTTGAATATATTTATTTAATTTCATTTGCGATTTTCATGAGGAAAAATTACTAGGGGTATTTATGTCCGCTGCGTTATGCTAATTCGTTTGAGGCTATGATTACGCTCCCGGATCCGGGATTGCTCGTCGCAAGAGGTTAACCACCTAACTGAGGAACTCAATTTAACCTTGCGCAATACCCTAGATGCAGTTGCACCCCTAAAAACTAAAAACATTTCCCATAAGAAACTAGCTCCCTGGTATACAGATAATTCCCGAGCTCTGAAGCAAGCTTCCAGAAAATTGGAACGGAAATGGCGCCACACCAATCTGGAAGTCTTCCGACTAGCTTGGAAAGACAGTACCGTGCAGTATCGAAGAGCCCTTACTGCTGCTCGATCATCATATTTTTCCAACTTAATTGAGGAAGATCAGAACAATCCGAAATTAATTTTTGATTCTGTTGCAAAGCTAACTAAAAAGCAGCATTTCCCAAGAGAGGATGGCTTTCACTTCAGCAGTAATACATTCATGAACTTCTTTGAGGAAAAGATCATGATTATTAGAAAGCAAATTACAGACTCCTCTTTAAATCTGCGTATTCCTTCAAAGCCCAGTTGTCCTGAGTCTTCACAACTCTGCCAGGAACTAGGATCAAGAGAGACACTCAAGTGTTTTAGTACTATATCTCTTGACACAATGATGAAAATAATCATGGCCTCTAAACCTTCAAGCTGCATACTGGACCCTATTCCAACTAAACTACTGAAAGAGCTGCTTCCTGTGCTTGGCCCACCTATGTTGAACATAATAAACAGCTCTCTATCCACCGGATGTGTACCAAACTCACTAAAAGTGGCAGTAATAAAGCCTCTCTTGAAAAAGCCAAACCTTGACCCAGAAAATATTTAAAAAACTATCGGCCTATATCAAATCTTCCATTCCTCTCAAAATTTTTTGAAAAGGCTGTTGCGCAGCAACTCACTGCCTTCCTGAAGACAAACAATGTATATGAAATGCTTCAGCCTGGTTTTAGACCCCATCATAGCACTGAGACTGCACTTGTGAAGGTGGTAAATGACATTTTAATGGCATCAGACTGAGGCTCTGCATCTGTCCTTGTGCTCCTAGACCTTAGTGCTGCTTTTGATACCATCGATCACCACATTCTTTTGGAGAGATTGGAAACCCAAATTGGTCTACACGGACAAGTTCTGGCCTGGTTTAGATCTTAACTGTCGGAAAGATATCAGTTTGTCTCTGTGAATGGTTTGTCCTCTGACAAATCAACTGTAAATTTCAGTGTTCCTCAAGGTTCCGTTTTAGGACCACTATTGTTTTCACTATATATTTTACCTCTTGGGGATGTCATTCAAAAACATAAAGTTAACTTTCACTGCTATGCGGATGACACACAGCTGTACATTTCAATGAAACATGGTGAAGCCCCAAAATTGCCATAACAACGTTACTACAACGTATCCAATTGACCACCAGAGACATTCTTCAAAGGACAAAGGACTCGGTTTGGCAACACGGTCTTCCACCAACCTACTGAAGCGCAGCTCAGAGTAAATATTTATTGCATTTTCCTTTTCCAAATGGCCGGTAATTTAGAATGCATAAGATACTGTATTTACCATAGCACAGCTTCGCCCTTTGTTCCTCAGTCTTCCCGCTCTTTCACTCAAACCCATCCCCTTTTCTTTTGTGTAACAAGCTGTAATATCTGTTCCGCCGCTAGGGACGTTTTCCTTTATGACGTAATTTGTATGATTAATTATGTGTATGTGTAATTCTGTGTGATTAGTTAGGTATTTAGTAAATAAATAATTAAACCCAATTTTGCATTGCGGATTCAACTTGTTAGCCAGGGTTCGTGCAGATAAACAAGAATTTACAACTTTCAGATGAGACTGAATTAAGAAGACGATTAATATTGACTGCTATTGATGTAAAATATTACTAGGTCTCTAAGAGTTTATTCAGAAGATAACAGCTCGATAAATATTATTTTGTGGTGCCCCGACTCTCTACTTAATTACATTTACATGATTGTCAATCAGGTGATATTAATTACGGATAAATTATTTCATAGAATAGCATGTCATATCACTTAATCCGGCATAGCCAAAGCTTTATCCATAGCTCTATCTATGCATTTGAGTGGTTACATTTCTCCAGCCCCATCCCTCAGCTGGTTACCAAATCAGTGCCAGGGGGGCTACTCCTTTTTATAAACTACAGATTTAACCCACATTGTTATAAAAAAAAACGTTTCAAGGTAAATCACGCTGATTGTATTAGAATTTTTCTTATAATCTGTGCTGTTTTGCACCACGGAAATATTGCATTGAGAGCCGAAACAAATCATATAGATAGACGACTGGATGATCAAGTCAAAGAAAAAATATCCTACAATCTGCAAGGCACCCAAACTGTCAAATGTGAGTTCTCAGTGAAACAAATCTTTAGTTCTGTTATTTATCAGATCATTACATTATCAACCTTAGTGTGCATTTGTGAGCTTTGTACTCTCCCATGGTCCTGGTCATTATAATATAAATTGTAATGTACAGTAGGTATTATCAGGACTTTGTGCTAAGGTCAAGCATTTGATGAATTAAAAGGTACAATGTTCTCATTTGCTATGCTTTCTTTATTGATTAACAGAATGATCAGTGTTACACAGGAATCATTTAAATGTGTTACTTTTCTCAGGTTTTTCAAAATAATATCTGACTAACACAATGCAATATAAAACCTTACAACCCCTTGGTATATTCAGACGACTTAAACCTGCTGCTAAAATATAATTTATATAATTCAATTGTTAATTGATTGAAAACAACATTAAAGACAAATTTTCTACATTATCTCTGACAGTGACTTTATGACATAAAAGATAACATTGAGTGTCAGAAAAATATTAAAAAATTAAACTGATACATTGCCATGCAAAAGCTAATGTCTGTCACAATTTAAGGCTGATTCTACCTCTCCAACTCAGGTTTTTATTTGCCATACCAGAGGTAGAGGGGCATACCACTGTTGCCAGCATTCAGATTTCTATCGATGAGGATCAAGTCTGCCTCGTCATAAGGGCCAGTTACATCAGGGTTGGATGTAACGGTCAAGGCCTTGATAGGGAGAGATCCATTTTTCTTGATCCAGACAAACACTGGCTGACCGCATGTTCCCTCATTGAGGTTAACATTCACCATGGTGAAACCACGCTCCACTAGGATGGAATCCTGCTCACGGTTGATGCATGCATTCATCTCTGTGATCCCGCCGCCCACTGTGGTGGATTGACGGTACCAGAGGTAGATGGGTTTTCCTCCAGAACCTCTACTAAGATCTTCATCCAGCCGGATGTAGCCCTCGTTGGAAAGGTTGATGTGTTGTTGGAATGAGGTGGCGGCAGCAACGTCACAGATGTAGGTCTTACTCTTTCTCTTCAACCAGAGGGTGATGAAATCTCCTGAGTTACTGCGGTTCAGATTGCATGGTAACCTTTCCCAGCCAAGCTTGAATTGGTGGGCCTCTTCTTGCTCATTAGTGGTGAGGAAGATATCTTCAATGGGAATGTCATACTTAGGGCTTGCACCACTAGAGTACCACAGCTGGATGACGTCTCCTTGTGTTCCAGAGTTGAGGTTTTCTGGGAGCTCAGTGAACCCTGCTTTTTTCAGGACATCTTTCATTTCATCAGTGAATGAAAACTGGACTCTGGTGATGGGTTTACCATTGCCCTTTTTGTACCACATGTAAACTTTGGTGGTGGATGAAGTGCCTTTGTTGAGGTTGACATTTATCTTGTCATAGTCTTGGTCATGAAGCTGTTGGTCCATTTCAGGGGTAGTGGAGATTGCAATTTCTGTGATGTATTTAGAACCCATTTTGTGTCGTTGGAGACAAGTGTCTGTAAAGTGAGAATACATCGTGACATTGGTCAACACCTCATTTGTAGCAAGACATGACACACTAAATACACCAAAGACCAAGACATATGATAAGTATAAAATATGAAGGAATTAGCGGCCAGCTTTACTAAGTATATTCTCCAGGGGTCATAAAGGGGAAACATGGCTTGATAAAATGAAGACTTCAAGGATGAACTAAAACACCCTAAACAGATACTAAAACACCCTAAACAGATACTAAAACACCCTAAACAGATACTAAAACACCCTAAACAGATACTAAAACACCCTAAACATATACTAAAACAGCCTAAACAGATACTAAATCACCCTAAACAGATACTAAAACACCCTAAACAGATACTAAAACGCCCTAAAAAGATACTAAAACACCCTAAACAGATACTAAAACACCCTAAACAGATACTAAAACAGACACTTGTTCTCGGCTGAGACAAATGATTCATTATAATGATGTAAAATGAATTGGTTACTGAAAAAACAACACTAAAGCACATATTCACACATCAGGAGTGGTAACAACACCCCCTAGAGGACAGCATTAGTCATGTATTTGTTTTCCACTTACATTAATTATGATCCAAATTGAACACTGATTCTTTGATCATCTGAATCAGGTGTTATGGTGTTAGTGGAACAAGAGAAACCCATGTATCCCACCACCAACCTGCCCTTTATAGTAACACAGACATACTCATATACACATCAGAACCTTTCATTGGAAGTCATTTCTTTACCTGCGATGTTGAGTTCTTCCTCTGTTCTGGAGTGTCTTCTCTGGGAGATAGTGTCTTCTCTGGGAGAATGTGTCTTCTCTGGGAGAAAGTATGTTCTCTGGGAGAATGTGTCTTCTCTGGGAGAATGTATCTTCTCTGGGAGAATGTGTCTTCTCTGGGAGAATGTGTCTTCTCTGGGAGATAGTGTCTTCTCTGGGAGATAGTGTCTTCTCTGGGAGATAGTGTCTTCTCTAGGAGCTGTTGTCTTCTCTTGGAGATAGTGTCTTCTCTGGGAGAAAGTGTGTCCTCTGGGAGAATGTGTCTTCTCTGATAGAATGTACCTTCTCTGGGAGAAAGTGTCTTCTCTGGGAGAATGTGTCTTCTCCGGGAGAAAGTGTCTTCTCTGGGAGATAGTGTCTTCTCTGGGAGATAGTGTCTTCTCTGGGAGCTGGTGTCTTCTCTGTGAGACAGTGTCTTCTCTGGGCGAATGTGTCTTCTCTGGTAGAATGTATCTTCTCTGGTAGAATGTATCTTCTCTGGTAGAATGTATCTTCTCTGGTAGAATGTATTTTCTCTGGTAGAATGTATCTTCTCTGGGAGAATGTGTCTTCTCTGGGAACTGGTGTCTTCTCTGGAGAGATAGTGTCTTCTCCGGGAGAAAGTGTCTTCTCTGGTAGAATGTATCTTCTCTGGTAGAATGTATCTTCTCTGGTAGAATGTGTCTTCTGTGGGAGAATGTGTCTTCTCTGGGAGAATGTGTCTTCTCTTTTAGAATGTATCTTCTCTGGGAGAATGTATCTTCTCTGGTAGAATGTATCTTCTCTGGTAGAATGTATCTTCTCTGGGAGAATGTATCTTCTCTGGTAGAATGTATCTTCTCTGGTAGAATGTATCTTCTCTGGTAGAATGTATCTTCTCTGGGAGAATGTATCTTCACTTGTAGAATGTATCTTCTCTGGTAGAATGTATCTTCTCTGGTAGAATGTATCTTCTGTGGTAGAATGTATCTTCTCTGGCAGAATGTATCTTCTCTGGCAGAATGTATCTTCTCTGGTAGAATGTATCTTCTCTGGTAGAATATATCTTCTCTGGTAGAATGTATCTTCTCTGGCAGAATGTCTCTTCTCTGGTAGAATGTGTATTCTCTGGTAGAATGTGTCTTCTCTGGTAGAATGTATCTTCTCTGGGAGAAAGTGTCTTCTCTGGGAGAATGTGTCTTCTCTGGGAGAATGTGTCTTCTGTGAGAGAATTTGTCTTCTCTGGGAGAAAGAGTCTTCTCTGGGAGAATGCGTCTTCTCTGGTAGAATGTGTCTTCTCTGGTAGAATGTATCTTCTCTGGTAGAATGTATCTTCTCTGGTAGAATGTATCTTCTCTGGTAGAATGTATCTTCTCTGGTAGAATGTGTCTTCTCTGATAGAATGTATCTTCTCTGGTAGAATGTGTCTTCTCTGGTAGAATGTATCTTCTCTGGTAGAATGTATCTTCTCTGGTAGAATGTATCTTCTCTGGTAGAATGTGTCTTCTCTGATAGAATGTATCTTCTCTGGTAGAATGTGTCTTCTCTGGTAGAATGTATCTTCTCTGGTAGAATGTATCTTCTCTCGTAGAATGTATCTTCTCTGGTAGAATGTATCTTCTCTGGTAGAATGTATCTTCGCTGGGAGAAAGTGTCTTCTCTGGGAGAATGTATCTTCTCTGGGAGAATGTATCTTCTCTGGTAGAATGTATCTTCTCTGGTAGAATGTATCTTCTCTGATAGAATGTGTCGTCTCTGGGAGAATGTAACTTCTCTGGGAGAAAGTGTCTTCTCTGGGAGAATGTGTCTTATCTGGTAGAATGTATCTTCTATGGTAGAATGTATCTTCTCTGGTAGAATATATCTTCTCTGGTAGAATGTGTCTTCTCTGGTAGAATGTATCTTCTCTGGTAGAATGTGTCTTCTCTGGTAGAATTTATCTTCTCTGGTAGAATGTATCTTCTCTGGGAGAATGTATCTTCTCTGGTAGAATGTATCTTCTCTGGTAGAATGTATCTTCTCTGGGAGAATGTATCTTCTCTGGTAGAATGTATCTTCTCTGGTAGAATGTATCTTCTCTGGAAGAATGTATCTTCTCTGGGAGAATGTATCTTCACTTGTAGAATGTATCTTCTCTGGTAGAATGTATCTTCTCTGGTAGAATGTATCTTCTGTGGTAGAATGTATCTTCTCTGGCAGAATGTATCTTCTCTGGCAGAATGTATCTTCTCTGGTAGAATGTATCTTCTCTGGTAGAATATATCTTCTCTGGTAGAATGTATCTTCTCTGGTAGAATGTCTCTTCTCTGGTAGAATGTATCTTCTCTGGTAGAATGTATCTTCTCTGGGAAAATGTATCTTCTCTGGTAGAATGTGTATTCTCTGGTAGAATGTGTCTTCTCTGGTAGAATGTATCTTCTCTGGGAGAAAGAGTCTTCTCTGGGAGAATTTGTCTTCTCTGGGAGAATGTGTCTTCTGTGAGAGAATTTGTCTTCTCTGGGAGAAAGAGTCTTCTCTGGGAGAAAGTGTCTTCTCTGGGAGAATGTGGCTTCTCTGGTAGAATGTATCTTCTCTGGTAGAATGTATCTTCTCTCGTAGAATGTATCTTCTCTCGTTTAATGTATCTTCTCTGGTAGAATGTATCTTCTCTGGTAGAATGTATCTTCTCTGGGAGAATGTATCTTCTCTGGGAGAAAGTGTCTTCTCTGGGAGAATGTGGCTTCTCTGGTAGAATGTATCTTCTATGGTAGAATGTATCTTCTCTGGTAGAATATATCTTCTCTGGTAGAATGTGTCTTCTCTGGTAGAATGTATCTTCTCTGGTAGAATGTGTCTTCTCTGGTAGAATGTATCTTCTCTGGTAGAATGTATCTTCTCTGGGAGAATGTATCTTCTCTGGTAGAATGTATCTTCTCTGGTAGAATGTATCTTCTCTGGGAGAATATATCTTCTCTGGTAGAATGTATCTTCTCTGGTAGAATGTATCTTCTCTGGTAGAATGTATCTTCTCTGGGAGAATGTATCTTCACTTGTAGAATGTATCTTCTCTGGTAGAATGTATCTTCTCTGGTAGAATGTATCTTCTGTGGTAGAATGTATCTTCTCTGGCAGAATGTATCTTCTCTGGCAGAATGTATCTTCTCTGGTAGAATGTATCTTCTCTGGTAGAATATATCTTCTCTGGTAGAATGTATCTTCTCTGGTAGAATGTCTCTTCTCTGGTAGAATGTATCTTCTCTGGTAGAATGTATCTTCTCTGTGAAAATGTATCTTCTCTAGTAGAATGTGTATTCTCTGGTAGAATGTGTCTTCTCTGGTAGAATGTATCTTCTCTGGGAGAAAGAGTCTTCTCTGGGAGAATGTGTCTTCTCTGGGAGAATGTGTCTTCTGTGAGAGAATTTGTCTTCTCTGGGAGAAAGAGTCTTCTCTGGGAGAAAGTGTCTTCTCTGGGAGAATGTGGCTTCTCTGGTAGAATGTATCTTCTCTGGTAGAATGTATCTTCTCTCGTAGAATGTATCTTCTCTCGTTTAATGTATCTTCTCTGGTAGAATGTATCTTCTCTGGTAGAATGTATCTTCTCTGGGAGAATGTATCTTCTCTGGGAGAAAGTGTCTTCTCTGGGAGAATGTGGCTTCTCTGGTAGAATGTATCTTCTCTGGTAGAATGTATCTTCTCTCGTAGAATGTATCTTCTCTCGTAGAATGTATCTTCTCTGGTAGAATGTATCTTCTCTGGTAGAATGTATGTTCTCTGGGAGAATGTATCTTCTCTGAGAGAAAGTATCTTCTCTGGTAGAATGTATCTTCTCTGGTAGAATGTGTCTTCTCTGGTAGAATGTATCTTCTCTGGTAGAATGTGTCTTCTCTGGTAGAATGTATCTTCTCTGGTAGAATGTGTCTTCTCTGGTAGAATGTATCTTCTCTGGTAGAATGTGTCTTCTCTGGTAGAATGTATCTTCTCTGGTAGAATGTATCTTCTCTGGGAGAATGTATGTTCTCTGGGAGATAGTGTCTTCTCTGGGAGAATGTGGCTTCTCTGGTAGAATGTATCTTCTCTGGTAGAATGTATCTTCTTTCGTAGAATGTATCTTCTTTCGTAGAATGTATCTTCTCTCGTAGAATGTATCTTCTCTGGTAGAATGTATCTTCTCTGGTAGAATGTATCTTCTCTGGGAGAATGTATCTTCTCTGGGAGAAAGTGTCTTCTCTGGGAGAATGTGGCTTCTGTGGTGGAATATATCTTCTCTGGTAGAATGTATCTTCTCTGGTAGAATGTATCTTCTCTGGTAGATTGTATCTTCGCTGGGAGAAAGTGTCTTCTCTGGGAGAATGTATCTTCTCTGGGAGAATGTATCTTCTCTGTGAGAAAGTGTCTTCTCTGGGAGAATGTATCTTCTCTGGGAGAATGTATCTTCTCTGGTAGAATGTATCTTCTCTGGTAGAATGTATCTTCTCTGGTAGAATGTGTCTTCTCTGGTAGAATGTGTCTTCTGTGGGAGAATGTGTCTTCTCTGGTAGAAAGTAGCTTCTCTGGGAGAAAGTGTCTTCTCTGGGAGAATGTATCTTCTCTGGGAGAATGTATCTTCTCCGGTAGAATGTATCTTCTCTGGTAGAATGTATCTTCTCTGGAAGAATGTATCTTCTCTGGTAGAATGTATCTTCTCTGGTAGAATGTATCTTCTCTGGTAGAATGCATATTCTCTGGTAGAATGTATCTTCTCTTGTAGAATGTATCTTCTCTTGTAGAATGTATCTTCTCTGGCAGAATGTATCTTCTCTGGCAGGATGTATCTTCTCTGGCAGAATGTATCTTCTCTGGCAGAATGTATCTTCTCTGGGAGAATGTATCTTCTCTGGGAAAATGTATCTTCTCTGGTAGAATATGTCTTCTCTGGTAGAATGTGTCTTCTCTGGTAGAATGTGTCTTCTGTGGGAGAATTGGTCTTCTCTGGTAGAATGTATTTTCTCTGGGAGAAAGTGTCTTCTCTGGGAGAATGTATCTTCTCTGGGAGAATGTATCTTCTCTGGTAGAATGTATCTTCTCTGGTAGAATGTATCTTCTCTGGAAGAATGTATCTTCTCTGGTAGAATGAATCTTCTCTGGTAGAATGTATCTTCTCTGGTAGAATGTATCTTCTATTGTAGAATGTATCTTCTCTGGCAGAATGTATCTTCTCTGGTAGAATGTATCTTCTCTGGTAGAATGTATCTTCTCTGGTAGAATGTATCTTCTCTGGTAGTATGTATCTTCTCTTGTAGAATGTATCTTCTCTGGCAGAATGTATCTTCTCTGGCAGAATGTATCTTCTCTGGCAGAATGTATCTTCTCTGGGAGAATGTATCTTCTCTGGTAGAATGTATGTTCTGTTGGAGAATGTGTCTTCTGTGGGAGAATGTATCTTCTGTGGGAGAATGTGTCTGCTCTGGGAGAATTTGTCTTCTCTGGGAGAAAGTGTCTACTCTGGGAGAATGTGTATTCTCTGGTGGAATGTATCTTCTCTGGGAGAATGTGTCTTCTCTGGGAGATAGTGTCTTCTCTGGGAGAATGTGTGTTCTCTGGGAGAAAGTGTCTTCTCTGGGAGAAAGTGTCACATCGAAGAGCCGAGTTTGTCTTTTATACACTTTCTCCAGTTAAGTTGGCAAATGATTCACCATTCAGAGTTCTCCAGAATACGTATTCCTAGGAACTTTATCTTTCCTCCTCTTCAGACTACACCCTTCCCTAGTCATATCTCAACCTGTCCGTCCATTACCCAGTTCATGTCTCCTTTTGACCCTGACCTTAAAGTAGGAATCCATAGAGGTGAAACTGCCACTTCAGTTTGCGATATTATAACAAAGATGTTAATTCAAACAACAAAAACAAAATGATGATCGGACATCATTCCACATGATTACCTGAACAATAGAACAGCAGAGTATGTAGTAAAATGTTCTATTTGTTATTTATATATATTGTTTTAGAGGGTAGATCATATTTAATATTGCAGATAGATAGTGGATTCTCTCAGTGTAATTGTCTGCATCATTTCCAATCCCCCATTTATATATTTATATTATACTGATGTATTATTTTGCCCCTGACCCTACCACCCCTCCCCACATTATAGTAAACTAATGGACATCAACACTTAGGCTTCTACTACCATCTAATACATACTATATACATTTTACATACTAGATACATGTTACATACTATATACACACTATATACATGTTACATAGTATATACATGTTACATACTATGTACATGTTACATACTAGATACATGTTACATACTATATACATGTTACATACTATACACATATTACATACTAGATACATGTTACATACTATATACATGTTACATACTATATACACACTATATACATGTTACACACTATATACATGTTACATACTATATACATGTTACATACTATATACACACTATTCACATGTTACATACTATATACATGTTACATACTATATACACACTATGTACATGTTACATACTATATACATACTATATACATGTTACATACTATATACACACTATATACATGTTACATACTATATACATGTTACATACTATATACATGTTACATACTATGTACACACTATATAAATGTTACATACTATATACATTTTACAGACATAGTATATTTTATATTTGTAACGATCGTCGTCCTCGTCTGAGGAGGAGTATGAGAGATCGGACCAATATGCAGCGTGGTACGTGTCCATGTTAATTTATTCAACAGAACACTAAACAAAGTAACAACGGAGAATGAAACGAAACAGTTCTGAATGGTGACATACACTAAACAGAAAACATTCACCCACAAAACACAGGTGGGAAAAGGCTACCTAAGTATGATTCTCAATCAGAGACAACGAACAACACCTGCCTCTCATTGAGAACCATACCAGGCAAAACACATAAACACAACCTAGAAAAACGAACATAGACTGCTCACCCCAACTCACGCCCTTACCATACTAACACAAACACAAAATAAAGGAACTAAGGTCAGAACGTGACAGTACCCCCCCCCCCCCCCCCCCCAAAGGTGCGGACTCCGGCCGCAAAACCTGAACCTATAGGGAAGGGTCTGGGTGGGCGTCTGTCCGCGGTGGCGGCTCTGGCTCGGGACATGGACCCCACTCCATCATAGTCTCGGTCCACTTATTTCAATCAGATCAGTCTGCCTTACAATATAACTGAAAAACGTAGGACCTAATAAAACCATAGATTTTATTATTTAGATTTTATAAACAAATGATTTAAATCTTCAAATCATATTTTAGAAAAATACATTTAGAGATGTTTAATAATTGTGAAAAAAATATGACGTTTTATCCATTGACTTTTTGTTGGTTGAGTCCCCACTCTGTAGCTTTAACAATTCCTACAGCGCAACATTATTCAAGTGTAGAATACCCATTTAAAAAGCACACATTAGTTCAACAACTGCAGAGTTCGTGCCCTTGTTTTTTAAGACTTACTGGTGTTAATCAGATCTCCGGTCTTCTCTTCTTTTTCCTCCTCCCCCAATGTAACGGTAATCTCATCCTCCTCCTCTTTCACTCCAAAAACTGCATCCACCTCTTTCCCTTCCTCTTCTTTCACAGTAACATCCTCCCCCTCTTCCTCTTCTTTTACTGTAACATCTTCCTCCTTTTTCACTCTGAACTCGTCTTCCTCTTCTTTCACTGGAACAGCCTCATTCTCTACTTTTGTTACTGTGACATCCTCCTCTTCCTCCTCTTCTTTCACGACAACGTTCAGCCACAAACCCTCTTCCTCCGTCCAGCAGACCTCCTCTTCTTTATCAGGAAGAGAGTAGCTTAGTGAACTCATGGACGGGGATGTTATCTAGCCAACTAGGAAGATCACATCAGTGACTCAACCCACTCAAGTGACGCTCCCCTCCTAGGGACGGCATGAAAGAGCACCAGTAGGCCAGTGACTCAGCCCCTGTAATAGGGTTAGAGGCAGAGAATCCCAGTGGAAAGAGGGGAACCGGCCAGGCAGAGACAGCAAGGGCGGTTCGTTGCTCCAGAGCCTTTCCGTTCACCTTCACACTCCTGGGCCAGACTACACTCAATCATATGACCCACTGAAGAGATGAGTCTTCAGTAAAGACTTAAAGGTTGAGACCGAGTTTGCGTCTCTCACATGGGGAGGCAGACCATTCCATAAAAATGGAGCTCTATAGGAGAAAGCCCTGCCCCCAGCTGTTTGCTTAGAAATTCTAGGGACAATTAGGCCTGCGTCTTGTGACCGTAGCGTACGTGTAGGTATGCACGGCAGGACCAAATCAGAGAGATAGGGAGGAGCAAGCCCATGTAATGCTTTGTAGGAAATCAGCCCTTGACTTGACAGGAAGCCAGTGTAGCGAGGCTAGCACTGGAGTAATATGATCAAATTTTTTGGTTCTAGTCAGGATTCTAGCAGCCGTATTTAGCACCAACTGAAGTTTATTTAGTGCTTTATCCGGGTAGCCGGAGGGTAGAGCATTGCTGTAGTCTAACCTAGAACTAACAAAAGCATGGATTAATTTTTCTGCATCATTTTTGGACAGAAAGTTTCAGATTTTTGCAATGTTACGTAGATGGAAAAAAGCTGTCCTTGAAACAGTCTTGATATGTTCGTCAAAAGAGAGATCAGGGTCCAGAGTAACGCCGAGGTCCTTCACAGTTGTATTTGAGACGACTGTGCAACCATTAAGATTAATTGTCAGATTCAACAGAAGATCTCTTTGTTTCTTGGGACCTAGAACAAGCATCTCTGTTTTGTCCAAGTTTAAAAGTAGAACGTTTGCAGCCATCCACTTCCTTATGTCTGAAACACAGGCTTCTAGCAAGGGCAATTTTGGGGCTTCATCATGTTTCATTGAAATGCACAGCTGTGTGTCATCCGCATAGCAGTGAAAGTTAACATTATGTTTTCGAATGACATCCCCAAGAGCTAAGATATATAGTGAAAAACAATAGTGGCCCTAAAACGGAACCTTGAGGAACACCGAAATTTACAGTTGATTTGAGGACAAACCATTCACAGAGACAAACTGATATCTTTCCGACAGATAAGATCTAAACCAGGCCAGAACTTGTCCGTGTAGACCAATTAGGGTTTCCAATCTCTCCAAAAGAATGTGGTGATCGATGGTATGCAAAGCAGCACTCTAGAAGGTCTAGGAGCACGAGGACAGATGCAGAGCCTCGGTCTGATGCCATTAAAAGGTAATTTACCACCTTCACAAGCGCAGTCTCAGTGCTATGATGGGGTCTAAACCCAGACTGAAGCATTTCGTATACATTGTTTGTCTTCAGGAAGGCAGTGAGTTGCTGCGCAACAGCCTTTTCTAAAACTCTGGAGAGGAATGGAAGATTCAATATAGGCCGATAGTTTTTTTTATTTTCTGGGTCAAGGTTTGGCTTTTTCAAGAGAGGCTTAATTTCTGACACTTTTAATGAGTTTGGTACACATCCGGTGGATAGAGAGCCGTTTATTATGTTCAACATAGGAGGGCCAAGCACAGGAAGCAGCTCTTTCAGTAGTTTAGTTGGAATAGGGTCCAGTATGCAGCTTGAAGGTTTAGAGGCCATGATTATTTTCATCATTGTGTCAAGAGATATAGTACTAAAACACTTGAGTGTCTCTCTTGATCCTAGGTCCTGGCAGAGTTGTGCAAACTCAGGACAACTGAGCTTTGAAGGAATACGCAGATTTAAAGAGGAGTCCGTAATTTGCTTTCTAATAATCATGATCTTTTCCTCAAAGAAGTTCATGAATGTATTACTGCTGAAGTGAAAGCCATCCTCTCTTGGGAAATGCAGCTTTTTAGTTTTAGCTTTGCAACAGTATCAAAAATGAATTTCGGATTGTTCTTATTTTCCTCAATTAAGTTGGAACAATAGGATGATCGAGCAGCAGTAAGGGCTCTTCGATACTGCACGGTACTGTCTTTCCAAGCTAGTCGGAAGACTTCCAGATTGGTGTGGCGCCATTTCCGTTCCAATTTTCTGGAAGCTTGCTTCAGAGCTCGGGTATTTTCTGTGTACCAAGGAGCTAGTTTCTTATGAGAAATGTTTTTAGTTTTTAGGGGTGCAACTGCATCTGGGGTATTGCGCAAGGTTAAATTGAGTTCCTCAGTTAGGTGGGTAACTGATTTTTGTTCTCTGATATGCTTGGGTAGACAGAGGGAGTCTGGAAGGACATCAAGGAATCTTTGTGTTGTCTGTGAATTTATAGCACGACTTCTGATGTTCCAGATGGTCTGATCAGATGATTTGTTGCAATTGCAAACGTAATAAAATGGTGGTTCGATAGTCCAGGATTATGAGGAAAAACATTAAGATCCACAACATTTATTCCATGGGACAAAACTAGGTCCAGAGTATGACTGTGACAGTGAGTAGGTCCAGAGACATGTTTGACAAAACCCATTGAGTAGATGATGGCTCCGAAAGCCTTTTGGAGTGGTTCTGTGGACTTTTCCATGTGAATATTAAAGTCACCAAAAATTTGAATATTATCTGCTATGACTTCAAGGTCCGATAGGAATTCAGGGAACTCAATGAGGAACGCTGTATATGGCCCAGGAGGCCTGTAAACAGTAGCTATAAAAAGGGATTGAGTAGGCTGCATGATTTCATGACTAGAAGCTCAAAAGACGAAAACGTCATTTTTTTTTGTAAATTGAAATTTGCTATCGTAAATGTTAGCAACACCTCCGCCTTTGCGGGATGCACGGGGGATATGGTCACTAGTGTAGCCAGGAGGTGAGGCCTCATTTAACACAGCAAATTCATCAGGCTTAAGCCATGTTTCAGTCAGGCCAATCACATCAAGATTATGATCAGTGATTACTTCATTGACTATAATTGCCTTTGAAGTAAGGGATCTAACATTAAGTAGCCCTATTTTGAGATGTGAGGTATCACAATCTCTTTCAATAATGACAGGAATGGAGGAGGTCTTTATCCTAGTGAGATTGCTAAGGCGAACACCGCCATGTTTAGTTTTGCCCAACCTAGGTTGAGGCACAGACACGGTCTCAATGAGGAAAGCTGAGCTGACTACACTGACTGTGCTAGTGGCAGACTTCACTATGCTGGCAGGCTGGCTAACAGCCTGCTGCCTGGCCTGCACCCTATTTCATTGTGGAGCTAGAGGAGTTAGAGCCCTGTCTATGTTGGTAGATAAGATGAGAGCACCCCTCCAGCTAGGATGGAGTCCGTCACTCCTCAGCAGGTCAGGCTTGGTCCTGTTTGTGGGTTAGTCCCAGAAAGAGGGCCAATTATCTACAAATTCTACCTTTTGGGAGGGGCAGAAAACAGTTTTCAACCAGCGATTGAGTTGTGAGACTTTGCTGTAGAGCTCATCACTCCCCCTAACTGGGAGGGGGCCAGATACAATTACTCAATGCCGACACATCTTTCTAGTTGATTTACACGCTGAAGCTTTGTTGCGCTTGGTGATCTCTGACTGTTTCATCCTAATGTTGTTGGTGCCGACGAGGATAACAATATCTCTATACTCTCTACACTCGCCAGTTTTAGCTTTAGCCAGCACCATCGTCAGATTAGCCATAACGCTGCCCCCTGGTAAACAGTGTATGATCGTTTTGGTTGAAAGTTTCTGTCGGCTGAATGAGCGACACCGGTTGAGCATTCCTACAGCATTTCCCTCCAGAAACCGTGAGAAAGTTGTCCGGACGGTTTATACTACTATCTGTACTTACTGGTGGCACAGACGCTGTTTCATCCTTTCCTACACTGAAATTACCCTTGCCTAACGACTGCGTCTGAAGCTGGGCTTGTAGCACAGCTTCCTCGCCGTAAGGCGATCGTTCTCCTGTATATTATGAGTACAGCGACTGCAATTAGAAGGCATCATGTTAATGTTACAACTTAGCTACGGCTGTTGGAGGTCCTGACGAAAAAAATGTAATGAAAAAAAGTTGAGGGAAAAAACAAAAATAAACTGTAATTAAAAAGTAAAAACCGTAAAGTTGTCAGGTAGCAAAATAGGTTGGCAACAAAACGCACAGCCGCATGTAAACAAGTCTGCAAGTTGTGACCAGAAAAGGAAGTAGACAAATACATTTAAACTCAGTTTTTCACAGTTCCTGACATTTAATCCTAGTAAAAATTCCCTGTTTTAGGTCAGTTAGGATCACAACTTTATTTTAAGAATGTGAAATGTCAGAATAATAGTGGAGAGAATGATTTATTTCAGCTTTAATTTCTTTCATCACATTCCCAGTGGGTCAGAAGTTTACATACACTCAATTAGTATTTGGTAGCATTGCCTTTAAATTGTTTAACTTGGGTCAAATGTTTTGGGTAGCCTTCCACAAGCTTCCCACAATAAGTTGGGGGAATTTTGGCCCATTTCCTCCTGACAGAGCTGGTGTAACTGATAAGGGAATTTTAATGTAATGACTAAAGAATAATTAGACTAAAATCCAATAAGGTTTGGTTGAGACAAGTTAAGGGTGAGAAATGTGTGACTGAGAAAACACAGAGGACAATTGAACTATACATGACCTTTACTTGGTTGGAACTCTGAAAAACTTTAGACCGGAAAGAGGCCCTGTCAAGGCCCCTCTAAGAGAGGGAGGAAGGGAACAGCGAGGAACTGCCAGATGGGTAGAACAGTGAACAGTAAACGAGGAATGTGAACTGTGGAAAAAGATACAGCCCACCTACTGTTTGTGTGTGTGGGGGGGTGTGTGGGTATGTGGGGTGGTATAAAGACTACGCACATTTTGGTTGACTTTGGAACGTTCTCTGAATAAAGAACAAGAAACCTTTTGCAGAATCTGAGTCTTTGCCTAATTATTATCAGACCTTGAGGATGAAGTGCATTTCAACTGGTTCTCATTAAAAATCTAAATGAAATGTTAAAGTTACAGTACAATCATCAAGGAGGAGGTCAAACTCATTGGGATAGACCTTCACAGTTTGATGCCAAGGATGCACTACTGCAAAATCAACACCCTTCATGTACAAACGTGTGTAACTACAAAAAACAAATGTATACGAGGTTAGTTGGTTTATCCATGGAAGAAGTCAGCAACCTTTCCGCTAGTCAAGATTGGCTGAGATAATGAGTGGACTGGACATGCCGAGAGAGGAGTTCAGATTGGTCTCCCATGTGGCACATTTCTGTCTATAATATGAGCAGGTCTGTCTGTGTAGGTAATCATTTCTAACACTGCTTTTTTGAAAGATATCACGTAGTAGAAGTGCATAAGTGTTGCTCTCCGCTTTCTGGAGAAGCGAGTTTTGAAATCAGTGGACTAAGAGCATGATAGCTAACGACGTAGAGAACATTCTGCCGTTTGATTTTAAATAGGCTGACAGAGTCAAAAGGAGAACACACAGAAGGCTCTGGATTACATCTTCAAACTAAGGGTAACCATGGCATCCGTGACAGAGAGGGAGAAGCGTCCATATAAATGGGTACGAGAGACTAGCTACATTTTCAGATATTACACGTTTCAAATTTTGATAGAAGTAGTTTTCATATCAAATTAAAGTAGTACACAAAATTTGAAACGTGTAATATCTGAAAATGTAGCTAGCTAACGTTAGCTGGCTGGCTAGCTATCTAACATTACATGTATGATATGTGTAGTATCTCAGAGCCATTTGTATTGCTAGTTATAACCTAATTTTAGCTAGGTAACATTGAACCTGTTTGATTAGGTACCTGCAGATTCATGTAGTTGGGATTGAGTTGGGATTATGCCTGACACCCTAGACCCACTCCAATTTGCTTACCGCCCAAATAGGTCCACAGATGACGCAATCTCAACAACACTGCACACTGCCCTAACCCATCTGGACAAGAGGAATATCTATGTGAGAATGCTGTTCATCGACAACAGCTCAGCATTTAACACCATAGTACCCTCCAAACTCGTCATCAAGCTCGAGACCCTGGGTCTCGACCCCGCCCTGTGCAACTGGGTACTGGACTTTCTGACGGGCCGCCCCCAGGTGGTGAGGGTAGGTAACAACATCTCCACCCCGCTGATCCTCAACACTGGGGCCCCACAGGGTTGTGTTCTGAGCCCTCTCCCATACTCCCTGTTCACCCACGACTGCGTGGCCATGCACGCCTCCAACTCAATCATCAAGTTTACGGACGACACTACAGTGGTAGGCTTGATAACCAACAACGACAAGAAGGCCTACAGGGAGGAAGTGAAAGCCCTCGGAGTGTGGTGTCAGGAAAATAACCTCACACTCAACGTCAACAAAACAAAGGAGATGATTGTGGACTTCAGGAAACAGCAGAGGGAACACCCCCTTATCCACATCGATGGGACAGTAGTGGAGAGGGTAGTAAGTTTTAAGTTCCTTGGCGTACGCATCAAGGACAAACTGAATTGGTCCACACACACAGACAACGTCGTGAAGAAGGAGGAGCAGCGCCTCTTCAACCTCAGGAGGCTGAAGAAATTTGGCAAAAGCACTCACAAACTTCTACAGATGCACAATCGAGAGCATCCTGTCAGGCTGTATCATAGTACCCTGGTACGGCAACTGCTCCGCCCACAACCGTAAGGCTCTCCAGAGGGTAGTGAGGTCTGCACAACGCATCACCGGGGGCAAACTACCTGCCCTCCAGGACACCTACACCATCCGATGTCACAGGAAGGCCATAAAAATCATCAAGGACAACAACCACCCGAGCCACTGCCTGTTCACCCCGCTATCATCCAGAAGACGAGGTCAATAGAGGTGCATCAAAGCAGGGACCGAGAGACTGAAAAACAGCTTCTATCTCAAGGCCATCGGACTGTTAAACAGCCACCACTAACATTGAGTGGCTGCTGCCAACACACTGACTCAACTCCAGCCACTTTAGTAATGGGAATTGATGGAAATTGATGGACAATATATCACTAGCCACTTTAAACAATGCGACTTCATATAATGTTTATATACCCTACATTACTCATCTCATATGTATATGTATATACTGTACTCTATATCATCTATATCATCTACTACATCTTTATGTAATACTTGTATCACTATCCACGTTAAACTATGCCACTTAGTTTACATACCCTACATTACTCATCTCATATGTATGTACTGTACTCGATACCATCTACTGCATCTTGCCTATGCCGTTCTGTACCATCACCCATTAATATATCTTTATGTACATATTCTTTATCCCTTTACACTTGTGTGTATAAGACAGTAGTTTTGGAATTGTTAGCTAGATTACTCGTTGGTTATTACTGCATCGTCGGAACTAGAAGCACAAGCATTTCTCTACACTCGCATTAACATCTGCTAACCATGTGTATGTGACAAATAAAATTTTATTTGATTTTATTTGATTTGATTAGAGGTAGAAGTGATGATTCACTGAACCCGGAGATCTTCAGAAAGTGTGGTCCAACAGGGTTACTTCACTAGAATTCTTTAAACACTATGAATAGTCCGTGTCTCTATCTCGGGAATGGTCAATGCCTTTCACACACACACACACACACACACACACACACACACACACACACACACACACACACACACACACACACACACACACACACACACACACACACACACACACTACAACAAAGATGTTACTTCAAACACTATATTTTTCCCGGACATCATTCCACATGATTGCACAATGGAACAACAATGTACTATGGTTTTATTTCTACATATTTGTTTTAGAGGCAGATCATCTTTAATATTGCAGATTGTTGCTTCTATCAATGTAATTGTCTGCATCATAGTTTCCAATTCCCCATATATATACAGTACCAGTCAAAAGTTGACACACCTACTCATTCCAGGGGTTTTCTTTAAAATAGGGCTATCTTCTGTATACCACCCCTACCTAGTCACAACACAACGGAAATAAATTCCACAAATGAACTTTTAACAAGGCACATCGGTTAATTGAAATGCATTCCAGGTGACTACCTCTTGAAGCTGGTTGAGAGAATGCCAAAAATATATTTTGATTTGTTTAACACTTTTTTGGTTACTACATGATTCCATATGTGTTATTTCATAGTTGTTATGTCTTCACTATTATTCTACAAGTTAGAAAAGAGTAAAAATAACAAAAAGCACTTGAATGAGTAGGTGTGTCCAAACTTTTGACAGGTACAATATGTTTAGTTTTTTTACACACATTTTTTACATTAGTTATTATTTTATTTAAATCTACCCTCAACCTCTCCCATCTATCACTCAAGTTTCTACAGATTGAAAAGATGATCACTTTTCATAAGAGTATTATTATACTATTTATAAATTGACAATGACCTTCAAATCACCCAGCAGTGCTACATGCAGAGTTAGATCCAGGTAAATGTTGCAATTCTTCTGCCATTCCTGAACATGGAACCAAGAAAAAGCTATGTATGGGCAATCCCAAAACAAGTGATCTAATGTACTTGAAAGCTGTGCTTTGACATTGCAGTGTTTTACTCAATATTTAATGTAGACCATTTGAAATGTAAAAATGCATGACCAAGATTGTTTCATTTGCACACGAAAGAGAGAAAGAACCAAGTTTGTATGATTATTTTGTATGTGGTGTTTCAATATCAGGTGTTGATGTCACTAAGTTGATCTGTCAACGGCAGTTTGTAGTGTCCAAGATGATCAAGGTCTCTTTTCCAAGGCAGCGCTGCATCTCACTATTACACAACAATGAAACTAAACAGCAGCTTGTAGTGTCCAAGATGATCAAGGTCTCTTTTCCAAGGCAGCCCTGCATCTCACTATTACACAACAATGAAACTAAACAGCAGCTTGTAGTGTCCAAGATGATCAAGGTCTCTTTTCCAAGGCAGCGCTGCATCTCACTATTACACAACAATGAAACTAAACAGCAGCTTGTAGTGTCCAAGATGATCAAGGTCTCTTTTCCAAGGCAGCGCTGCATCTCACTATTACACAACAATGAAACTAAACAGCAGCTTGTAGTGTCCAAGATGATCAAGGTCCCTTTTCCAAGGCAGCGCTGCATCTCACTATTACACAACAATTAAACTAAACAGCAGCTTAGTAGCATAGAAATACACCAAAGACAACAATATATACAGAACAACCACTGGACACGTTCAGATAGTATCTCCAGTTTGGAAGTGCTTCCATCTGTTTTCTGTCTAACTAGCATGACCCTGTTATAAAGAGGTTGGCTTCACACTAGTTAACATTGTAACAACACAGCTTAATGACAGCATAGGCTCCATCTAGTGATTGAAATAATAGTATATGTTTATAGAATATTAAAACTTTATTGGGAAGAAAACTCATGACAAAATACATATTCATAACCTGATCACTGTAATAAAATATTGCAAAATAAAGCAAATGGGGGTTGAGTCGAATCGTTTTAAGATGGGCATACCATGGATCATTTAGCTATTGAATTTGAGAAGGTCTTTCGGTTGTGGTGGAGAAATCAGAATTAGCTAAGTAACAAAGGTAATTAATATGTCTAATCTGCAGAATATGCTGATATGATTGAACTGTTGATCTCTTGTCATTAGAATGTCTCCTTTCTGAGTCTGGTGATCTCTTGTCATTAGAATGTCTCCTTTCTGAGTCTGGTGATCTCTTGTCATTAGAATGTCTCCTTTCTGAGTCTGGTGATCTCTTGTCATTAGAATGTCTCCTTTCTGAGTCTGGTGATCTCTTGTCATTAGAATGTCTCCTTTCTGAGTCTGGTGATCTCTTGTCATTAGAATGTCTCCTTTCTGAGTCTGGTGTTGCTCTTCCTCCCTCATATGAGCCTCAGTCACCTGGGGACCAGAGAGGGGAGAAGTCAGGTTTGTCTATCACATGTCGCTGTTGCTATGCAGAATATCAGAAAGAGAATAGGGCAAAGGAGGTCAGAAGGAAACATTGTTGCCCTGGCGTGAGTACCATGGTGTGAGTAATGGGAACCAATCACTTGTCTCCACAGTGTCTGTGCGTCAGTCACCTCCTCCTAGGGGGAGATTGTTAACTCCCCTAGTTCAAGGTGGAAACTAAGTAACAACACATTTCCTAAGTACTGAACAAAACAAAGTTCTTTGTATTTGGGGCCTAAGGTCGGGCACAGGATGTGTGGGTTTTTTTTACACAAAACTAGGCACAAAACTACCACCGTAGTCATTTTTTAAAAGGGTAACGGTTTGCTTTAGATGACTCCGGGACATTTTGCATAGAGTGGTCATATTAGTTTGTAGGTCATATTAGTTTGTTATTTCACAGTTTATATGTTTTCAGTATTATTCTACAATGTAGAAAGTTGTAAAAAAGTATGAAAAATCCTGGAATGAGTAGGTGTTTCCAAACTTTTAACTGGTACAGTATACATGTATACATATACATATATATATGTACATACATATATACACTCATATATATATACATACAGTGCCTTGCGAAAGTATTCGGCCCCCTTGAACTTTGCGACCTTTTTCCACATTTCAGGCTTCAAACATAAAGATATAAAACTGTAAAACTTTTAAAAAACTTTTTTTGTGAAGAATCAACAACAAGTGGGACACAATCATGAAGTGGAACGACATTTATTGAATATGTCAAACTTTTTAACAAATCAAAAACTGAAAAATTGGGCGTGCAAAATTATTCAGCCCCTTTACTCTCAGTGCAGCAAACTCTCTCCAGAAGTTCAGTGAGGATCTCTGAATGATCCAATGTTGACCTAAATGACTAATGATGATAAATACAATCCACCTGTGTGTAATCAAGTCTCCGTATAAATGCATCTGCACTGTGATAGTCTCAGAGGTCCGTTAAAAGCGCAGAGAGCATCATGAAGAACAAGGAACACACCAGGCAGGTCCGAGATACTGTTGTGAAGAAGTTTAAAGCCGGATTTGGATACCAAAATATTTCCCAAGCTTTAAACATCCCAAGGAGCACTGTGCAAGCGATAATATTGAAATGGAAGGAGTATCAGACCACTGCAAATCTACCAAGACCTGGCCGTCCATCTAAACTTTCAGCTCATACAAGGAGAAGACTGATCAGAGATGCAGCCAAGAGGCCCATGATCACTCTGGATGAACTGCAGAGATCTACAGCTGAGGTGGGAGACTCTGTCCATAGGACAACAATCAGTCGTATATTGCACAAATCTGGCCTTTATGGAAGAGTGGCAAGAAGAAAGCCATTTCTTAAAGATATCCATAAAAAGTGTTGTTTAAAGTTTGCCACAAGCCACCTGGGAGACACACCAAACATGTGGAAGAAGGTGCTCTGGTCAGATGAAACCAAAATTGAACTTTTTGGCAACAATGCAAAACGTTATGTTTGGCGTAAAAGCAACACAGCTGAACACACCATCCCCACTGTCAAACATGGTGGTGGCAGCATCATGGTTTGGGCCTGCTTTTCTTCAGCAGGGACAGGGAAGATGGTTAAAATTGATGGGAAGATGGATGGAGCCAAATACAGGACCATTCTGGAAGAAAACCTGATGGAGTCTGCAAAAGACCTGAGACTGGGACGGAGATGTGTCTTTCAACAAGACAATGATCCAAAACATAAAGCAAAATCTACAATGGAATGGTTCAAAAATAAACACATCCAGGTGTTAGAATGGCCAAGTCAAAGTCCAGACCTGAATCCAATCGAGAATCTGTGGAAAGAACTGAAAACTGCTGTTCACAAATGCTCTCCATCCAACCTCACTGAGCTCGAGCTGTTTTGCAAGGAGGAATGGGAAAAAATGTCAGTCTCTCGATGTGCAAAACTGATAGAGACATACCCCAAGCGACTTACAGCTGTAATCGCAGCAAAAGGTGGCGCTACAAAGTATTGAGTTAAGGGGGCTGAATAATTTTGCACGCCCAATTTTTCAGTTTTTGATTTGTTAAAACAGTTTGAAATATCCAATTATTGTCGTTCCACTTCATGATTGTGTCCCACTTGTTGTTGATTCTTCACAAAAAAATACAGTTTTATATCTTTATGTTTGAAGCCTGAAATGTGGCAAAAGGTCGCAAAGTTCAAGGGGGCCGAATACTTTCGCAAGGCACTGTATATACACTCACATATATATATATATATATATCTATTTACACAAAACTAGGCACAAAACTACCACCATACTCATTTTTTAAAAGCGTAACGGTTCGCTTTAGATGACTCCGGTGACATTTTGTCACGCCCTGGTCTTGTGTTTTCTTTATTTTGGTCAGGCCAGGGTGTGACATGGGTTATTTATGTGGTGTGTTTTGTCTTGGGGTTTTTTGTAGGTTATGGGATTATAGTAGAGTTGTCTAGGTAAGTCTATGGTTGTCTGGAGTGGTTCTCAATCAGAGGCAGTTGTTTATCGTTGTCTCTGATTGGGAACCACATTTAGGCAGCCATATTCTTTGAGTGTTTTGTGGGTGATTGTTCCTGTCTCTGTGTTTGTTTGTTTTTTACGTTTAGTGTTTAGTAGTGTTTAGTATTGTTCATGTTTATCTTTTATTAAAGATGTATCGAAATAACCACGCTGCATTTTGGTCCTCCTCTCCTTCGACGGAAGAAAACCTTAACAGATTTTGCATGTCGTTTGTAGGTCATATTAGTTTATAGGTCTTGTTAGTTTGTAGGTCATATTAGTTTATAGGTCTTGTTAGTTTGTAGGTCATATTAGTTTGTAGGTCATATTAGTTTGTAGGTCATATTAGTTTGTAGGTCATATTAGTTTGTAGGTCATATTAGTTTGTATTAGTTTGTTGGTCATATTAGTTTGTAGGTCATATTAGTTTGTAGGTCATATTAGTTTGTAGGTCATATTAGTTTGTAGGTCGTATTAGTTTGTATTAGTTTGTTGGTCATATTAGTTTGTATTAGTTTGTAGGTCATATTAGTTTGTAGGTCATATTAGTTTGTAGGTCATATTAGTTTGTAGGTCATATTAGTTTGTATTAGTTTGTTGGTCATATTAGTTTGTAGGTCATATTAGTTTGTAGGTCATATTAGTTTGTTGGTCATATTAGTTTGTAGGTCATATTAGTTTGTAGGTCATATTAGTTTGTAGGTCATATTAGTTTGTAGGTCGTATTAGTTTGTATTAGTTTGTTGGTCATATTAGTTTGTATTAGTTTGTAGGTCATATTAGTTTGTAGGTCATATTAGTTTGTAGGTCATATTAGTTTGTAGGTCATATTAGTTTGTATTAGTTTGTTGGTCATATTAGTTTGTAGGTCATATTAGTTTGTAGGTCGTATTAGGTCATATTAGTTTGTAGGTCGTATTAGTTTGTAGGTCATATTAGTTTGTTGGTCATATTAGTTTGTAGGTCATATTAGTTTGTAGGTCGTATTAGTTTGTAGGTCATATTAGTTTGTAGGTCGTATTAGTTTGTAGGTAGTATTAGGTCATATTAGTTTGTAGGTCGTATTAGTTTCAAATCAAATCAAATCAAATGTATTTATATAGCCCTTCGTACATCAGCTGATATCTCAAAGTGCTGTACAGAAACCCAGCCTAAAACCCCAAACAGCAAGCAATGCAGGTGTAGAAGCACGGTGGCTAGGAAAAACTCCCTAGAAAGGCCAAAACCTAGGAAGAAACCTAGAGAGGAACCAGGCTATGTGGGGTGGCCAGTCCTCTTCTGGCTGTGCCGGGTGGAGATTATAACAGAACATGGCCAAGATGTTCAAATGTTCATAAATGACCAGCATGGTCGAATAATAATAAGGCAGAACAGTTGAAACTGGAGCAGCAGCACAGCCAGGTGGACTGGGGACAGCAAGGAGTCATCATGTCAGGTAGTCCTGGGGCATGGTCCTAGGGCTCAGGTCCTCCGAGAGAGAGAGAAAGAGAGAAGGAGAGAATTAGAGAACGCACACTTAGATTCACACAGGACACCGAATAGGACAGGAGAAGTACTCCAGATATAACAAACTGACCCTAGCCCCCCGACACATAAACTACTGCAGCATAAATACTGGAGGCTGAGACAGGAGGGGTCAGGAGACACTGTGGCCCACTCCGAGGACACCCCCGGACAGGGCCAAACAGGAAGGATATAACCCCACCCACTTTGCCAAAGCACAGCCCCCACAACACTAGAGGGATATCTTCAACCACCAACTTACCATCCTGAGACAAGGCTGAGTATAGCCCACAAAGACCTCCGCCACGGCACAACCCAAGGGGTGGGGGGGGGGGGGGGGGGCGCCAACCCAGACAGGATGACCACATCAGTGACTCAACCCACTCAGTTTGTAGGTCGTATTAGTTTGTAGGTCATATTAGTTTGTAGGTCATATTAGTTTGCAGGTCGTATTAGTTTGTTGGTCATATTAGTTTGTAGGTCATATTAGGTCATATTAGTTTGTAGGTCTGTTAGTTTGTAGACCGAACCGTTCGGACGCTACAGATGTTTTAATGACAAGACAGGTTTTCAGGATCTCTCCTGGTCTGACAAACACCACTCTTGCTCTGACACTTTTCACTAAAGAAGAGGAATTGCAACATCGGCTGATGTGGTGGATTGAGACACATCCAATGCACCTAACATCTCTAGCCTAAACAGACAGATTTTATGGGGATTGTTTTTTTACTGGATTTCTGCAGGGCTCCAAACATTTTAGACTAAGGGTTAAGAAACACAATTGGTTCAAGAAAATTGTAATTAAAAAAATAGACCAGGTTGCAAAATTGTTGGGAAGAGAGTCCAATGTATCAATTCCTTTATGATTTATGAACTGATACATAAAATGACCCCGGATTCAAAACTTAAGAGTTTTTCATTATTACACAACATTCTCTCAACCAATAGAATGTTATATACAGTGGGGAGAACAAGTATTTGAAACACTGCCGATTTTGCAGGTTTTCCTACTTACAAAGCATGTAGAACGTCTGTATTTTTTATCATAGGTACACTTCAACTGTGAGAGACGGAATCTAAAACAAAAATCCAGAAAATCACATTGTATGATTTGAAAGTAATTAATTTAGTACAGAAACCTTTGTTTGCAATTACAGAGATCATACGTTTCCTGTAGTTCTTGACCAGGTTTGCACACACTGCAGCAGGGATTTTGGCCCACTCCTCCATACAGACCTTCTCCAGATCCTTCAGGTTTCTGGGCTGTCGCTGGGCATTACGGACTTTCAGCTCCCTCCAAAGATGTCCTATTGGGTTCAGGTCTGGAGACTGGCTAGGTCACTCCAGGACCCTGAGATGCTTCTTATGGAGCCACTCCTTAGTTGCCCTGGCTGTGTGTTTCGGGTCCTTGTCATGCTGGAAGACCCAGCCACGACCCATCTTCAATGCTCTTACTGAGGGAAGGAGGTTGTTGGCCAAGATACATGGCCCCATCCATCCTCCCCTCAACACGGTGCAGTCGTCCTGTCCCCTTTGCAGAAAAGCATCCCCAAAGAATGATGTTTCCACCTCCATGCTTCACGGTTGGGATGGTGTTCTTGGGATTGTACTCATCCTTCTTCTTCCTCCAAACACAGCGAGTGGAGTTTAGACCAAAAAGCTATATTTTTGTCTCACCAGACCACATGACCTTCTCCCATTCCTCCTCTGGATCATCCAGATGGTCATTGGCAAACTTCAGACGGGCCTGGACATGCGCTGGCTTGAGCAGGGGGACCTTGCATGTGCTGCAGGATTTTAATCCATGACGGCGTAGTGTGTTACTAATGGTTTTCTTTGAGACTGTGGTCCCAGCTCTCTTCAGGTCATTGACCAGGTCCTGCCGTGTAGTTCTGGGCTGATCCCTCACCTTCCTCATGATCATTGATGCCCCACGAGGTGAGATCTTGCATGGAGCCCCAGACCGAGGGTGATTGACCGTCATCTTGAACTTCTTCCATGTTCTAATAATTGCGCCAACAGTTGTTGCCTTCTCACCAAGCTGCTTTCCTATTGTCATGTAGCCCATCCCAGCCTTGTGCAGGTCCACAATTTTATCTCTGATGTCCTTACACAGCTCTCTGGTCTTGGCCATTGTGGAGAGGTTGGAGTCTGTTTGATTGAGTGTGTGGACAGGTGTCTTTTATACAGGTAACAAGTTCAAACAGGTGCAGTTAATACAGGTAATGAGTGGAGAACAGGGAGCCTTCTTAAAGAAAAACTAAAAGGTCTGTGAGAACCGGAATTCTTACTGGTTGGTAGGTGATTAAATACTTATGTCATGCAATAAAATGCAAATTAATTACTTAAAAATCATACAATGTGATTTTCTGGATTTTTTTTTTGATTCCGTCTCTCACAGTTGAAGTGTACCCATGATAAAAATTACAGACCTCTACATGCTTTGTAAGAAGGAAAACCTGCAAAATTGGCAGTGTAACAAATACTTGTTCTCCCCACTGTATATGGGGGATACAACCATCCCAGCTCTGCAGATTTTGCTGCGTAGAGTCAGAATCATTAGATCACTCATTTTGGTACTGCCCATATGTGGCTTGTTTTGGTACTGCCCAAATGTAGCTCATTTTGGTACTGCCCAAATGTAGCTTATTTTGGTACAGCCCATATGTGGCTTATTTTGGTACAGCCCATATGTGGCTTGCTTTTGGTCACAGGTTCAGGAATTGCTGAGGCAGTGCTTTTTGCAAACACCACTGCTGGATGTTTTCAGAGACAGATGGGAGGAGTTGAGGGTAACTGGATGGTTTTCAGAGACAGATGGGAGGAGTTGAGGGTAACTGGATGGTTTTCAGAGACAGATGGGAGGAGTTGAGGGTAACTGGATGGTTTTCAGAGACAGATGGGAGGAGTTGAGGGTAACTGGATGGTTTTCAGAGACAGATGGGAGGAGTTGAGGGTAACTGGATGGTTTTCAGAGACAGATGGGAGGAGTTGAGGGTAACTGGATGGTTTTCAGAGACAGATGGGAGGAGTTGAGGGTAACTGGATGGTTTTCAGAGACAGATGGGAGGAGTTGAGGGTAACTGGATGGTTTTCAGAGACAGATGGGAGGAGTTGAGGGTAACTGGATGGTTTTCAGAGACAGATGGGAGGAGTTGAGGGTAACTGGATGGTTTTCAGAGACAGATGGGAGGAGTTGAGGGTAACTGGATGATTTTCAGAGACAGATGGGAGGAGTTGAGGGTAACTGGATGATTTTCAGAGACAGATGGGAGGAGTTGAGGGTAACTGGATGATTTTCAGAGACAGATGGGAGGAGTTGAGGGTAACTGGATGGTTTTCAGAGACAGATGGGAGGAGTTGAGGGTAACTGGATGGTTTTCAGAGACAGATGGGAGGAGTTGAGGGTAACTGGATGGTTTTCAGAGACAGATGGGAGGAGTTGAGGGTAACTGGATGATTTTCAGAGACAGATGGGAGGAGTTGAGGGTAACTGGATGGTTTTCAGAGACAGATGGGAGGAGTTGAGGGTAACTGGATGGTTTTCAGAGATAGATGGGAGAAGTTGAGGGTAACTGGATGGTTTTCAGAGACAGATGGGAGGAGTTGAGGGTAACTGGATGGTTTTCAGAGACAGATGGGAGGAGTTGAGGGTAACTGGATGGTTTTCAGAGACAGATGGGAGGAGTTGAGGGTAACTGGATGGTTTTCAGAGACAGATGGGAGGAGTTGAGGGTAACTGGATGGTTTTCAGAGACAGATGGGAGGAGTTGAGGGTAACTGGATGGTTTTCAGAGACAGATGGGAGGAGTTGAGGGTAACTGGATGGTTTTCAGAGACAGATGGGAGGAGTTGAGGGTAACTGGATGGTTTTCAGAGATAGATGGGAGGAGTTGAGGGGAGCTGAATGGTGGGACAAAAAATACTTAATATAAAATATACTGTGTCTGACATGTATATAGTATGTAACATGTATATAGTATGTAACATGTATATTGTATGTAACATGTATATAGTATGTAACATGTTTCTAGTGTGTAACATGTATATAGTATGTAACATGTATATAGTATGTATTAGATGTTAGTAGAAGCCTAAGTGTTGATGTCCATTAGTTTACTATAATGTGGGGAGGGGTGGTAGGGTCAGGGGCAAAATAATACATCAATATAATATAAATATATACATGGGGGATTGGAAATGATGCAGACAATTACACTGAGAGAAGCCACTATCTATCTGCAATATTAAATATGATCTACCCTCTAAAACAATATATATAAATAACAAATAGAACATTTAACTACATACTCTGCTGTTCTATTGTTCAGGTAATCATGTGGAATGATGTCCGATCATCATTTTGTTTTTGTTGTTTGAATTAACATCTTTGTTATAATATCGCCAACTGAAGTGGCAGTTTCACCTCTATGGATTCCTACTTTAAGGTCAGGGTCAAAAGGAGACATGAACTGGGTAATGGATGGACAGGTTGAGATATGACTAGGGAAGGGTGTAGTTTGAGGAGGAGGAAAGATAAAGTTCCTAGGAATACGTATTCTGTAGAACTCTGAATGGTGAATCATTTGCCAAAGTGTATAAAAGAGAAACTCAGATCTTCGATGTGACACTTTCTCCCAGAGAAGACACAATCTCCCAGAGAAGACACAATCTCCCAGAGAAGACACATTCTCCCAGAGAAGACATTATCTCCCAGAGAAGACACAATCTCCCAGAGAAGACACAATCTCCCAGAGAAGACACAATCTCCCAGAGAAGACACAATCTCCCAGAGAAGACACAATCTCCCAGAGAAGACACATTCTCCCAGAGAAGACACTATCTCCCAGAGAAGACACATTCTCCCAGAGAAGACACAATCTCCCAGAGAAGACACAATCTCCCAGAGAAGACACATTCTCCCAGAGAAGACACTATCTCCCAGAGAAGACACTATCTCCCAGAGAAGACACTATCTCCCAGAGAAGACACTATCTCCCAGAGAAGACACTCCAGAACAGAGGAAGAACTCAACATCGCAGGTAAAGAAATGACTTCCAATGAAAGGTTCTGATGTGTATATGAGTATGTCTGTGTTACTATAAAGGGCAGGGTGGTGGTGGGATACATGGGTTTCTCTTGTTCCACTAACACCATAACACCTGATTCAGATGATCAAAGAATCAGAGTCTTCTGATGTGTGAATGTGTGCTTTAGTTTTGTTTTGTCAGTTAACCAATTCATTTTACATCATTATAATGAATCATTTGACACAGCCGAGAACAACTGTCTGTTTTAGTATCTGTTTAGGGTGTTTTAGTATCTGTTTAGGTTGTTTTAGTATCTGTTTAGGGTGTTTTAGTATCTGTTTAGGGTGTTTTAGTATCTGTTTAGGGTGTTTTAGTATCTGTTTAGGGTGTTTTAGTATCTGTTTAGGCTGTTTTAGTATATGTTTAGGGTGTTTTAGTGCATCCTTAAAGTCTTCATTTTATCAAGCCTTGTTTCCCCTTTATGACCCCTGGAGAATATACTTAGTAAAGCTGGCCGCTAATTCCTTCATATTTTATACTTATCAGATGTCCTGGTCTTTGGTGTATTTAGTGTGTCATTTCATGCTTCATATGATGTGTTGACCAATGTCACAATGTATTCTTCCTTTACAGACACTTGTCTCCAACAACACAAAATGGCTTCCAAATACATCACAGAAATTGCCATCTCCACCACCCGTGAAATGGACCAACAGCTTCATGACCAAGACTATGACAAGATAAATGTCAACCTCAACTTAGGCACTTCATCCACCACCAGAGTTTACATCTGGTACAAAAAGGGCAATGGTAAACCCATCACCAGAGTCCAGTTTTCATTCACTGATGAAATGAAAGATGTCCTGAAAAAAGCAGGGTTCACTGAGCTCCCAGAAAACCTCAACCCTGGAACACAAGGAGACGTCATCCAGCTGTGGTACTCTAGTGGTGCAAGCCCTAAGTATGACATTCCCATTGAAGATCTCTTCCTCACCACTAATGAGCAAGAAGAGGCCCACCAATTCAAGCTTGGCTGGGAAAGGTTACCATGCAATCTGAACCGCAGTAACTCAGGAGATTTCATCACCCTCTGGTTGAAGAGAAAGAGTAAGACCTACATCTGTGACGTTGCTGCCGCCACCTCATTCCAACAACACATCAACCTTTCCAGTGAGGGCTACATCCGGCTGGATGAAGATCTCAGTAGAGGTTCTGGAGGAAAACCCATCTACCTCTGGTACCGTCAATCCACCACAGTGGGCGGCGGGATCACAGAGATGAATGCATGCATCAACCGTGAGCAGGATTCCATCCTAGTGGAGCGTGGTTTCACCGTGGTGAATGCTAACCTCAATGAGGGAACATGCGGTCAGCCAGTGTATGTCTGGTTCAAGAAAGATGGATCTCTCCCTATCAAGGCCTTGACCGTTACATCCAACCCTGATGTAACTGGCCCTTATGACGAGGCCGGCTTGATCCTCATCGATAAAAATCTGAATGCTGGCAACAGTGGTGTGCCCCTCTACCTCTGGTATGGCAAATAAAAACCTGAGTTGGAGAGGTAGAATCAGCCCCAAAATTTGGCCAGGTATTAGCTTTTGCATGGCAATATATCAGTTTAATTTTTAAATATTTTTCTGACACTCAATGTTGTCTTTTATGTCATAAAGTCACTGTCAGAGATAATTTAGAAAGTTTTCTTTAATGTTGTTTTCAATCAATTAACAATTGAATTATATAAATTATATTTTAGCAGCAGTTTAAGTCTTCTGAATATACCAAGGGGTTGTAAGGTTTTATATTGCATTTTGTTAGTCAGATATTATTTTGAAAAACCTGAGTAAAGTATTACACTTAAAATGATTCCTGTGTAACACTGATCATTCTGTTAATCAATAAAGAAAGCATAGCAAATGAGAACGTTGTACCTTTTAATTCATCAAATGCTTGACCTTAGCACAAAGTCCTGATAATACCTACTGTACATTACCATTTCTATTATAATGACCAGGAATGGGAGAGTACAAAGCTCACAAATGCACACTAAGGTTGATAATGTAAAAATCTGATAAATAACATAACTATATTTCTTTCACTGAGAACTCACATTTGACAGTTTGGGTGCCTTGCAGATTGTAGGATATGTTTTCTTTGACTTGATCATCCAGTCTTCTATCTATATGATTTGTTTCGGCTCTCAATGTAATATTTCCGTGGTGCAAAACAGCACAAATTTGAGAAAAATTAAAATACAATCAGCGTGATTAACTTTGAAACGTTTTTAACAAAGTGGGTTAAATCTGTAGTTTAAAAAAGGAGAAGCCACCCTGCCACTGATTTGGTAACCAGCTGAGGGATGGGGCTGGAGAAATGGAACCACTCAAATGCATAGATAGAGCTGTGGATGTAAGGACCGACCATCCATGATATCAACATTAGTTGTAACCACTCAAATGCATAGATAGAGCTGTGGATGTAAGGACTGACCATCCATGATATCAACATTAGTTGTAACCACGTTTTGAGGTCGTACAGTGTTTGTTTACAATTACATTGTTTACAAACAAAGTAAAGCAACATTGTGTTGTCATGAGAATCAATAATAAACAGTTGTTATGTTCACTGTTCAGCCCTTGTGTTTTATTGTTGTGTGTTCCCTTTGACTCACATTATCTGTCCTATGGGAGCCACCGTATCTGCTTCCTGTTATGAATGTGAGGAGAGTTGTAGCTAATAAACACCCCAGCAGTTTATAAAGAATTTAGTTGATCTCGTTCCTTCAACATAACAGTATTCTCTCTCTTTTTCTAGTTTTTTACCCCATTTTTCTCCCCAACTTCATGGAGTCCAATTGGTAGTTCCAGTCTTGTCTCGTGGCTGCACCATACGGACTCAGGATAGGCCGCACTGCTTCTTGACACAATGCCCACTTAACCCGGAAGCCAGCCGCACCAATGTGACGGAGGAAACACCGTGCACCTGGCGACCGTGTCAGCGTGCACTGTACCCGGCCTGCCACAGGAGACGCTAGTGTGCGATGGGACAAGGACATCCCTGTCTCCCAGAATCTCTAGTGGCACAGCTATCACTGCGATGCAGTGCCTTAGACCCCTACGCCACTAGGGAGCCCCGTAACAGTATTCTCAAGTATTCAAGGCCCTCCCCCGCCCTCCTTTTGGCAAATCTGACCACAACTCTATTTTGCTCTTCCCTTCCTATAGGCAGAAACTCAAACAGGAAGCAACTGTGCTAAGGACTAATCAACACTTCAGGATTGTTTTGATCACATACATTTTAGTACCCATATCAAAATTGTCTGTCCTGTCAACGGTACTGGAGTCCTTAGTTAGTAGGCAGCTGAAGGCCTACTTCCAAGAAAACAACTTCTTAAATGGAATGCAATCAGGTTTTAGGTCTGGCCACTGCACTGTTTCAGCAACATTGAAGGTTTTAAATGACATCCACTGTGCTCTTGACAAGAAGTTACATTGTGTGTCTGTCTTTATTGATTTCTCGAAGGCATTTGACACCGTGGACCATGCTGTGTTAGTGCAATGGTTAAAATACTGTGGAATTACTGGTCATGCTCTAGATTGGTTAATAAATTACATATCAAATCGTACACAATGTGTAATGGGGGATGGATGTAAATCTGAGTCCATAGAGGTGTGCTCAGGTGTTCCGCAAGGTTCTATTTTGGGTCCACTGTTGTTCATTTTGTATATCAACAACATTGGGGATTTGTATGCAGATGATACTGTTCTTTATTCAAGTGGTAGTAGTTTATTTTTAGCTTTTGAAAATGCTCAAAGAGCGTTCAACATCATACAACAGAATCTGTATGATTTAAAGCTGGTTCTAAATTCGGGTAAAACAAGATGCATGGTATTTTCAAATACCAGGCATGTTACTCATCATGTCGTTACTACATTGACTGGACATACTATAGAGCAAGTCAAAGTAGAAATAGTTTTAGTTACTCAGCACAGTGGTCCTGGAATTCTCTCCTGAACATTTTAAAATGTGATGATCTAGTTTCGTTGGTGGAGTTTAAACACTTGATCAATGTATATATCACAGGAGAGTGTAATTGTTTTTAGGACAGCTGTTTTTTAGTGGATAGGGGGGTGCTCCCTCTGCTGTTTCCTGAAGTCCACAATCATCTCCTTAGTTTTGTTGACGTTGAGTGTGAGGTTATTTTCCTGACACCACACTCCGAGGGCCCTCACCTCCTCCCTGTAGGCCGTCTTGTCGTTGTTGGTAATCAAGCCTACCACTGTAGTGTCGTCCGCAAACTTGATGATTGAGTTGGAGGCGTGCGTGGCCACGCAGTCGTGGGTGAACAGGGAGTACAGGAGAGGGCTCAGAACGCAGTGCTCATCATGAAGTGCTTTGAGAGACTAGTCAAGGATCATATCACCTCCACCTTACCTGTCACCCTAGACCCACTGTAATTTGCTTACCGCCCCAACAGGCCCACATACGATGTAATCGCCATCACACTGCCCTATCCCATCTGGACAAGAGGAATAGCTATGTAAGAATGCTGTTCATTGACTACAGCTCAGCATTCAACACCATAGTACCCTCCAATCTCATCATTAAGCTTGAAGCCCTAGGTCTTAACCCCGCCCTGTGCGATGGGTCCTGGACTTCCTGACGGGCCCTCCCCCAGGTGGCGAAGATAGGAAACTACACCTCCACTTTGCTGAACCTCAACACTGAGGCCCAACAATGGTGCGTGCTCATCCCCCCCCCCCCCCCTCTCGTCATTACCAACAATGACGAGACGGCCTACAGGGAGGAGGTGAGGGCTCTGGAAGTGTGGTTCCAGGAAAATAACCTCTCCCTCAACATCAACAAAACAAAGGAGATGATCATGGAAATCAGGAAATAGCAGAGGGTGCACCCCCATATCCACATCAACGGACAAACATCACAGACAAACTGAAATGGTCCACCCACACAGACGGTGTGGTGAAGAAGGCGCAACAGAGCCTCTTCAACCTCAGGAGGCTAAAGAATTTGGCTTGGCACCTAAAACCCTCACAAACTTTTACAGATGCACAATTGAGAGCATTCTGTATCACCGCCTTGTACAGCAACTGCACAGCCCGCAACCACAAGGCAATCCAGAAGGTGGTGCTGTGTGCCCAACGCATTACTGGGGGCAAACTGCACGCCCTCCAGGACAACTACAGCACACGTTGTCACAGGAAGTCCAAACAAATCATCAAGGACATCAACCACCTGAACCACTGCCTGGTCACCCCTCTATCATCCAGATGGCGAGGTCAGTACAGGTGCATCAAAGCAGGGACCGTGAGACTGAAAAACAGCTTCTATCTCAAGGCCATCAGACTATAAAACAGCTTCTATCTCAAGGCCATCAGACTATAAAACAGCTTCTATCTCAAGGCCATCAGACTGTTAAACAGCTATCACTAGCACATTAGAGGCTGCTGCCTATAGACAGACTAGAAATCACTGGCCACTATAAGGAATGGATCTCTAGTCACTTTAATAATGTTTACATATCTGGCATTACTCATCTCATGTGTATATATACTGTATTCTACTGTATCTCAGTCCATGCCGCTCTGACATCACTCGTCCATATATGTTCAGCTCTGGAAAAAATGAAGAGACCACTGCAAAATGATCAGTTTCTCTGGTTTTACTATTTATAGATGTTTTGGTAAAATTAACATTTTAGTTTTAAACGATGTACTACTGACAACATTTCTCCCAAATTACAAATAAAAATATTGTTATTTACGGCATTTATTTGAATAAAATGAAAACAAGTCAAAACAACAAAAAAGATCCGGTTTTGTCAGACCTCAAATAATACAATGAAAATAAGTTCATATTCATATTTTGTTCACATTGTAATTTTTCATGACAGTCTGACTTCAAACGTGCTGTTTTCTAAAGTATGTCCTAGTATTATTTCTTTGTTATTGTTTTATTTAACCTTTATTTAACTAGGCAAGTCAGATAAGAACAAATTCTTATTTACAATGACGGCCTAGGAACATGGCCAACATACCACGGCTGAGGGCTGTTCTTAATAAGATCCGAAAATGTGTGGTACAAGGCCAATATACCACGGCTGAGGGCTGTTCTTAATAAGATCAGAGAAGGTGTGGTACATGGCCAATATACCACGGCTGAGGGCTGTTCTTAAGATCCGAGAAGGTATGGTACACGGCCAATATACCACGGCTGAGGGCTGTTAGAGCTGGAGTATAGAGCTAGAGTATAGAGCTAGAGTATAGAGCTGGGGTTTAGAGCTAGAGTATAGAGCTAGAGTATAGAGCTGGGGTTTAGAGCTAGAGTATAGAGCTGGGGTTTAGAGCTAGAGTATAGAGCTGGGGTTTAGAGCTAGAGTATAGAGCTAGAGTATAGAGCTAGAGTATAGAGCTAGAGTTTAGAGCTGGGGTGTAGAGCTAGAGTATAGAGCTGGGGTTTAGAGCTAGAGTATAAAGCTGGGGTTTAGAGCTGGGGTTTAGAGCTGGGGTTTAGAGCTGTGGTTTAGAGCTGTAGTTTAGAGCTGTGGTTTAGAGCTAGAGTATAGAGCTAGAGTTTAGAGCTGGGGTATAGAGCTAGAGTATAGAGCTGGAGTTTAGAGCTAGAGTATAGAGCTGGGGTTTAGAGCTAGAGTATAGAGCTAGAGTATAGAGCTGGGGTTTAGAGCTAGAGTATAGAGCTGGGGTTTAGAGCTAGAGTATAGAGCTAGAGTATAGAGCTAGAGTATAGAGCTGTGGTTTAGAGCTAGAGTATAGAGCTGGGGTTTAGAGCTGGGGTTTAGAGCTAGTGTATAGAGCTGGGGTTTAGAGCTGGGGTTTAGAGCTAGAGTATAGAGCTGGGGTTTAGAGCTGGGGTTTAGAGCTTAGGTTTAGAACTAGAGTATAGAGCTGGGGATTAGAGCTGGGGTTTAGAGCTAGTTTAGAGCTAGAGTATAGAGCTGGGGTTTAGAGCTGGAGTATAGAGCTAGAGTATAGAGCTAAAGTATAGAGCTGTGGTTTAGAGCTAGAGTATAGAGCTGGGGTTTAGAGCTAGAGTATAGAGCTGGGGTTTGGAGCTGGGGTTTGGAGCTGGGGTTTAGAGCTAAAGTTTAGAGCTAGAGTATAGAGCTGGGGTTTAGAGCTAGAGTATAGATCTGGGGTTTAGAGCTAGAGTATAGAGCTGGGGTTTAGAGCTAGAGTATAGAGCTGGGGTTTAGAGCTAGAGTATAGAGCTGGGGTTTAGAGCTGTGGTTTAGAGCTGTGGTTTAGAGCTGGGGTTTAGAGCTGGGGTTTAGAGCTGGGGTTTAGAGCTAGTTTAGAGCTAGTTTAGAGCTGGGGTTTAGAGCTAGTTTAGAGCTGGGGTTTAGAGCTAGTTTAGAGCTGGGGTTTAGAGCTAGTTTAGAGCTAGTTTAGAGCTGGGGTTTAGAGCTGGAGTATAGAGCTAGAGTATAGAGCTAGAGTATAGAGCTGGGGTTTAGAGCTAGAGTATAGAGCTAGAGTATAGAGCTGGGGTTTAGAGCTAGAGTATAGAGCTGGGGTTTAGAGCTAGAGTATAGAGCTGGGGTTTAGAGCTAGAGTATAGAGCTAGAGTATAGAGCTAGAGTATAGAGCTAGAGTTTAGAGCTGGGGTGTAGAGCTAGAGTATAGAGCTGGGGTTTAGAGCTAGAGTATAAAGCTGGGGTTTAGAGCTGGGGTTTAGAGCTGGGGTTTAGAGCTGTGGTTTAGAGCTGTAGTTTAGAGCTGTGGTTTAGAGCTAGAGTATAGAGCTAGAGTTTAGAGCTGGGGTATAGAGCTAGAGTATAGAGCTGGAGTTTAGAGCTAGAGTATAGAGCTGGGGTTTAGAGCTAGAGTATAGAGCTAGAGTATAGAGCTGGGGTTTAGAGCTAGAGTATAGAGCTGGGGTTTAGAGCTAGAGTATAGAGCTAGAGTATAGAGCTAGAGTATAGAGCTGTGGTTTAGAGCTAGAGTATAGAGCTGGGGTTTAGAGCTGGGGTTTAGAGCTAGTGTATAGAGCTGGGGTTTAGAGCTGGGGTTTAGAGCTAGAGTATAGAGCTGGGGTTTAGAGCTGGGGTTTAGAGCTTAGGTTTAGAACTAGAGTATAGAGCTGGGGATTAGAGCTGGGGTTTAGAGCTAGTTTAGAGCTAGAGTATAGAGCTGGGGTTTAGAGCTGGAGTATAGAGCTAGAGTATAGAGCTAAAGTATAGAGCTGTGGTTTAGAGCTAGAGTATAGAGCTAGAGTATAGAGCTAGAGTATAGAGCTGGGGTTTAGAGCTAGAGTATAGAGCTAGAGTATAGAGCTGGGGTTTACAGCTGGGGTTTACAGCTAGTTTAGAGCTGGGGTTTAGAGCTAGTTTAGAGCTGGGGTTTATAGCTAATTTAGAGCTGGGGTTTACAGGTAGTTCATAGGGCACTGGTCAAAAGTAGTGCACAATATCGGGAATAGGGTGCAATTTCGGAAGTACCCCCTGTCTCTGCCCTGTGTCTGACTCCCCCTCAGCCAGCCCCAGGCTGTCACCCAACCTCTCCCCCTGTCAGGGCTCAAAGAAACGCAATGAAACAAATCAAATCACAATTTATTTAAAGTGCATATTAACAAAAAAAAAAGTGCATTTAAGCCTCAATACACTTTAGAGAAAAATAAAGTAGAATGTGATTGACAGGCGGTGAAGCCCCTCTTCTATTTCCAGACTCAGCCGGAGTCCCGAACGGCACCCTATTCCCTTTATAGTGCACTACTCTGGTCAAAAGTAGTGCACTATTTAGGGAATAGGGTGCCATTCAGGACGTACACCCAGACTCAATCATACAGTCGTTCCTGGGTCCAGACAGGCAGAAACATTAAAGTGGTTGAAGCAGAGAAGTCCTGTCTGCAGCCTCTCTCAAAGGTCAGACAGTGTTCTCTCCTCTCTCAAAGGTCAGACAGTGTTCTCTCCTGTCTCCTCAAAGGTCAGACAGTGTTCTCTCCTGTCTCCTCAAAGGTCAGACAGTGTTCTCTCCTCTCTCAAAGGTCAGACGGTGTTCTCTCCTCTCTCAAAGGTCAGACAGTGTTCTCTCCTGTCTCCTCAGTTCACCCTGGAGCACGGAGTTCATACAGAGGTACACAAGGCTACTAGCCTAGACTACCTGAATTAATTCACTTAATCATATGTCAATATTATTTCATGGTTGGACTTCAGAGAGAGATTTTTGTTCATTTGTGTGCAAATTGATAGTGTTAGTTTCAATAGCACAGTATTTGATATATTCACAAGGATAATTTATTTGTGCAAGTTCTCCCACTTAAAAAGATGAGAGAGGCCTGTAATTTTCATCATAGGTACACTTCAACTATGACAGACAAAATGAGAAAAAAAATATCCAGAAAATCACATTGTAGGATTTTTAATGAATTTATTTGCAAATTATGGTGGAAAATAAGTATTTGGTCAATAACAAAAGTTTATCTCAATACTTTGTTATATACCCTTTGTTGGCAATGACAGAGGTCAAACATTTCTGTAAGTCTTGTCGTGGAAATTTCCTCTATTTACCAAATCATGAGCGCAAACCAAAACACAAGTCAGAGTTAGTTATCAAAGTCCATATTTAATTATATGAGCTCTATCACAACCCTGTGACTCTCAGATAAATTCAGAGTCTATCAATGAATTCGCTGAGAGCCCCCTCTACATTGCAACTGAGATCCTTTAATAGCAAAGAACACACATAGTCAGACAGCATAGACATAATAAATCGTTCAGCTTTGTCTCCTTACTCAAACCCAGAACCATAAACCAATCCTCCATATCAACAGGCATATATCAAATTGTCATTTAGATACAACCAATTCTAAATACAACCAATCCTGGACAAGCTCACGGGGAGCATAGAATGATTCCAGACACTGCCATCCTCCTCTCCCCGATGGGAAAAGTAGGGAGTGACTGGCACACAGACACAGTGGAGCAAAAGATATGTTTACACATGATGACATCTTGACCTCTCCCCTCTCTGCGGCCCATGCAACTTAGTCTTGACATAGAACAGATAACTGCCAATGGCCACCACTATAGTACAACAAAATACATTCTTATGAGAAATAACTCATAAGCATATCATGAAAATAAAACATCTTATCTATGTTACCCACCAATTCTGATTATTCCCCAACAGTCTTCACAAGGTTTTCACACACTGTTGCTGGTATTTTGGCCCATTCCTCCATGCAGATCTCTTCTAGAGCAGTGATGTTTTGGGGCTGTTGCTGGGCAACACAGACTTTCAACTCCCTCCAAAGATTTTCTATGGGGTTGAGATCTGGAGACTGGCTAGGCCACTCCAGGACCTTGAAATGCTTCTTACGAAGCCACTCCTTCGTTGCCCGGGCGGTGTGTTTAGGATCATTGTCATGCTGAAAGACCCAGCCACGTTTCATCTTCAATGCCCTTGCTGATGGAAGGAGGTTTTCACTGAAAATCTCACGATACATGGCCCCATTCATTCTTTCCTTTACACGGATCAGTTGTCCTGGTCCCTTTGCAGAAAATAGCCTCAAAGCATGATGTTTCCACCCCCATGCTTCACAGTAGGTATGGTGTTCTTTGGATGCAACTCAGCATTCTTTGTCCTCCAAACATGACGAGTTTAGTTTTTACCAAAAAGTTATATTTTGGTTTCATCTGACCATATGACATTCTCCCAATCTTCTTCTGGATCATCCAAATGCTCTCTAGCAAACTTCAGACGGGCCTGGACATGTACTGGCTTAAGCAGGGGGACACGTCTGGCACTGCAGGATTTGAGTCCCTGGCGGCACAGTGTGTTACTGATGGTAGGCTTTGTTACTTTGGTCCCAGCTCTCTGCAGGTCATTCACTAGGTCCCCCCCCCCCCCCCCCCGTGTGGTTCTGGGATTTTTGCTCACCGTTCTTGTGATCATTTTGACCCCACGCGGTGAGATCTTGCGTGGAGCCCCAGATCGAGGGAGATTATCAGTGGTCTTGTATGTCTTGCATTTCCTAATAATTGCTTCCACAGTTGATTTCTTCAAACCAAGCTGCTTACCTATTGCAGATTCAGTCTTCCCAGCCTGGTACAGGTCTACAATTTTGTTTCTGGTGTCCTTTGACAGCTCTTTGGTCTTGGCCATAGTGGAGTCTGGAGTGTGACTGTTTGAGGTTGTGGACAGGTGTATTTTATACTGATAACAAGTTCAAACAGGTGCCATTAATACAGGTAACGAATGGAGGACAGAGGAGCCTCTTAAAGAAGAAGTTACAGGTCTGTGAGAGCCAGAAATCTTGCTTGTTTGTAGGTGACCAAATACTTATTTTCCACCATAATTTGCAAATAAATTCATAAAAAAATCCTACAATGTGATTTTCTGGATTTTTTTTCTCATTTTGTCTGTCCATAGTTGAAGTGTACCTATGATGAAAATTACAGGCCTCTCTCATCTTTTTAAGTGATAGAACTTGCACAATTGGTGGCTGACTAAATACTTTTTTGCCCAACTGTAACTTCAGAAGAATAGAGACACTGAATACGGTGACAAAATACCCTTCATTATTAAATCAAGCACAGCCTTCAGATACATTTGTCTCTTCATTAGATGTTCATCTGGCCTTGATCAAAATGATAGAGCAAGACGATGGTTACACAGTGTCCAAAACATTAGGAACACCTTCCTACTATTGAGTTACCCCCCCGACACAAATAACTACACGTCATTAGAGACCCCTACACGTCAACCCTCTACACATTGTTAGAGACGCCACACGTCGTTTGTACCTTTCTACTATTGAGTTGCCCCCCCCCCCCCACCTTCCTACTATTGAGTTGCCCCCCCACCTTCCTACTATTGAGTTTCCCCCCCCCCACCTTCCTACTATTGAGTTGCCCCCCCCACCTTCCTACTATTGAGTTTCCCCCCCCCACTTTCCTACTATTGAGTTGCCCCCCCCCACCTTCCTACTATTGAGTTGCCCCCCCCACCTTCCTACTATTGAGTTGTCCCCCCCCACCTTCCTACTATTGAGTTGCCCCCCCTTCCTACTATTGAGTTGTCCCCCCCCACCTACCTACTATTGAGTTGCCCCCCCTTCCTACTATTGAGTTGCCCCCCCCACCTACCTACTATTGAGTTGCCCCCCCTTCCTACTATTGAGTTGTCCCCCCCCCCACCTTCCTACTATTGAGTTGCCCCCCCCCCCACCTACCTACTATTGAGTTGCCCCCCCTTCCTACTATTGAGTTGCCCCCCCACCTTCCTACTATTGAGTTGCCCCCCCCACCTACCTACTATTGAGTTGCCCCCCCTTCCTACTATTGAGTTGCCCCCCCCCCCCACCTTCCTACTATTGAGTTTCCCCCCCACCTTCCTACTATTGAGTTGCACCCCCACCTTCCTACTATTGAGTTGTCCCCCCCCCCCCACCTTCCTACTATTGAGTTTCCCCCCCACCTTCCTACTATTGAGTTGCACCCCCCCACCCTTAGTATTCAGAACAGCTTCAACTAACTGGGACATGGACTACAGGGTGTTGAACAGGGATGCTCGCCCATGTTGACTCCAATGCACAGTTGTGTCAAGTTGGCTGCTTGTCCTTTGGGTGGTGGACCATTCTTGATACACACGGGAAACTGTTGAGTGTGGAAAACCCAGCAGCGTTGCAGTTCTTGACACATTCAAACCGGTGTGCCTGCCACCTACTACCATACCCCGTTCAAAGGCACTTAAATCTTTTGTCGTGAACATTCACCCTCTGAAGGACCCACATACACAATACATGTTTTAATTGTTTCAAGGCTTAGAAATCGTTCTTTAACTGGTCTCCTTCACTTCATCTAAATTGATTGAAGTGGATTTAACAGGTAACATCAATAAGGGATCATAGCTTTCACCTGGCCAGTCTACTATATCATGAACAGAGCAGGTGTTCCTAATATTCTGTCCACTCGGTGTATTATCTAGGTACATTCTAGAGATGGGAGGTGGTAGATTACAGACCGAGAGCACTATCCACTATAATAGATCGGCGCAGGCACAGATATGCCAGGGCTTGTGCTAACGTCACAAAGAAATGTTGCTGTATCCTAAACCATATATTTCCATATAATAAATAGACATTCCTGCATTTTGTGTTCTTATTTTTGTTATTTTTGTTAGGGAATATTACGGATCTAGATACCGTTAGCGTATATCTATGGGCCAGCCAACGTTAAGCGCACACGCAGACGTTCCGCTATACTCTGCTACAATTTCCCCGAAGATGGCGGCGAGCGGACGTGTTCACCTACTCTTACTGTTGATGTCAGTGCCATTCTGTCTGCGTACCGTTCAAGGATTGAAAGCACCTAGCGGCAATGGAAACGGACTCGGTAATCCGCCACCAAACCCTCCGGTTCCCGTTAATATTATTGGAGCGCCCGGTCCAGTCAATAACGTCCCAGTTGCTCCTGCTGTTGCGGCCATGACGCAGCCTCGGAGGGCTACCGGGTGGAAGCTGGCGGAAGAGCAGTCCTGCCGGGACGACTTGACCCGGCTTTGTCCCAAACACACATGGAGCAACAATTTAGCTGTCCTGGAGTGTTTACAGGACAGAAAGGAGGTAAAACGGGATTTGGGTGGTGGCGACGTGTTTTGTTCGCGAGTGTGCCTGCCTGCAGTCGTGTGTGTGTGTGTGTGTGTGTGTGTTGCCTTTCGGATGTCAATGCGACAACAGTCAGGTAAGGCACATCTCGAGAGCATGTCTTCATTCCACATCATCGGCGATGGTCTTATTGTTCTCCTAGTAAACATGGCTCCAGAGTCTCCAGTGACAGCAAAGCTAATTAGTCTAAATTAAACACAAATGCACTGTTTTTCTCAATGCAAAGCGAAGAGCTCCGTTTTTATCAGCGGCAAATAATTGAACAATGTCTATGCATCACCGCGATAGAAGCCTGATATATCCTCTGGCGTCCACTGTATCTCATCAAAGACCGTTCCAGAAGGAAACAGTCAACGGAGTGGAGCTTTATTTATAGTACTTAGTCAATGAATGTCATTTCATTACTAAAACTAGTCTCTAATGACGACAAAAAACACATACATTGCAGTAAACTGGCTAATGCGGTAATGAATGACGTACGACCGTTTTTTAGAAGTCTCATTAGGAAGCATTACGGGAGATTCCACTGTTCTGGAATGACGCGCAGACTCAGATAAAAAAAAACAATATCCATGGATTTCAAAGTTTAACACCGTAACTATATGCACAAGGACTGTGATTTACACAACACATATTTAACCTCCTTGAAGAACAGTGAAGATGCAGTTTGGGAACAGAATAACGGTTTGCTGTTGTTGCCATTATTCTGTTAATTAACACAATCTGCGTCTACACTGTTATTCATGTAAATGTGTTTTTGTCAAATGTTCTGTGTAAAATGCTGAAAGAGAAGAGGCTTCCTGATCTGGCCTTGTATTTTGGCCTGGTCATTAATCCATGCAGGGCGGTGACTGAAGACTAATTAGATCTGCGTTGTTTCTCGGGTGTGTCCGTGTCGTTCAATAACAACAAACACGACCAGTAGTGGAGTACAGAGAGGTAAACTATGGAGAGAACAACGTGTTGAAGTTGAGGACTTCTCCCAGTCTAAACGGTCAGGTAGTTCAGTTGTATGTGTAGTCTGAAGCCTGCGCTGACCTTGTGTTGAGCCCAGCAGACCGCTGACATGGCCGCTCTCCTGTCACCCAGCTATCTAGCTGATATTTCTCTTTTCCAAATCACCTACGGGAACATAGTAAGAGCCAGTGTCTGGAATGTGTTTCATAACACACTCGTTTCACCAATGCCTTAGGACAGGAGCTTGCAACCTAGTTGTAAACACATGTTACCGTGGAAACCATCACTACCGATGCCGGCGGTCTTCCGTCAGCTCAGCTGTAAAACATAATATTCTATAGCTGGTTAGTTGAAACGTGTCACCCCGTATGTCCTGCTGTTAGGGCCGTTCCCTGGGAGACATATCCCTGAACTAATATCCCGACAGGTGTAGGTTCCATGTGGACGTTGCACAAACATCGCCCAGCTTCAGTGTAGATATACCAACTAATAATCAATGGAGGGGTTAGGTTACAAAGACAACACTGTTGTGCTGTAAGTATCATCCTGTTGTGCTGTAAATATCATCCTGTTGTGCTGTAAATATCATCCTGTTGTGCTGTATCACCCTGTTGTGCTGTAAATATCACCCTGTTGTGCTGTAAATATCATCCTGCTGTGCTGTAAATATCACCCTGTTGTGCTGTAAATATCATCCTGCTGTGCTGTAAATATCATCCTGTTGTGCTGTAAATATCATCCTGTTGTGCTGTAAATATCACCCTGTTGTGCTGTAAATATCATCCTGTTGTGCTGTAAATATCACCCTGTTGTGCTGTAAATATCACCCTGTTGTGCTGTAAATATCACCCTGTTGTGCTGTAAATATCATCCTGTTGTGCTGTAAATATCATCCTGTTGTGCTGTAAATATCATCATGTTGTGCTGTAAATATTGTGCTGTAAATATCACCCTGTTGTGCTGTAAATATCACCCTGTTGTGCTTATGAAGACAGTCTGTCTAACACACAGAACCTCACCCAGAGAGCTGTACATGTCAGTGTGTTAGACAGACAGAACCTCACCCAGAGAGCTGTCCATGTCAGTGTGTTAGACAGATAGAACCTCACCCAGAGAGCTGTACATGTCAATCTGTCTAACACACTGACATGTACAGCTCTCTGGGTGAGGTTCTGTCTAACCACACTGACATGTACAGCTCTCTGGGTGAGGTTCTGTCTAACACACTGACATGTACAGCTCTCTGGGTGAGGTTCTGTCTTCATGTCTCCAGTGGGGGATAAAGTCCCTTCCATCTGTAATGTATTACAGGTTATGGACAGGTGACGGTCAGGTTATGGACAGGACACGGTCAGGTTATGGACAGGTGACGGTCAGGTTATGGACAGGACACGGTCAGGTTATGGACAGGACACGGTCAGGTTATGGACAGGTGACGGTCAGGTTATGGACAGATGATGGTCAGGTTATGGACAGGTGACGGTCAGGTTATGGACAGGTGACGGTCAGGTTATGGACAGGTGCCGGTCAGGTTATGGACAGGACACGGTCAGGTTATGGACAGGTGACGGTCAGGTTATGGACAGGACACGGTCAGGTTATGGACAGGACACGGTCAGGTTATGGACAGGTGACGGTCAGGTTATGGACAGGTGACGGTCAGGTTATGGACAGGTGACGGTCAGGTTATGGACAGGTGCCGGTCAGGTTATGGACAGGTGACGGTCAGGTTATGGACAGGTGACGGTCAGGAGGCTCAAAAAAATAAAGGGAACACTTAAACAACACAATGTAACTCCAAGTCAATCACACTTCTGTGAAATCAAACTGTCCACTTAGGAAGCAACACTGATTGACAATAAATTCCACATGCTGTTGTGCAAATGGAATAGACAGCAGGTGGAAATTCTAGGCAATTAGCAAGACACCCGCAATAAAGGAGTGGTTCTGCACGTGGGGACCACAGACCACTTCTCAGTTCCTATGCTTCCTGGCTGATGTTTTGGTCACTTTTGAATGCTGGCGGTGCTTTCACTCTAGTGGTAGCATGAGACGGAGTCTCCAACCCACACAAGTGGCTCAGGTAGTGCAGCTCATCCAGGATGGCACATCAATGCGAGCTGTGGCAAGAAGGTTAGCGTAGTTTCCAGAGCATGGAGGCGCTACCAGGAGACAGGCCAGTACATCAGGAGACGTGGAGGAGGCTGTAGGAGGGCAACAACCCAGCAGCAGGACCACTACCTCCACCTTTGTGCAAGGAGGAGCAGGAGGAGCACTGCCAGAGCCCTGCAAAATGACCTCCAGCAGGCCACAAATGTGTCTGCTCAAACGGTCAGAAACAGACTCCATGAGGGTGGTATGAGGGCCCGAAGTCCACAGGTGGGGGTTGTGCTTTAAGCGCAACACCGTGCAGGACGTTTGGCATTTGCCAGAGAACACCAAGATTGGCAAATTCGCCACTGGCGCCCTGTGCTCTTCACAGATGAAAACAGGTTCACACTGAGCACGTGACAGACATGACAGAGTCTGGAGACGCCGTGGAGAACGTTCTGCTGCCTGCTACATCCTCCAGCATGACCGGTTTGGCGGTGGGTCAGTCATGGTGTGGGGTGGCATTTGTTTGGGGGGCCGCACAGCCCTCCATGTGCTCGCCAGAGGTAGCCTGACTGCCATTAGGTACTGAGATGAGATCCTCAGACCCCTTGTAAGACCATATGCTGGTGCGGTTGGCCCTGGGTTCCTCCTAATGTAAGACAATGCTAGACCTCATGTGGCTGGAGTGTGTCAGCAGTTCCTGCAAGAGGAAGGCATTGATGCTATGGACTGGCCCGCCCGTTCCCCAGACTTGAATCCTATTGAGCACATCTGGGACATCATGTCTCGCTCCATCCACCAACGCCACGTTGCACCACAGACTCTCCAGGAGTTGGCGGATGTCCAGTCCAGGTCTGGGAGGAGATCCCTCAGGAGACCATCCGCCACCTCATCAGGAGCATGCCCAGGCGTTGTAGGGGGGCCATACAGGCACGTGGAGGCCACACACACTACTGAGCCTCATTTTGACTTGTTTTAAGGACATTACATCAACGTTGGATCAGCCTGTAGTGTGGTTTTCCACTTTAATTTTGAGTGTGACTCCAAATCCAGACCTCCATGGGTTGATACATTTGATTTCCATTGATCATTTTTGTGTGATTTTGTTGTCAGCACATTCAACTATGTAAAGAAAAAAGTATTTAATAAGAATATTTCATTCATTCAGATCTAGGATGTGTCATTTTAGTGTTCCCTTTATTTTTTTGTACAGTGTGTATATATATACTGACTAACTAATGGTTCCTCTGTAGGACAGACGCCAGCCCTAACTAATGGTTCCTCTGTAGGACAGACGCCAGCCCTAACTAATGGTTCCTCTGTAGGACAGACGCCAGCCCTAACTAATGGTTCCTCTGTAGGACAGACGCCAGCCCTAACTAATGGTTCCTCTGTAGGACAGACGCCAGCCCTAACTAATGGTTCCTCTGTAGGACAGACGCCAGCCCTAACTAATGGTTCCTCTGTAGGACAGACGCCAGCCCTAACTAATGGTTCCTCTGTAGGACAGACGCCAGCCCTAACTAATGGTTCCTCTGTAGGACAGACGCCAGCCCTAACTAATGGTTCCTCTGTAGGACAGACGCCAGCCCTAACTAATGGTTCCTCTGTAGGACAGACGCCAGCCCTAACTAATGGTTCCTCTGTAGGACAGACGCCAGCCCTAACTAATGGGTCCTCTGTAGGACAGACGCCAGCCCTAACTAATGGTTCCTCAGGGCTCCTGTCTATCCTACAGAGGAACCAAACTAATGGAGGTTCTCATATATTTATAACCGCCAGTTCAGTAACACTAAGAGGCCTTCAATAAAAACCTGTCTGGGTGGAGGTGTGGAGGGGGGGGTGTGTGTGCGTGTGTGTGTGTGTGTGTGTGCTCTCATCTTCTGTAAAGACTGAGTAAAAAGCGTCTTGATCATGGAGCCTAATACCTGTGTTTCTCTCTTTCCAGGAAACCGAGATTGCTGTCGACTGCAACCATGTAAGTGCTCCTCGCGCTCTCTCTCCTCGCCCCCTCTCTCTCTCCTCGCCCCCTCTCTCTCTCTCTCTCTCTCCTTCCTCGCCCCCCCTCTCTCTCTCCTCGCCCCCTCTCTCTCTCCTCACCCCCTCTCTCTCTCCTCGCCCCCTCTCTCTCTCGCTCTCTCTCTCTCTCTCTCTCTCTCTCCTTCCTTGCCCTCTCTCTCCTTCCTCGCCCTCTCTCTCTCTCCTCGCCCCCTCTCTCTCTCCTCGCCCCCTCTCTCTCTCCTCGCCCCCTCTCTCTCTCCTCGCCCCCTCTCTCTCTCCTCGCCCCCTCTATCTCTCCTCGCCCCCTCTCCCCTCATCTTGACACAGTTTCCCCATCGACGCTTTTGAAGTTTGTCACAGCTCTGCCAAGTCACACGTACAGGATGAGCGATGACAGCTTCTTCACATGGCAGGAGAAGACCTCCCCTCCGGAGGTGACAGCATCTTCACATGGCAGGAGAAGACCTCCCCTCCGGAGGTGACAGCATCTTCACATGGCAGGAGAAGACCTCCCCTCCGGAGGTGACAGCATCTTCACATGGCAGGAGAAGACCTCCCCTCCGGAGGTGACAGCATCTTCACATGGCAGGAGAAGACCTCACCTCCGGAGGTGACAGCATCTTCACATGGCAGGAGAAGACCTCCCCTCTGGAGGTGACAGCATCTTCACATGGCAGGAGAAGACCTCCCCTCCGGAGGTGACAGCGTCTTCACATGGCAGGAGAAGACCTCCCCTCCGGAGGTGACAGCATCTTCGCATGGCAGGAGAAGACCTCCCCTCCGGAGGTGACAGCATCTTCGCATGGCAGGAGAAGACCTCACCTCCGGAGGTGACAGCATCTTCACATGGCAGGAGAAGACCTCCCCTCTGGAGGTGACAGCATCTTCACATGGCCGGAGAAGACCTCACCTCCGGAGGTGACAGCATCTTCACATGGCAGGAGAAGACCTCCCCTCCGGAGGTGACAGCATCTTCGCATGGCAGGAGAAGACCTCCCCTCCGGAGGTGACAGCATCTTCACATGGCAGGAGAAGACCTCCCCTCCGGGGGTGACAGCATCTTCGCATGGCAGGAGAAGACCTCCCCTCCGGAGGTGACAGCATCTTCACATGGCAGGAGAAGACCTCCCCTCCGGAGGTGACAGCATCTTCACATGGCAGGAGAAGACCTCCCCTCCGGAGGTGACAGCATCTTCACATGGCAGGAGAAGACCTCCCCTCCGGAGGTGACAGCATCTTCGCATGGCAGGAGAAGACCTCCCCTCCGGAGGTGACAGCATCTTCACATGGCAGGAGAAGACCTCCCCTCCGGAGGTGACAGCATCTTCACATGGCAGGAGAAGTACACCACTTGAGGTGTAGTTCAGTCAATGTGGAGCCTCACTAACATGCAGAGATCGTATGATTTGTAAAGAGGCAAAGCTCTTCCTAGTTGTAGCTGCTAGATGTTAATAGGATCACTACAGTTCGTTGTGGCTGCTAGATGTTAATAGGATCACTACAGTTCGTTGTGGCTGCTAGATGTTAATAGGATCACTACAGTTCGTTGTGGCTGCTAGACGTTAATAGGATCACTACAGTTCGTTGTGGCTGCTAGATGTTAATAGGATCACTCCAGTTCGTTGTGGCTGCTAATAGGATCACTCCAGTTCGTTGTGGCTGCTAATAGGATCACTACAGTTCGTTGTGGCTGCTAGATGTTAATAGGATCACTACAGTTCGTTGTGGCTGCTAGATGTTAATAGGATCACTACAGTTCGTTGTGGCTGCTAGATGTTAATAGGATCACTACAGTTCGTTGTGGCTGCTAGATGTTAATAGGATCACTCCAGTTCGTTGTGGCTGCTAGATGTTAATAGGATCACTCCAGTTCGTTGTGGCTGCTAGATGTTAATAGGATCACTACAGTTCGTTGTGGCTGCTAGATGTTAATAGGATCACTCCAGTTCGTTGTGGCTGCTAATAGGATCACTACAGTTCGTTGTGGCTGCTAATAGGATCACTACAGTTCGTTGTGGCTGCTAGACGTTAATAGGATCACTACAGTTCGTTGTGGCTGCTAATAGGATCACTACAGTTAGTTGTGGCTGCTAGATGTTAATAGGATCACTACCGTTCGTTGTGGCTGCTAGATGTTAATAGGATCACTACAGTTCGTTGTGGCTGCTAGACGTTAATAGGATCACTCCAGTTCGTTGTGGCTGCTAGATGTTAATAGGATCACTACAGTTCGTTGTGGCTGCTGGATGTTAATAGGATCACTCCAGTTCGTTGTGGCTGCTAGATGCTAATAGGATCACTACAGTTCGTTGTGGCTGCTAATAGGATCACTACAGTTCGTTGTGGCTGCTAATAGGATCACTACAGTTCGTTGTGGCTGCTAATAGGATCACTCCAGTTCGTTGTGGCTGCTAATAGGATCACTCCAGTTCGTTGTGGCTGCTAATAGGATCACTACAGTTCGTTGTGGCTGCTAATAGGATCACTACAGTTCGTTGTGGCTGCTAGATGTTAATAGGATCACTCCAGTTCGTTGTGGCTGCTAGATGTTAATAGGATCACTACAGTTCGTTGTGGCTGCTAGATGTTAATAGGATCACTCCAGTTCGTTGTGGCTGCTAGATGTTAATAGGATCACTCCAGTTCATTGTGGCTGCTAGATGTTAATAGGATCACTCCAGTCCGTTGTGGCTGCTAGATGTTAATAGGATCACTACAGTTCGTTGTGGCTGCTAGATGTTAATAGGATCACTACAGTTCGTTGTGGCTGCTAATAGGATCACTACAGTTCGTTGTGGCTGCTAGATGTTAATAGGATCACTACAGTTCGTTGTGGCTGCTAATAGGATCACTACAGTTCGTTGTGGCTGCTAGACGTTAATAGGATCACTACAGTTCATTGTGGCTGCTAGATGTTAATAGGATCACTCCAGTTCGTTGTGGCTGCTAATAGGATCACTCCAGTTCGTTGTGGCTGCTAATAGGATCACTACAGTTCGTTGTGGCTGCTAATAGGATCACTACAGTTCGTTGTGGCTGCTAGATGTTAATAGGATCACTCCAGTTCGTTGTGGCTGCTAGATGTTAATAGGATCACTACAGTTCGTTGTGGCTGCTAGATGTTAATAGGATCACTCCAGTTCGTTGTGGCTGCTAGACGTTAATAGGATCACTACAGTTCATTGTGGCTGCTAGATGTTAATAGGATCACTCCAGTTCGTTGTGGCTGCTAATAGGATCACTCCAGTTCGTTGTGGCTGCTAATAGGATCACTACAGTTCGTTGTGGCTGCTAATAGGATCACTACAGTTCGTTGTGGCTGCTAGATGTTAATAGGATCACTCCAGTTCGTTGTGGCTGCTAGATGTTAATAGGATCACTCCAGTTCGTTGTGGCTGCTAGATGTTAATAGGATCACTACAGTTCGTTGTGGCTGCTAATAGGATCACTACAGTTCGTTGTGGCTGCTAGATGTTAATAGGATCACTCCAGTTCGTTGTGGCTGCTAGATGTTAATAGGATCACTCCAGTTCGTTGTGGCTGCTAGATGTTAATAGGATCACTACAGTTCGTTGTGGCTGCTAGACGTTAATAGGATCACTCCAGTTCGTTGTGGCTGCTGGATGTTAATAGGATCACTACAGTTCATTGTGGCTGCTAATAGGATCACTACAGTTCGTTGTGGCTGCTAGATGTTAATAGGATCACTCCAGTTCGTTGTGGCTGCTAGATGTTAATAGGATCACTACAGTTCGTTGTGGCTGCTAGACGTTAATAGGATCACTCCAGTTCGTTGTGGCTGCTGGATGTTAATAGGATCACTACAGTTCATTGTGGCTGCTAATAGGATCACTACAGTTCGTTGTGGCTGCTGGATGTTAATAGGATCACTCCAGTTCGTTGTGGCTGCTAGATGTTAATAGGATCACTCCAGTTCGTTGTGGCTGCTAGATGTTAATAGGATCACTCCAGTTCGTTGTGGCTGCTAGATGTTAATAGGATCACTCCAGTTCATTGTGGCTGCTAGATGTTAATAGGATCACTCCAGTCCGTTGTGGCTGCTAGATGTTAATAGGATCACTACAGTTCGTTGTGGCTGCTAGATGTTAATAGGATCACTACAGTTCGTTGTGGCTGCTAGATGTTAATAGGATCACTACAGTTCGTTGTGGCTGCTAGATGTTAATAGGATCACTACAGTTCGTTGTGGCTGCTAATAGGATCACTACAGTTCGTTGTGGCTGCTAGATGTTAATAGGATCACTACAGTTCGTTGTGGCTGCTAATAGGATCACTACAGTTCGTTGTGGCTGCTAATAGGATCACTACAGTTCGTTGTGGCTGCTAATAGGATCACTACAGTTCGTTGTGGCTGCTAGACGTTAATAGGATCACTACAGTTCGTTGTGGCTGCTAGATGTAAATTGGATCACTACAGTTCGTTGTGGCTACTAATAGGATCACTACAGTTCGTTGTGGCTGCTAGACGTTAATAGGATCACTCCAGTTCGTTGTGGCTGCTAATAGGATCACTACAGTTCGTTGTGGCTGCTAGATGTTAATAGGATCACTACAGTTCGTTGTGCCTGCTAGACGTTAATAGGATCACTACAGTTCGTTGTGGCTGCTAGATGTTAATAGGATCACTACAGTTCGTTGTGGCTGCTAATAGGATCACTACAGTTCGTTGTGGCTGCTAGATGTTAATAGGATCACTACAGTTCGTTGTGGCTGCTAGACGTTAATAGGATCACTACAGTTCGTTGTGGCTGCTAATAGGATCACTACAGTTCGTTGTGGCTGCTAGACGTTAATAGGATCACTCCAGTTCGTTGTGGCTGTTAATAGGATCACTCCAGTTCGTTGTGGCTGCTAGACGTTAATAGGATCACTCCAGTTCGTTGTGGCTGCTAGATGTTAATAGGATCACTACAGTTCGTTGTGGCTGCTAGATGTTAATAGGATCACTACAGTTCGTTGTGGCTGCTAGATGTTAATAGGATCACTACAGTTCGTTGTGGCTGCTAGACGTTAATAGGATCACTACAGTTCGTTGTGGCTGCTAGATGTTAATAGGATCACTACAGTTCGTTGTGCCTGCTAGATGTTAATAGGATCACTACAGTTCGTTGTGGCTGCTAATAGGATCACTCCAGTTCGTTGTGGCTGCTAGACGTTAATAGGATCACTCCAGTTCGTTGTGGCTGCTAGATGTTAATAGGATCACTACAGTTCGTTGTGGCTGCTAGACGTTAATAGGATCACTCCAGTTCGTTGTGGCTGCTAGATGTTAATAGGATCACTACAGTTCGTTGTGGCTGCTAGATGTTAATAGGATCACTTCAGTTCGTTGTGGCTGCTAGATGTTAATAGGATCACTCCAGTTCGTTGTGGCTGCTAGATGTTAATAGGATCACTACAGTTCGTTGTGGCTGCTAGATGTTAATAGGATCACTACAGTTCGTTGTGGCTGCTAGATGTTAATAGGATCACTACAGTTCGTTGTGGCTGCTAGATGCTAATAGGATCACTACAGTTCGTTGTGGCTGCTAGATGTTAATAGGATCACTCCAGTTCGTTGTGGCTGCTAGATGTTAATAGGATCACTACAGTTCGTTGTGGCTGCTAGATGTTAATAGGATCACTCCAGTTCGTTGTGGCTGCTAGATGTTAATAGGATCACTCCAGTTCATTGTGGCTGCTAGATGTTAATAGGATCACTCCAGTCCGTTGTGGCTGCTAGATGTTAATAGGATCACTACAGTTCGTTGTGGCTGCTAGATGTTAATAGGATCACTCCAGTTCATTGTGGCTGCTAGATGTTAATAGGATCACTCCAGTCCGTTGTGGCTGCTAGATGTTAATAGGATCACTACAGTTCGTTGTGGCTGCTAGATGTTAATAGGATCACTACAGTTCGTTGTGGCTGCTAGATGTTAATAGGATCACTACAGTTCGTTGTGGCTGCTAATAGGATCACTACAGTTCGTTGTGGCTGCTAGATGTTAATAGGATCACTACAGTTCGTTGTGGCTGCTAGATGCTAATAGGATCACTACAGTTCGTTGTGGTTGCTAGATGTTAATAGGATCACTACAGTTCGTTGTGGCTGCTAATAGGATCACTACAGTTCGTTGTGGCTGCTAGATGTTAATAGGATCACTACAGTTCGTTGTGGCTGCTAATAGGATCACTACAGTTCGTTGTGGCTGCTAGACGTTAATAGGATCACTACAGTTCATTGTGGCTGCTAGATGTTAATAGGATCACTCCAGTTCGTTGTGGCTGCTAATAGGATCACTCCAGTTCGTTGTGGCTGCTAATAGGATCACTACAGTTCGTTGTGGCTGCTAATAGGATCACTACAGTTCGTTGTGGCTGCTAGATGTTAATAGGATCACTCCAGTTCGTTGTGGCTGCTAGATGTTAATAGGATCACTACAGTTCGTTGTGGCTGCTAGATGTTAATAGGATCACTCCAGTTCGTTGTGGCTGCTAGACGTTAATAGGATCACTACAGTTCATTGTGGCTGCTAGATGTTAATAGGATCACTCCAGTTCGTTGTGGCTGCTAATAGGATCACTCCAGTTCGTTGTGGCTGCTAATAGGATCACTACAGTTCGTTGTGGCTGCTAATAGGATCACTACAGTTCGTTGTGGCTGCTAGATGTTAATAGGATCACTCCAGTTCGTTGTGGCTGCTAGATGTTAATAGGATCACTCCAGTTCGTTGTGGCTGCTAGATGTTAATAGGATCACTCCAGTTCGTTGTGGCTGCTAGATGTTAATAGGATCACTCCAGTTCATTGTGGCTGCTAGATGTTAATAGGATCACTCCAGTCCGTTGTGGCTGCTAGATGTTAATAGGATCACTACAGTTCGTTGTGGCTGCTAGATGTTAATAGGATCACTACAGTTCGTTGTGGCTGCTAGACGTTAATAGGATCACTACAGTTCGTTGTGGCTGCTAGATGTTAATAGGATCACTACAGTTCGTTGTGGCTGCTAGATGTTAATAGGATCACTACAGTTCGTTGTGGCTGCTAATAGGATCACTACAGTTCGTTGTGGCTGCTAGATGTTAATAGGATCACTACAGTTCGTTGTGGCTGCTAGATGTAAATAGGATCACTACAGTTCGTTGTGGCTACTAATAGGATCACTACAGTTCGTTGTGGCTGCTAGACGTTAATAGGATCACTCCAGTTCGTTGTGGCTGCTAATAGGATCACTACAGTTCGTTGTGGCTGCTAGATGTTAATAGGATCACTCCAGTTCGTTGTGGCTGCTAGATGTTAATAGGATCACTCCAGTTCGTTGTGGCTGCTAGATGTTAATAGGATCACTACAGTTCGTTGTGGTTGCTAGATGTTAATAGGATCACTCCAGTCCGTTGTGGCTGCTAGATGTTAATAGGATCACTACAGTTCGTTGTGCCTGCTAGACGTTAATAGGATCACTACAGTTCGTTGTGGCTGCTAATAGGATCACTACAGTTCGTTGTGGCTGCTAATAGGATCACTCCAGTTCGTTGTGGCTGCTAATAGGATCACTACAGTTCGTTGTGGCTGCTAGACGTTAATAGGATCACTCCAGTTCGTTGTGGCTGCTAGATGTTAATAGGATCACTCCAGTTCATTGTGGCTGCTAATAGGATCACTACAGTTCGTTGTGGCTGCTAGACGTTAATAGGATCACTCCAGTTCGTTGTGGCTGCTAGATGTTAATAGGATCACTCCAGTTCATTGTGGCTGCTAATAGGATCACTACAGTTCGTTGTGGCTGCTAGACGTTAATAGGATCACTACAGTTCGTTGTGGCTGCTAATAGGATCACTACAGTTCGTTGTGGCTGCTAGATGTTAATAGGATCACTACAGTTCGTTGTGGCTGCTAGATGTTAATAGGATCACTACAGTTCGTTGTGGCTGCTAGACGTTAATAGGATCACTACAGTTCGTTGTGGCTGCTAGATGTTAATAGGATCACTACAGTTCGTTGTGGCTGCTAGATGTTAATAGGATCACTACAGTTCGTTGTGGCTGCTAGATGTTAATAGGATCACTACAGTTCGTTGTGGCTGCTAGATGTTAATAGGATCACTCCAGTTCGTTGTGGTTGCTAGATGTTAATAGGATCACTACAGTTCGTTGTGGCTGCTAGATGTTAATAGGATCACTCCAGTTCGTTGTGGTTGCTAGATGTTAATAGGATCACTACAGTTTGTTGTGCCTGCTAGATGTTAATAGGATCACTACAGTTCGTTGTGGCTGCTAGATGTTAATAGGATCACTACAGTTCGTTGTGGCTGCTAGATGTTAATAGGATCACTCCAGTTCGTTGTGGCTGCTAGATGTTAATAGGATCACTCCAGTTCATTGTGGCTGCTAGATGTTAATAGGATCACTACAGTTCGTTGTGGCTGCTAGATGTTAATAGGATCACTACAGTTCGTTGTGGCTGCTAGATGTTAATAGGATCACTACAGTTCGTTGTGGCTGCTAGATGTTAATAGGATCACTACAGTTCGTTGTGGTTGCTAGATGTTAATAGGATCACTACAGTTCGTTGTGGCTGCTAGATGTTAATAGGATCACTACAGTTCGTTGTGGCTGCTAGATGTTAATAGGATCACTACAGTTCGTTGTGGCTGCTAGATGTTAATAGGATCACTCCAGTTCGTTGTGGCTGCTAGATGTTAATAGGATCACTACAGTTCGTTGTGGTTGCTAGATGTTAATAGGATCACTACAGTTCGTTGTGGCTGCTAATAGGATCACTACAGTTCGTTGTGGCTGCTAATAGGATCACTACAGTTCGTTGTGGCTGCTAATAGGATCACTACAGTTCGTTGTGGCTGCTAATAGGATCACTACAGTTCGTTGTGGCTGCTAATAGGATCACTACAGTTCGTTGTGGCTGCTAGACGTTAATAGGATCACTACAGTTCGTTGTGGCTGCTAGACGTTAATAGGATCACTACAGTTCGTTGTGGCTGCTAGATGTTAATAGGATCACTACAGTTTGTTGTGGCTGCTAATAGGATCACTACAGTTCGTTGTGGCTGCTAGATGTTAATAGGATCACTACAGTTCGTTGTGGCTGCTAGATGTTAATAGGATCACTACAGTTCGTTGTGGCTGCTAGATGTTAATAGGATCACTCCAGTTCATTGTGGCTGCTAGATGTTAATAGGATCACTACAGTTCGTTGTGGCTGCTAATAGGATCACTACAGTTCGTTGTGGCTGCTAGATGTTAATAGGATCACTCCAGTTCGTTGTGGCTGCTAGACGTTAATAGGATCACTACAGTTCGTTGTGGCTGCTAATAGGATCACTACAGTTCGTTGTGGCTGCTAGATGTTAATAGGATCACTACAGTTCGTTGTGGCTGCTAGATGCTAATAGGATCACTACAGTTCGTTGTGGCTGCTAGATGTTAATAGGATCACTACAGTTCGTTGTGGCTGCTAATAGGATCACTACAGTTCGTTGTGGCTGCTAATAGGATCACTACAGTTCGTTGTGGCTGCTAGATGTTAATAGGATCACTACAGTTCGTTGTGCCTGCTAGACGTTAATAGGATCACTCCAGTCCGTTGTGGCTGCTAGATGTTAATAGGATCACTACAGTTCGTTGTGGCTGCTAGATGTTAATAGGATCACTACAGTTCGTTGTGCCTGCTAGACGTTAATAGGATCACTACAGTTCGTTGTGGCTGCTAATAGGATCACAACAGTTCGTTGTGGCTGCTAGATGTTAATAGGATCACTCCAGTTCGTTGTGGCTGTTAATAGGATCACTACAGTTCGTTGTGGCTGCTAGATGCTAATAGGATCACTACAGTTCGTTGTGGCTGCTAGATGTTAATAGGATCACTACAGTTCGTTGTGGCTGCTAATAGGATCACTACAGTTCGTTGTGGCTGCTAGATGTTAATAGGATCACTACAGTTCGTTGTGCCTGCTAGACGTTAATAGGATCACTCCAGTTCGTTGTGGCTGCTAGATGTTAATAGGATCACTCCAGTTCGTTGTGGCTGCTAGATGTTAATAGGATCACTACAGTTCGTTGTGGCTGCTAGATGCTAATAGGATCACTACAGTTCGTTGTGGCTGCTAGATGTTAATAGGATCACTACAGTTCGTTGTGGCTGCTAGATGTTAATAGGATCACTACAGTTCGTTGTGGCTGCTAGATGCTAATAGGATCACTACAGTTCGTTGTGGCTGCTAGATGTTAATAGGATCACTACAGTTCGTTGTGGCTGCTAGATGTTAATAGGATCACTACAGTTCGTTGTGGCTGCTAGATGTTAATAGGATCACTACAGTTCGTTGTGGCTGCTAGATGCTAATAGGATCACTACAGTTCGTTGTGGCTGCTAGATGTTAATAGGATCACTACAGTTCGTTGTGGCTGCTAGATGCTAATAGGATCACTACAGTTCGTTGTGGCTGCTAGATGTTAATAGGATCACTCCAGTTCGTTGTGGCTGCTAGATGTTAATAGGATCACTACAGTTCGTTGTGGCTGCTAGATGCTAATAGGATCACTACAGTTCGTTGTGGCTGCTAATAGGATCACTACAGTTCGTTGTGGCTGCTAGATGTTAATAGGATCACTACAGTTCGTTGTGGCTGCTAGATGTTAATAGGATCACTACAGTTCGTTGTGGCTGCTAGACGTTAATAGGATCACTACAGTTCGTTGTGGCTGCTAGATGTTAATAGGATCACTCCAGTTCGTTGTGGCTGCTAGATGTTAATAGGATCACTACAGTTCGTTGTGGCTGCTAGATGTTAATAGGATCACTCCAGTTCGTTGTGGCTGCTAGATGTTAATAGGATCACTACAGTTCGTTGTGGCTGCTGGATGTTAATAGGATCACTATAGTTCGTTGTGGCTGCTAGATGTTAATAGGATCACTACAGTTCGTTGTGGCTGCTAATAGGATCACTACAGTTCGTTGTGGCTGCTAGATGTTAATAGGATCACTCCAGTTCGTTGTGGCTGCTAGATGTTAATAGGATCACTCCAGTTCGTTGTGGCTGCTAGATGTTAATAGGATCACTACAGTTCGTTGTGGCTGCTAGATGTTAATAGGATCACTACAGTTCGTTGTGGCTGCTAGATGTTAATAGGATCACTACAGTTCGTTGTGGCTGCTAGATGTTAATAGGATCACTACAGTTCGTTGTGGAGGCTAGATGTTAATAGGATCACTCCAGTTCGTTGTGGCTGCTAGATGTTAATAGGATCACTACAGTTCGTTGTGGCTGCTAGATGTTAATAGGATCACTACAGTTCGTTGTGGCTGCTAGATGTTAATAGGATCACCACAGTTCGTTGTGGCTGCTAGATGTTAATAGGATCACTACAGTTCGTTGTGCCTGCTAGATGTTAATAGGATCACTACAGTTCGTTGTGGCTGCTAGATGTTAATAGGATCACTACAGTTCGTTGTGGCTGCTAGATGTTAATAGGATCACTCCAGTTCGTTGTGGCTGCTAATAGGATCACTACAGTTCGTTGTGGCTGCTAGATGTTAATAGGATCACTCCAGTTCGTTGTGGCTGCTAGATGTTAATAGGATCACTACAGTTCGTTGTGGCTGCTAGATGTTAATAGGATCACTACAGTTCGTTGTGGCTGCTAATAGGATCACTACAGTTCGTTGTGGCTGCTAGATGTTAATAGGATCACTCCAGTTCGTTGTGGCTGCTAGATGTTAATAGGATCACTATAGTTCGTTGTGGTTGCTAGATGTTAATAGGATCACTACAGTTCGTTGTGGCTGCTAGATGTTAATAGGATCACTACAGTTCGTTGTGGCTGCTAGATGTTAATAGGATCACTCCAGTCCGTTGTGGCTGCTAGATGTTAATAGGATCACTACAGTTCGTTGTGGCTGCTAGACGTTAATAGGATCACTCCAGTTCGTTGTGGCTGCTAGATGTTAATAGGATCACTCCAGTCCGTTGTGGCTGCTAGATGTTAATAGGATCACTACAGTTCGTTGTGGCTGCTAGACGTTAATAGGATCACTCCAGTTCGTTGTGGTCGTTCAGGAAGTATTCAGACCCCTTGACTTTCTCCACATTTTGTTACGTTAGACTTATTCTAAAATGGATTAAATAGTCCCCCCCCCCCATCAATCTAATGGTTTGGGTCTGGAGATACGGGGGTGTTTTGGGTCTGCCGTGGAGATACGGGGGTGTTTTGGGTCTGGAGATACGGGGGTGTTTTGGGTCTGGAGATACGGGGGTGTTTTGGGTCTGGAGATACGGGGGTGTTTTGGGTCTGCCGTGGAGATACAGGGGTGTTTGGGTCTGCCGTGGAAATACGGGGGTGTTTTGGGTCTGGAGATACGGGGGTGTTTTGGGTCTGCCGTGGAGATACGGGGGTGTTTTGGGTCTGCCGTGGAGATACGGGGGTGTTTTGGGTCTGCCGTGGAGATACGGGGGTGTTTGGGTCTGCCGTGGAGATACGGGGGTGTTTTGGGTCTGGAGATACGGGGGTGTTTTGGGTCTGGAGATACGGGGGTGTTTTGGGTCTGCCGTGGAGATACGGGGGTGTTTTGTGTCAGCCGTGGAGATACAGGGGTGTTTGGGTCTGCCGTGGAAATACGGGGGTGTTTTGGGTCTGGAGATACGGGGGTGTTTTGGGTCTGGAGATACGGGGGTGTTTGGGTCTGCCGTGGAGATACAGCCTTCATGTTCTCCCAGAGGGCCTCATGGATAGAGGGCCTCATGGATAGAGGGCCTCATGGATAGAGGGCCTCATGGATAGAGGGCCTCATGGATTAGCTCTCTGCCTGCCTGGTAGGGATAGTGACTCTTTCACCCCCCCCCCCCCCCTCCAAACCTCTAAGTTTATCAAAGTGGCTGCATTAATAAGGTGACTGGGCATCATATTGTGTTAGCTTTCGGCACCTGCCACCCCTCCCCTGTCACCTTGTTAGATGCCCTAGCTCCTATTGACATAGCTGATCTGAGATCTGTTATGGAACATGGTCACCTGCCACCCCCCCATGTCACCTTGTTAGATGCCCTAGCTCCTGTTGACATGTCTGTGAGCTGAGATCTGTTATGGAACATAGTCAGGAACTTCTCCTCCAACCCAGGTTAGACTGGCAGAACTGAGATCTGTTATGGTACCTCTCCTCTCCAACCCAGGTTAGACTGGCAGAGCTGAGATCTGTTATGGTACCTCTCCTCTCCTCCAACCCAGGTTAGACTGGCAGAACTGAGATCTGTTATGGTACCTCTCCTCTCCAACCCAGGTTAGACTGGCAGAGCTGAGATCTGTTATGGTACCTCTCCTCTCCTCCAACCCAGGTTAGACTGGCAGAGCTGAGATCTGTTATGGTACCTCTCCTCTCCTCCAACCCAGGTTAGACTGGCAGAGCTGAGATCTGTTATGAATCCTCTCCTCCAACCCAGGTTAGACTGGCAGAACTTAGGTCTGTCATGGTACCTCTCCTCTCCTCCAACCCAGGTTAGACTGGCAGAACTGAGGTCTGTTATGGTACCTCTCCTCTCCTCCAAGCCAGGTTAGACTGGCAGAACTTAGGTCTGTCATGGTACCTCTCCTCTCCTCCAACCCAGGTTAGACTGGCAGAGCTGAGATCTGTTATGGTACCTCTCCTCTCCTCCAACCCAGGTTAGACTGGCAGAGCTGAGATCTGTTATGAATCCTCTCCTCCAACCCAGGTTAGACTGGCAGAGCTGAGATCTGTTATGAATCCTCTCCTCTCCTCCAACCCAGGTTAGACTGGCAGAACTGAGGTCTGTTATGGTACCTCTCCTCTCCTCCAACCCAGGTTAGACTGGCAGAGCTGAGATCTGTTATGAATCCTCTCCTCTCCTCCAACCCAGGTTAGACTGGCAGAGCTGAGGTCTGTTATGGTACCTCTCCTCTCCCCCAACCCAGGTTAGACTGGCAGAGCTGAGATCTGTTATGGTACCTCTCCTCTCCTCCAACCCAGGTTAGACTGGCAGAACTGAGGTCTGTTATGGTACCTCTCCTCTCCTCCAACCCAGGTTAGACTGGCAGAACTGAGGTCTGTTATGGTACCTCTCCTCTCCCCCAACCAAGGTTAGACTGGCAGAGCTGAGATCTGTTATGGAACCTCTCCTCCAACCCAGGTTAGACTGGCAGAGCTGAGATCTGTTATGGAACCTCTCCTCTCCTCCAACCCAGGTTAAACTGGCAACTGAGGTCTGTTATGGAACCTCTCCTCTCCTCCAACCCAGGTTAAACTGGCAGAACTGAGGTCTGTTATGGAACCTCTCCTCCAACCCAGGTTAGACTGGCAGAACTGAGATCTGTTATGAATCCTCTCCTCCAACCCAGGTTAGACTGGCAGAGCTGAGATCTGTTATGAATCCTCTCCTCCAACCCAGGTTAGACTGGCAGAACTGAGATCTGTTATGAATCCTCTCCTCCAACCCAGGTTAGACTGGCAGAACTGAGATCTGTTATGAATCCTCTCCTCCAACCCAGGTTAGACTGGCAGAACTGAGATCTGTTATGAATCCTCTCCTCCAACCCAGATTAGACTGGCAGAGCTGAGATCTGTTATGAATCCTCTCCTCTCCTCTAACCCAGGTTAGACTGGCAGAGCTGAGATCTGTTATGGTACCTCTCCTCTCCTCCAACCCAGGTTAGACTGGCAGAACTGAGATCTGTTATGAATCCTCTCCTCTCCTCTAACCCAGGTTAGACTGGCAGAACTGAGGTCTGTTATGGTACCTCTCCTCTCCAACCCAGGTTAGACTGGCAGAACTGAGATCTGTTATGAATCCTCTCCTCCAACCCAGGTTAGACTGGCAGAGCTGAGATCTGTTATGAATCCTCTCCTCCAACCCAGGTTAGACTGGCAGAACTGAGATCTGTTATGAATCCTCTCCTCCAACCCAGGTTAGACTGGCAGAACTGAGATCTGTTATGAATCCTCTCCTCCAACCCAGGTTAGACTGGCAGAGCTGAGATCTGTTATGGTACCTCTCCTCTCCTCCAACCCAGGTTAGACTGGCAGAACTGAGATCTGTTATGGTACCTCTCCTCTCCTCCAACCCAGGTTAGACTGGCAGAACTGAGGTCTGTTATGTATCCTCTCCTCTCCTCTAACCCAGGTTAGACTGGCAGAACTGAGGTCTGTTATGTTACCTCTCCTCTCCTCCAACCCAGGTTAGACTGGCAAAACTGAGATCTGTTATGGATCCTCTCCTCCAACCCAGGTTAGACTGTCAGAGCTGAGATCTGTTATGGTACCTCTCCTCTCCTCCAACCCAGGTTAGACTGGCAGAACTGGGGTCTGTTATGGTACCCCTCCTCTCCTCCAACCCAGGTTAGACTGGCAGAACTGATATCTGTTATGAATCCTCTCCTCCAACCCAGGTTAGACTGGCAGAACTGAGATCTGTTATGGTACCTCTCTTCCAACCCAGGTTAGACTGGCAGAACTGAGGTCTGTTATGGTACCTCTCCTCTCCTCCAACCCAGGTTAGACTGGCAGAACTGAGGTCTGTTATGGTACCTCTCCTCCAACCCAGGTTAGACTGGCAGAACTGAGGTCTGTTATGTATCCTCTCCTCTCCTCTAACCCAGGTTAGACTGGCAGAACTGAGGTCTGTTATGTTACCTCTCCTCCAACCCAGGTTAGACTGACAGAACTGAGGTCTGTTATGGTACCTCTCCTCCAACCCAGGTTAGACTGGCAGAACTGAGGTCTGTTATGGAACCAAGTCAGGAATTTTTCCCCTACCAGCATTTTTCCCCTTTTCCCCTACCAACAGGTTCTGTTCTGGTATCATATCTGTCTCTTCTCTCTCCCTCCCTTCTGTCTCTCTGTCTCGCTGTCTGTCTCTGTCTGTGTCTGTCTGTCTGTGTCTCATGGTCTCTCTCTGTCTCTGTGTATGTGTCTCATGGTCTGTGTCTGTCTGTGTGTCTCATGGTCTCTCTGTCTGTCTGTGTGTCTCATGGTTTCTCTCCTTCCCTCCAGTTGCTATGGAACTACAAGCTGAACCTGACAATGGATCCCAAGTTTGAGTCTGTGGCCATGGAGATCTGCAAGAGTACTATCACTGAGGTTAGTCTCACACACACACACACACACACACACACACAGCAACATGTCTTTATGGCTGCAGAGCTGTACCATGAGCCAGATAATGTCAGTCTGTTGTTGCTGTGACATTGACTGGGTCCTAAATGGCACCTTGTCCCCTATAGGGCACTACCTGTCCCCTATAGGGCACTACCTGTCCCCTATAGGGCACTACCTGTCCCCTATAGGGCACTACCTGTCCCCTATAGGGCACTACCTGTCCCCTATAGGGCACTACCTGTCCCCCGTAGGGACTGTGGGCACCACTTGTCCCCCGTAGGGCCGTAGGGACACAGGCTCTGCATCCCCAGTGGCCCTAGTAAGGAGACAGTGGGTGTTCCCTCACAATGAGTCTGTATGGACCGTCTGAATCCCATCTAGCCAGGTCATCCCATCTAGCCAGGCCATCCCATCTAGCCAGGCCATCCCATCTAGCCAGGCCATCCCATCTAGCCAGGCCATCCCATCTAGCCAGGCCATCCCATCTAGCCAGGCCATCCCATCTTGCCAGGTCATCCCATCTAGCCAGGCCATCCCATCTAGCCACGTCATCCCATGTAGCCAGGTCATCCCATGTAGCCAGGTCATCCCATGTAGCCAGGTCATCCCATGTAGCCAGGTCATCCCATGTAGCCAGGTCATCCCATGTAGCCAGGTCATCCCATGTAGCCAGGTCATCCCATCTAGCCAGGCCATCCAATCTAGCCAGGCCATCCCATCTAGCCAGGCCATCCCATCTAGCCAGGCCATCACATCTAGCCAGGCCATCCCATCTAGCCAGGCCATCCCATCTAGCCAGGTCATCTAGCCACATCATCCCATCTAGCCACGTCATCCCATCTAGCCACGTCATCCCATCTAGCCACGTCATCCCATCTAGCCACGTCATCCCATCTAGCCACGTCATCCCATCTAGCCACGTCATCCCATCTAGCCACGTCATCCCATCTAGCCACGTCATCCCATCTAGCCACGTCATCCCATCTAGCCACGTCATCCCATCTTGCCACGTCATCCCATCTAGCCACGTCATCCCATCTAGCCACGTCATCCCATCTAGCCAGGCCATCCCATCTAGCCAGGTCATCCCATCTAGCCAGGTCATCTAGCCAGGCCATCTAGCCAAGTCATCCCATGTAGCCAAGTCATCCCATGTAGCCAGGTCATCCCATGTAGCCAGGTCATCCCATGTAGCCAGGCCATCCCATGTAGCCAGGCCATCCCATGTAGCCAGGTCATCCCATGTAGCCAGGTCATCCCATGTAGCCAGGTCATCCCATGTAGCCAGGTCATCCCATGTAGCCAGGTCATCCCATCTAGCCAGGTCATCTAGCCAGGTCATCTAGCCAGGCCATCCCATCTAGCCAGGTCATCTCATCTAGCCAGGTCATCCCATCTAGCCAGGTCATCTACTCAACCAGGTCATCTAGCCAGGTCATCTAGCCAGGTCATCCCATCTAGCCAGGTCATCTAGCCAGGTCATCCCATCTAGCCAGGTCATCTAGCCAGGTCATCTACTCAACCAGGTCATCTAGCCAGGTGATCTAGCCAGGTCATCCCATCTAGCCAGGTCATCTAGCCAGGTCATCTACTCAACCAGGTCATCTAGCCAGGTCATCCCATCTAGCCAGGTCATCTAGCCAGGTCATCCCATCTAGCCAGGTCATCTAGCCAGGTCATCTAGCCAGGTCATCTAGCCAGGTCATCCCATCTAGCCAGGTCATGTCATCTAGCCAGGTCATCCCATCTAGCCAGGTCATCTAGCCAGGTCATCCCATCTAGCCAGGTCATCCCATCTAGCCAGGTCATCTAGCCAGGTCATCCCATCTAGCCAGGTCATCTAGCCAGGTCATCTAGCCAGGTCATCCCATCTAGCCAGGTCATCTAGCCAGGTCATCCCATCTAGCCAGGTCATCTAGACAGGTCATCCCATCTAGCCAGGTCATCTAGACAGGTCATCCCATCTAGCCAGGTCATCTAGCCAGGTCATCCCATCTAGCCAGGTCATCTAGCCAGGTCATCCCATCTAGCCAGGTCATCCCATCTAGCCAGGTCATCTAGCCAGGTCATCCCATCTAGCCAGGTCATCTAGCCAGGTCATCTAGCCAGGTCATCCCATCTAGCCAGGTCATCTAGACAGGTCATCCCATCTAGCCAGGTCATCTAGCCAGGTCATCCCATCTAGCCAGGTCATCCCATCTAGCCAGGTCATCTAGCCAGGTCATCCCATCTAGCCAGGTCATCTAGCCAGGTCATCCCATCTAGCCAGGTCATCTAGCCAGGTCATCCCATCTAGCCAGGTCATCTAGACAGGTCATCCCATCTAGCCAGGTCATCTAGACAGGTCATCCCATCTAGCCAGGTCATCTAGACAGGTCATCCCATCTAGCCAGGTCATCTAGCCAGGTCATCCCATCTAGCCAGGTCATCCCATCTAGCCAGGTCATCTAGCCAGGTCATCCCATCTAGCCAGGTCATCTAGCCAGGTCATCTAGCCAGGCCAACCCATCTAGCCAGGTCATCCCATCTAGCCAGGTCATCTAGACAGGTCATCCCATCTAGCCAGGTCATCTAGACAGGTCATCCCATCTAGCCAGGTCATCTAGACAGGTCATCCCATCTAGCCAGGTCATCTAGCCAGGTCATCTAGCCAGGTCATCCCATCTAGCCAGGTCATCCCATCTAGCCAGGTCATGTAGCCAGGTCATCTAGCCAGGTCATCTAGCCAGGTCATCTAGCCAGGTCATCTAGCCAGGCCATCTAGCCAGGTCATCTAGCCAGGTCATCTAGCCAGGTCATCTAGCCAGGCCATCCCATCTAGCCAGGTCATCTAGCCAGGTCATCCCATCTAGCCAGGTCATCTAGCCAGGTCATCCCATCTAGCCAGGTCATCCCATCTAGCCAGGTCATCTAGCCAGGTCATGTAGCCAGGTCATCTAGCCAGGTCATGTAGCCAGGTCATCTAGCCAGGTCATCTAGCCAGGTCATCTAGCCAGGCCATCCCATCTAGCCAGGTCATCTAGCCAGGTCATCTAGACAGGTCATCCCATCTAGCCAGGTCATGTAGCCAGGTCATCTAGCCAGGCCATCCCATCTAGCCAGGTCATCTACTCAGTTTTTCCTTCTCATCCACTGGATGTTTTCAAAGGACAGGTTGTCATAGAGACGATAGAACTTCATCCAATCATTTAAAACACATCATCTTGTTACAGGTTTTAGTGGAGTTAAAACCTGTCCTACTATTCAATCCTAGTAACAACGTCTGTTTTAACTTCACCTCAGTGGTGTGTTGTATTCTAAGGAGTGTGTATTTCACCTCTGTCCCCCCCCCCTCAGATTAAGGAGTGTGTATTTCACCTCTGTCCCCCCCCCCCTCAGATTAAGGAGTGTGTATTTCACCTCTGTCCCCCCCCCCCTCAGATTAAGGAGTGTGTATTTCACCTCTGCCCCCCCCCCCTCAGATTAAGGAGTGTGTATTTCACCTCTGCCCCCCCCCCCCTCAGATTAAGGAGTGTGTATTTCACCTCTGTCCCCCCCCCCCCCTCAGATTAAGGAGTGTGTATTTCACCTCTGTCCCCCCCCCCCCTCAGATTAAGGAGTGTGTATTTCACCTCTGTCCCCCCCCCCCTCAGATTAAGGAGTGTGTATTTCACCTCTGTCCCCACCCCCCCTCAGATTAAGGAGTGTGTATTTCACCTCTGTCCCCCCCCCCTCAGATTAAGGAGTGTGTATTTCACCTCTGCGTCTCCCCCCTCAGATTAAGGAGTGTGTATTTCACCCCTCCCTCAGATTAAGGAGTGTGTATTTCACCCCCCCCCCTCAGATTAAGGAGTGTGTATTTCACCCCCCCCCCCCCAGATTAAGGAGTGTGTATTTCACCCCCCCCCTCAGATTAAGGAGTGTGTATTTCACCCCCCCCCCCTCAGATTAAGGAGTGTGTATTTCACCTCTGCGTCTCCCCCCTCAGATTAAGGAGTGTGTATTTCACCCCCCCCCCTCAGATTAAGAGTGTGTATTTCACCCCCCCCCCCCCCCCCCCTCAGATTAAGGAGTGTGTATTTCACCCCCCCCCCCCCCCCCCCCTCAGATCATTGAGTGTATTTCATCACCCCCCCCCCTCAGATTAAGGAGTGTGTATTTCACCCCCCCCTCAGATTAAGGAGTGTTCGGAGGAGGAGCGTGGTAAGGGTTACCTGGTGTCCTGCCTGGTGGATCACCGTGGTAACATCACAGAGTACCAGTGTCACCAGTACATCACCAAGATGACCTCCATCGTCTTCTCAGACTACAGACTCATCTGTGGCTTCATGGACAAGTGTAGAGAGGACATCAACACGCTACGCTGTGGAAGCATCAACGTTGGAGAGAAGGTGAGAGGGGAGGGTGTGTTGTAGTGATACTCACAGGGAGGAAGGCTGAGGCACCGTTATCTCTCTGAGTTGTCTAGTGATTTGGTTAGGGGCCTCTTCATAGTGCAGTCTGTACTGAAGGATTTATCGTGTGGGAGGACAATCCAGATCAATACAGGTTGGATTCCCGATGGTGTTTGTTCTTCACTGGTTGGCTCTTTTTTAATAGAAATGTGACTTTATCAAGGTGGGACTTTGTTTTTTGAATTCTTTGTGGATCTGTGTAATCTGAGGGAAATATGTGTCTCTAGTATGGTCATATGTTTGACAGGAGGTTTGGAAGTGCAGCTCAGTTTCCATCTCATTTTGTGGGCAGTGTGCACATAGCCTGTCTTCTCTTGAGAGCCTCTCTTACAGAAAACGTATTGAGATAAACTTTTGTTATTGACCAAATGCTTATTTTCCACCATAATTTGCAAATAAATTCATTAAAAATCCTACAATGTGATTTTCTGGATATTTTTTCTCATTTTGTCTGTCATAGTTGAAGTTTACCTATGATGAAAATTACAGGCCTCTCTCATCTTTTTAAGTGGGAGAACTTGCACAATTGGTGGCTGACTAAATACTTTTTTGCCCCACTGTATATGAAGGTGATGCTAAAAGTCAATATTTGCAGTGTTGACCCTTCTTTTTCAAGACCTCTGCAATCTGCCCTGGCATGCTGTCAATTAACTTCTGGGCCACATCCTGACTGATGGCAGTCCATTCTTGCATAATCAATGCTTGGAGTTTGTCAGAATTTGTGTAGAAGATCTAGGTGCTGCTGTAGGTCCTCCTTGGTTGGTGACAGAAGCACCAGATCATCAACAAACAGTAGACATTAGACTTCAGATTGTAGTAGGGTGAGGCCTGGTGCTGTTACTGAGTTTAAGTATAATCAATTGGAACACTTTCTCTGCTCCTCTCTCCCTCTGCTCCTCTCTCCCTCTGCTCCCACCCTCAATCTGACCCCTCCCTCCCCCTTACCCCCCCCCCCCCCCCCCCCCCAGGACATCCATTCACAGGGTGAGGTCATAGCGTGTCTGGAGAAAGCCTTAGTCCGAGAGGCGGAGCAACAGGACCAGGCTCATCCAATCAGAGAGGAGTGTAAGAAGAGCATCATGCGCGTAGCGGAGCTGTCGTCAGACGACTTCCACCTGGACAGATTCCTGTACTTCTCCTGCCGAGAGGACCGAGAACGCTTCTGTGAAAACGTACGCTGCTCATCTTGCCTTACATGACGGTCTCCCAAATGACAATTACCTGATGCTTCAGGTTACTGAGGACGTTGACTGGTCTCTGTTCTTCTTCAGGTTACTGAGGACGTTGACAGGTCTCTGTTCTTCTTCAGGTTACTGAGGACATTGACTGGTCTCTGTTCTTCAGGTTACTGAGGACAGTGACTGGTCTCTGTTCTTCAGGTTACTGAGGACGTTGACTAGTCTCTGTTCTTCAGGTTACTGAGGACGTTGACTGGTCTCTGTTCTTCTTCAGGTTACTGAGGACATTGACTGGTCTCTGTTCTTCAGGTTACTGAGGACAGTGACTGGTCTCTGTTCTTCTTCAGGTTACTGAGGACAGTGACTGGTCTCTGTTCTTCTTCAGGTTACTGAGGACAGTGACTGGTCTCTGTTCTTCTTCAGGTTACTGAGGACAGTGACTGGTCTCTGTTCTTCTTCAGGTTACTGAGGACAGTGACTGGTCTCTGTTCTTCTTCAGGTTACTGAGGACAGTGACTGGTCTCTGTTCTTCTTCAGGTTACTGAGGACAGTGACTGGTCTCTGTTCTTCTTCAGGTTACTGAGGACAGTGACTGGTCTCTGTTCTTCAGGTTACTGAGGACAGTGACTGGTCTCTGTTCTTCTTCAGGTTACTGAGGACAGTGACTGGTCTCTGTTCTTCTTCAGGTTACTGAGGACAGTGACTGGTCTCTGTTCTTCTTCAGGTTACTGAGGACAGTGACTGGTCTCTGTTCTTCTTCAGGTTACTGAGGACAGTGACTGGTCTCTGTTCTTCTTCAGGTTACTGAGGACAGTGACTGGTCTCTGTTCTTCTTCAGGTTACTGAGGACAGTGACTGGTCTCTGTTCTTCTTCAGGTTACTGAGGACAGTGACTGGTCTCTGTTCTTCTTCAGGTTACTGAGGACAGTGACTGGTCTCTGTTCTGCTTCAGGTTACTGAGGACGTTGACTGGTCTCTGTTCTTCAGGTTACTGAGGACAGTGACTGGTCTCTGTTGTTCTTCAGGTTACTGAGGACGTTGACTGGTCTCTGTTCTTCTTCAGGTTACTGAGGACAGTGACTGGTCTCTGTTCTTCTTCAGGTTACTGAGGACAGTGACTGGTCTCTGTTCTTCAGGTTACTGAGGACAGTGACTGGTCTCTGTTCTTCTTCAGGTTACTGAGGACGTTGACTGGTCTCTGTTCTTCTTCAGGTTACTGAGGACAGTGACTGGTCTCTGTTCTTCAGGTTACTGAGGACAGTGACTGGTCTCTGTTCTTCTTCAGGTTACTGAGGACAGTGACTGGTCTCTGTTCTTCTTCAGGTTACTGAGGACAGTGACTGGTCTCTGTTCTTCAGGTTACTGAGGACGTTGACTGGTCTCTGTTCTTCAGGTTACTGAGGACAGTGACTGGTCTCTGTTCTTCAGGTTACTGAGGACAGTGACTGGTCTCTGTTCTGCTTCAGGTTACTGAGGACAGTGACTGGTCTCTGTTCTTCTTCAGGTTACTGAGGACAGTGACTGGTCTCTGTTCTTCTTCAGGTTACTGAGGACAGTGACTGGTCTCTGTTCTTCTTCAGGTTACTGAGGACAGTGACTGGTCTCTGTTCTTCTTCAGGTTACTGAGGACAGTGACTGGTCTCTGTTCTTCTTCAGGTTACTGAGGACAGTGACTGGTCTCTGTTCTTCTTCAGGTTACTGAGGACAGTGACTGGTCTCTGTTCTTCAGGTTACTGAGGACATTTACTGGTCTCTGTTCTTCAGGTTACTGAGGACGTTGACTGGTCTCTGTTCTTCAGGTTACTGAGGACGTTGACTGGTCTCTGTTCTTCAGGTTACTGAGGACAGTGACTGGTCTCTGTTCTTCTTCAGGTTACTGAGGACAGTGACTGGTCTCTGTTCTTCTTCAGGTTACTGAGGACGTTGACTGGTCTCTGTTCTTCTTCAGGTTACTGAGGACAGTGACTGGTCTCTGTTCTGCTTCAGGTTACTGAGGACAGTGACTGGTCTCTGTTCTTCTTCAGGTTACTGAGGACAGTGACTGGTCTCTGTGCTTCAGGTTACTGAGGACAGTGACTGGTCTCTGTTCTTCAGGTTACTGAGGACAGTGACTGGTCTCTGTGCTTCAGGTTACTGAGGACAGTGACTGGTCTCTGTTCTTCAGGTTACTGAGGACAGTGACTGGTCTCTGTTCTTCTTCAGGTTACTGAGGACAGTGACTGGTCTCTGTTCTTCTTCAGGTTACTGAGGACGTTGACTGGTCTCTGTTCTTCAGGTTACTGAGGACAGTGACTGGTCTCTGTTCTTCTTCAGGTTACTGAGGACAGTGACTGGTCTCTGTTCTTCAGGTTACTGAGGACAGTGACTGGTCTCTGTTCTTCTTCAGGTTACTGAGGACGTTGACTGGTCTCTGTTCTTCTTCAGGTTACTGAGGACAGTGACTGGTCTCTGTTCTTCAGGTTACTGAGGACAGTGACTGGTCTCTGTTCTTCAGGTTACTGAGGACAGTGACTGGCCTCTGTTCTTCTTCAGGTTACTGAGGACAGTGACTGGTCTCTGTTCTGCTTCAGGTTACTGAGGACAGTGACTGGTCTCTGTTCTGCTTCAGGTTACTGAGGACAGTGACTGGTCTCTGTTCTTCAGGTTACTGAGGACAGTGAATGGTCTCTGTTCTTCTTCAGGTTACTGAGGACAGTGACTGGTCTCTGTTCTTCAGGTTACTGAGGACAGTGACTGGTCTCTGTTCTTCTTCAGGTTACTGAGGACAGTGACTGGTCTCTGTTCTTCTTCAGGTTACCGAGGACTTTGACTGGTCTCTGTTCTTCAGGTTACTGAGGACATTGACTGGTCTCTGTTCTTCAGGTTACTGAGGACGTTGACTGGTCTCTGTTCTTCAGGTTACTGAGGACGTTGACTGGTCTCTGTTCTTCAGGTTACTGAGGACAGTGACTGGTCTCTGTTCTTCAGGTTACTGAGGACGTTGACTGGTCTCTGTTCTTCAGGTTACTGAGGACAGTGACTGGTCTCTGTTCTTCAGGTTACTGAGGACAGTGACTGGTCTCTGTTCTTCAGGTTACTGAGGACAGTGACTGGTCTCTGTTCTTCAGGTTACCGAGGACAGTGACTTGTCTCTGTTCTTCTTCGGGTTACCGAGGACAGTGACTGGTCTCTGTTCTTCTTCGGGTTACCGAGGACAGTGACTGGTCTCTGTTCTTCAGGTTACTGAGGACAGTGACTGGTCTCTGTTCTTCAGGTTACTGAGGACAGTGACTGGTCTCTGTTCTTCAGGTTAATGAGGACAGTGACTGGTCTCTGTTCTTCTTCAGGTTACTGAGGACAGTGACTGGTCTCTGTTCTTCAGGTTACTGAGGACAGTGACTGGTCTCTGTTCTTCTTCAGGTTACTGAGGACAGTGACTGGTCTCTGTTCTTCTTCAGGTTACCGAGGACAGTGACTGGTCTCTGTTCTTCTTCAGGTTACCGAGGACAGTGACTGGTCTCTGTTCTTCTTCAGGTTACCGAGGACAGTGACTGGTCTCTGTTCTTCTGCAGGTTACTGAGGACATTGACTGGTCTCTGTTCTTCAGGTTACTGAGGACATTGACTGGTCTCTGTTCTTCAGGTTACTGAGGACGTTGACTGGTCTCTGTTCTTCAGGTTACTGAGGACGTTGACTGGTCTCTGTTCTTCAGGTTACTGAGGACAGTGACTGGTCTCTGTTCTTCAGGTTACTGAGGACGTTGACTGGTCTCTGTTCTTCAGGTTACTGAGGACAGTGACTGGTCTCTGTTCTTCAGGTTACTGAGGACAGTGACTGGTCTCTGTTCTTCAGGTTACCGAGGACAGTGACTGGTCTCTGTTCTTCTTCAGGTTACCGAGGACAGTGACTGGTCTCTGTTCTTCTTCGGGTTACCGAGGACAGTGACTGGTCTCTGTTCTTCTTCGGGTTACCGAGGACAGTGACTGGTCTCTGTTCTTCTTCGGGTTACCGAGGACAGTGACTGGTCTCTGTTCTTCTTCGGGTTACCGAGGACAGTGACTGGTCTCTGTTCTTCTTCAGGTTACCGAGGACAGTGACTGGTCTCTGTTCTTCAGGTTACTGAGGACATTGACTGGTCTCTGTTCTTCAGGTTACTGAGGACGTTGACTGGTCTCTGTTCTTCAGGTTACTGAGGACAGTGACTGGTCTCTGTTCTTCTTCAGGTTACTGAGGACAGTGACTGGTCTCTGTTCTTCTTCAGGTTACTGAGGACAGTGACTGGTCTCTGTTCTTCTTCAGGTTACTGAGGACGTTGACTGGTCTCTGTTCTTCAGGTTACTGAGGACAGTGACTGGTCTCTGTTCTTCTTCAGGTTACTGAGGACAGTGACTGGTCTCTGTTCTTCTTCGGGTTACTGAGGACAGTGACTGGTCTCTGTTCTTCTTCGGGTTACTGAGGACAGTGACTGGTCTCTGTTCTTCTTCGGGTTACTGAGGATGTTGATTGGCCTCTGTGTTTCTCTGTTCTTTCAGACCCAAGCAGGAGAGGGCAAGGTCTACAAGTGTCTCTTCAGCCACAAGTTTGAGGAGGCCATGTCTGAGAAGGTATGGAGAAAACCACCTGATGGAGATGTGCAGATGATTTATATCAACATGTATATTATTACTTATATACACTACATACAAACATATGGCATTTCTAGTAGAGGTTGGCCGATTGTATGATTTTTCAAAGCCGATACCGATTATTGGAGGATCAAAAAAAGCCAATACCGATTAATCGGCCAAATCTGTATTTATTTGATTTGTAATAATGACTATTACAACAATACTGAATGAACACTTATTTTAACTTCATATAATACATCAATACAAATATATTTGGCCTCAAATAAATAATGAAACATGTTCAATTTGGTTTAAATAATGCAAAAACAGAGTGTTGGAGAAGAAAGTAAAAGTGCAATATGTGCTATGTAAAAAAGCGAACGTTTAAGTTCCTTGCTCAGAACATGAGAACATATGAAAGTTGGTGGTTCCTTTTAACATGAGACTTCAATATTCCCAGGTAAGAGGTTTTAGGTTGTAGTTAATATAGTATTTATAGGACTATTTCTCTCTCTACCATTTGTATTTCATTAACCTTTGACTATTGGATGTTCTTATAGGCACTATAGTATTGCCAGTGTAACAGTATAGCTTCCGTCCCCCTCCTCGCCCCTACCTGGGCTTGAACCAGGAACACATCGACAACAGCCACACTCGAAGCAGCGTTACCCATCGCTCCACAAAAGCCAAGGGGAATAACTACTCTAAGTCTCAGAGCGAGTGATGTTTGAAACGCTATTAGCACGCACCCCGCTAATTAGCTAGCCATTTCACATCGGTTACACCAGCCATTAGGCTGATAGGCTTGAAGGCATAAACAGCGCTGTGCTTGCGAAGAGCTGCTGGCAAAACGCACAAAAGTGCTGTTTGAATGAATGCTTACTAGCCTGCTGCTGCCTACCATCGCTCAGTCAGACTGCTCTATCAAATCATAGACTTAATTATAACATAATAACACACACAAATACGAGCCTTTGGTCATTAATATGGTCGAATCAGGAAACTATCATTTCGAAAAAAACAAACGTTTATTATTTCAGTGAAATACGGAACAGGAAACAGCAGAGGGAACACCCCCCTATCCACATCGATGGAACAGTAGTGGAGAGGGTAGCAAGTTTTAAGTTCCTCGGCATACACATCACAGACAAACTGAATTGGTCCACTCACACAGACAGCATCGTGAAGAAGGCGCAGCAGCGCCTCTTCAACCTCAGGAGGCTGAAGAAATTCGGCTTGTCACCAAAAGCACTCACCAAAAGCACTCACAAACTTCTACAGATGCACAATCGAGAGCATCCTGGCGGGCTGTATCACCGCCTGGTACGGCAACTGCACCGCCCTCAACCGTAAGGCTCTCCAGAGGGTAGTGAGGTCTGCACAACGCATCACCGGGGGCAAACTACCTGCCCTCCAGGACACCTACACCACCCGATGTCACAGGAAGGCCATAAAGATCATCAAGGACATCAACCACCCGAGCCACTGCCTGTTCACCCCGCTATCATCCAGAAGGCGAGGTCAGTACAGGTGCATCAAAGCTGGGACCGAGAGACTGAAAAACAGCTTCTATCTCAAGGCCATCAGACTGTTAAACAGCTACCACTAACACTGAGTGGCTGCTGCCAACACACTGACTCAACTCCAGCCACTTTAATAATGGGAATTGATGGGAAATGATGTAAATATATCACTAGCCACTTTAAACAATGCTACCTTATATAAATGTTACTTACCCTACATTATTCATCTCATATGCATACGTATATACTGTACTCTATATCATCGACGGTATCCTTATGTAATACATGTATCACTAGCCACTTTATACTATGCCACTTTGTTTACATACTCATCTCATTTGTACATACTGTACCCGATACCATCTACTGTATCTTGCCTATGCTGCTCTGTACCATCACTCATTCATATATCCTTATGTACATATTCTTTATCCCCTTACACTGTGTACAAGACAGTAGTTTTGGAATTGTTAGTTAGATTACTTGTTATTACTGCATTGTCGGAACTAGAAGCACAAGCATTTCGCTACACTCGCATTAACATCTGCTAACCATGTGTATGTGACAAATAAAATTTGATTTGATTTGAACCGTTTAGTATTTTATCTAACGGGTGGCATCCCTAAGTCTAAATATTACTGTTACATTGTACAGCCTTCAATGTTATGTCATAATTACGTAAAATTCTGGCAAATTAGTTCACAATGAGCCAGGCGGCCCAAACTGTTGCATATACCCTGACTCTGCGTGCAATGAACGCAAGACAAGTGACCCAATTTCACCTGGTTAATATTGCCTGCTAACCTGGATTTCTTTTAGCTAAATATGCAGGTTTAAAAATATATACTTCTGGGTATTGATTTTAAGAAAGGCATTGGTGTGTATGGTTTAGGTAGTCGTCCAACGATTGTGCTTTTTTCGCAAATGCACTTTTGTTAAATCATCCCCCAGCGTTGCATCGATTATATGCAACGCAGGACACGCTAGATAAACTACACATGGTTGATGACATTACTAGTTTAACTAGTGATTATGATTGTTTTTCATAAGTTAAGTTTAATGCTAGCTAGCAAATTACCTTGGCTTCTACTGCATTCGCATAACATGCAGTCTCCTTCTGGAGTGCAATGAGAGGCAGGTGGTTAGAGCGTTGGACTAGTTAACTGTAAGGTTGAATCCCAGAGCTGACAAGGTAAAAATCTGTCGTTCTGCTCCTGAACAAGGCAGTTAACCCACCGTTCCTAGGCCGTCATTGAAACTAAGAATGTGTTCTTAACTGACTTGCCTAGTTAAATAAAGATGTAAAAAAATAAATAATAATACCGATTTCCGATTTATGAATCGGCCCTAATTAATCGGCCATTCCGATTAATCGGTCGACCTCTAAATTCTAGTCCAAGATATTCCAGCATAGTCACTGCGTAGACAAACCCACAGTACTGTGTTAGGCTGGGAGAGAGGGAGATTTGTGGTCAGGACTGTGTTAGGTTGGGAGAGAGGGAGATTTGTGGTCAGGACTATGTTAGGCTGGGAGGGAGATTTGTGGTCAGGACTGTGTTAGGCTGGGAGAGAGGGAGATTTGTGGTCAGGACTGTGTTAGGCTGGGAGAGAGGGAGATTTGTGGTCAGGACTGTGTTAGGCTGGGAGAGAGGGAGATTTGTGGTCAGGACTGTGTTAGGCTGGGAGAGAGATTTGTAGTCAGGACTGTGTTAGGCTAGGAGGGAGATTTGTGGTCAGGACTATGTTAGGCTGGGAGGGAGATGTGTGGTCAGGACTGGGTTAGGCTGGGAGGGAGATTTGTGGTCAGGACTGTGTTAGGCTGGGAGGAAGATTTGTGGTCAGGACTATGTTAGGCTGGGAGGGAGATTTGTGGTCAGGACTGAGAATAAGAATGAAGCTACATGCTGTCAACAGCTTTGATGAAGCTTTTAGTGGTTGGGTGTTGAACTACAGGCTTTATTAAAGGGTCATTAAAGGGGCGGCCAACAGTGGTTGGGTGTTGAACTAAAGGCTTTATTAAAGGGTCATTAAAGGGGCGGCCAACAGTGGTTGGGTGTTGAACTACAGGCTTTAGTAAAGGGTCATTAAAGGGGCGGCCAACAGTGGTTGGGTGTTGAACTACAGGCTTTAGTAAAGGGTCATTAAAGGGGCGGCCAACAGTGGTTGGGTGTTGAACTACAGGCTTTAGTAAAGGGTCATTAAAGGGGCGGCCAACAGTGGTTGGGTGTTGAACTACAGGCTTTAGTAAAGGGTCATTAAAGGGGCGGCCAACAGTGGTTGGGTGTTGAACTACAGGCTTTAGTAAAGGGTCATTAAAGGGGCGGCCAACAGTGGTTGGGTGTTGAACTACAGGCTTTAGTAAAGGGTCATTAAAGGGGCGGCCAACAGTGAGCAGACATCTTTCTCAAGCTGTCATTTTCCCCCAGCTCCTATGCCATATTTGGACATGTGTAAAAGCTCTCTTTTCATGTGACAATGACTAAAACTTCTCTTTCTCCCTCTCTCCCTCCCCTCCCTCTCTCCCTCCCCTCCCTCTCTCCCTCCCTCCCTCAGTGTCGAGAGGCCCTGACCACGCGTCAGAAGCTGATAACCCAGGACTACAAGGTTAGCTACTCTCTGACCAAGGCCTGTAAGGCTGACCTCAGGAAGCACCGCTGTAACCTGGACACCAACATGCCCCGCGCTAGAGAGGCACGGCTATCATATCTGCTACTATGCCTGGAGTCTGCTGTACACAGGGGTGGGTGGAGGAGAGAGAGTGTGTGTGTACATGTGTATGAGAGGTTATAAATGCCATACATTAACTGTTGAATGTGTATACATGTGTATGAGGGGTGATAAATGCCATACATTAACTGTTGAATGTGTATACATGTCTATGAGGGGTGATAAATGCCATACATTAACTGTTGAATGTGTATACATGTGTATGAGGGGTGATAAATGCCATACATTAACTGTTGAATGTGTATACATGTGTATGAGGGGTGATAAATGCCATACATTAACTGTTGAATGTGTATACATGTGTATGAGGGGTGATAAATGCCATACATCAACTATTGAATGTGTATGAGGGGTGATAAATGCCATACATTAACTGTTGAATGTGTATACATGTGTATGAGGGGTGATAAATGCCATACATTAACTGTTGAATGTGTATACATGTGTATGAGGGGTGATAAATGCCATACATTAACTGTTGAATGTGTATACATGTGTATGAGGGGTGATAAATGCCAAACACATGTACACACATTCAACGGTTCATGTTTGAGGGTTGATACTTGAAGGTGTGACTTGAACGTGTGCATTTAAAAATATATATTTTTATTGTTTATGTGTAACGATACGAAGTGTCTGATTTTAATTCAGTTCCTAACAGCTGCGTTAATGGAATTCACTCCACAATATAATAGCCACTGTACTAACAGGACCCCTGGGGGTTATAATGCCTGTATAGAAACACACGAACCACATAACTTGTTGTTCAGTGGGTCTACATTCATTGTAACAAATATATCTAGCTATGTTAAGACTCCAAGAACGAGATCGATTTAAAATATGTTTTAATTCACCAATCTGATTGAATGTTGCTTTATGTTTCTGCTTTATAGCTTAAGTTATAGCCTAACATGAAGGAAATGACAGGTCAGTGACCTTTAACCTAATGAATGCGGACCCAATGAACAATAAGTTGTGTGGTTAATGTGTTTGTATACAGGCATTATAACCCCCCCACCTTGACCGATGGTAAACAGTGCAGGGTCCTGTTTGTGCAGGGTCCTGTTTGTGCAGGGTCCTGTTTGTTCAGGGTCCTGTTTGTGCAGGGTCCTGTTTGTTCAGGGTCCTGTTTGTTCACGGTCCTGTTTGTTCAGGGTCCTGTTTGTTCAGGGTCCTGTTTGTGCAGGGTCCTGTTTGTGCAGGGTCCTGTTTGTTCAGGGTCCTCTTTGTTCAGGGTCCTGTTTGTTCAGAGTCCTGTTTGTGCCGGGTCCTGTTTGTGCCGGGTCCTGTTTGTGCCGGGTCCTGTTTGTGCAGGGTCCTGTTTGTGCAGGGTCCTGTTTGTGCAGGGTCCTGTTTGTGCAGGGTCCTGTTTGTGCAGGGTCCTGTTTGTGCAGGGTCCTGTTTGTTCAGGGTCCTGTTTGTTCAGGGTCCTGTTTGTTCAGGGTCTTGTTTGTGCAGGGTCCTGTTTGTTCAGGGTCCTGTTTGTTCAGGGTCCTGTTTGTGCCGGGTCCTGTTTGTGCCGGGTCCTGTTTGTGCCGGGTCCTGTTTGTGCCGGGTCCTGTTTGTGCCGGGTCCTGTGTGTATATATATATATAAAAAAAATCACGTTCACATGTTCATTTATGGCGTTTATCACCCCTCATTTACAGAGCATTTGAAAAGTATTCAGACACCTTGACTTCTTCTGCATTTGTTACATTACAGCCTTATTCAAAAATAAATGATGATTTTTATCCTCATCAATCTACACAGAATGACCCATAATGACAAACCCAAAACAGGTTTTTAGACATTCAGACCCTTTACTCAGTACTTTGTTGAAGCACCTTTAGCAGTGATTACAGCCTCAAGTCTTCTTGGGTATGACACTACAAGCTTGGTACACCTGTATTGGGGGAGTTTCTCCCAGTCTTCTTTTTCAGATCCTCTCAAACTCTGTCAGGTTGGATGGGGAGCGTCACTGCACATTCAGAGACTAGTCTTGAAGCCACTCCTGCGCTGTCTTGGCTGTGTGCTTAGTGTCGTTGTCCTGTTGGAAGGTGAACCTTCGCACCAGTCTGAGGACCTGAGCGCTCTGGAGCAGGTTTTCATCAAGGATCTCTCTCTGTACTTTGCTACATTCGTCTTTCCCTCGATCCTGACTAGTCTCCCAGTCCCTGCCGCTGAAAAACATCCCCACAGCATGATGCTGCCACCACCATGTTTTACGCTTGGCAGTCAGGCCAAAGAATTCAATCTTGGTTTCATCAGAGCAGAGAATCTTGTTTCTCAGTCTGAAAGCCCTTTAGGCCCCTTTTGGCAAACTCCAAGCGGGCTGTCATGTGGCTTCTGTCTGGCCACTCTACTGTAAAGGCCTGATCGGTGGAGTGCTGCAGAGATGGTTGTCCTTCTAGAAGATTCTCCCATCTCCACAGAGGAACTCTGGAGCTCTGTCAGAGTGACCATCAGTTGCTTGGTCACCTCCCTGACCAAGGCCCTTCTCCCCGATTACTCAGTTTGGCCAGGTGGCCAGCTCTCGGAAGAGTCGGTGATTCCAAACTTCTTCATTTTAGGAATGATGGAGACCACTGTGTTCTTGGGAACCTTCAATGCTGCAGAAATGTTTTGGTACCCTTCCCCAGATCTGTGCCTCGACACAATCCTGTCTCAGAGCTCTAGGGACAATTCCTTCGACCTCATTGCTTGGATTTTGCTCTGACATGCACTGTCAACTGTGGGACCTCATATAGACAGGTGTGTGTATTTCTAAATCATGTCCAATCAATTGAATTTACCACAGGTGGACTCCAATCATGTTGTAGAAACAGCTCAAGGATGATCCATTTCAAGTCTCAGAGCAAAGAGTCTGAATACTTATGTAAATAAGACCTTTCTGTTTTTTAATTTCTAAAAATGTGTTTTCTGTTTGTCATTATGGGGTATTGTTGTAGATTGATGGGGAAAAACAATACTTTAATCCTTTTTAGAAAAAGTCTGTAACATAAAATGTGGAAAACGTGAAGGAGTCTGAATACTTTCTGAATGTCTCTCTAACCAGGTCGTAGTCCTCCCAGGTCGTACTCCCCCCAGGTCGTACTCCCCCCAGCTCGTACTCCCCCCGTACTCCTCCCAGGTCGTACTCCTTCCAGGTCGTACTCCTCCCAGGTCGTACACCCCAGGTCTCCCCAGGATGCTGGTCTGAATGCCTCTCTAACCTATCCCTTCCTCTCTCCCCAGGTCTCCCCAGGATGCTGGTCTGAATGCCTCTCAACCCTATCCCCTCCTCTCTCCCCAGGTCTCCAGGATGCTGGTCTGAATGCCTCTCAACCCTATCCCCTCCTCTCTCCGCAGGTCTCCCCAGGATGCTGGTCTGAATGCCTCTCTAACCTATCCCCTCCTCTCTCCCCAGGTCGTACAGTGTCTGAGGACTGCCAGGGGGAGATGTTGGAGTACCGTAGGATGCTGATAGAGGATTTCTCTCTGAGTCCAGAAATAGTGCTCCACTGTAGAGGGGAGATCGAGACCCACTGCTCCGGACTCCACAGGAAAGGACGTACCCTCCACTGTCTGATGAGGGTGGGCCGGGGGGACAAGGGAAGCACAGTGGACGGACTCTGTCAGAGCGCGGTGAGACGATGCACGCTGGCGACACAGTGCCTTCAAAAAGTATTCACACCCCTGGACTTTTTCCAGATTCTGTTGTGTTACAACCTAACATGGATTAAGTTGAGATGTCATTGGCCTACACACAATACCCCATAATGACATCACAATACCCCATAATGACATCACAATACCCCATAATGACATCACAATACCCCATAATGACATCACAATACCCCATAATGACATCACAATACCCCATAGTGGAATGGTGTTTTTTTTCTTCAAATGAATTAAAAATGAAGATTTCACCATCAAAGGTGACTGTAAAACAGTTACAGTGTTTAGTGGCTGTGAAAGGAGAAAACTGAGGATGGATCAACAACATTGTAGTTACTCCACAATACTAACCTACATGACAGAGTGAAAAGAAGGAAGCCTGTACAGAATACAATTATTCCAAAACATGTTTGTAACAAGGTGCTAAAGTAATACTGCAAAAAATGTGGCAAAGCGATGAACACTTTGTAGTCAGGACAGAAAGTCATGTTTGGGGCAAATCCAATAAAACACATTACTCAGTAACACTCTACATATTTTCAAGCATAGTGGTGGCTGCATCATGTTATGGGTATGCTTGTCATCGTTAAGGACCGGGGAGTTTTTCAGGAATGGAATGGAGCTATTAGCACAGGCAAAATCCTAAAGGAAAACCTGGTTTAGTCCGCTTTCCACCAGACACTGGGATATGAATTCTTTTCAGCAGGAAAATAACCTAAAACACAAGGCCAAATCTACACTGGAGTTGCTTACCAAGAAGACAGTGAATGTTCCTCAGTGGCCCGAGTTACAGTTTTCATTTAAATTTACTTGAAAACCTATGGCAAGACCTGAAAAGGTTTGTCTAGTAATGATCAACAACCAATTTGACAGAGCTTGAAGAATTTTGAAAATAATAATGGGCAAATGTTGGACAATCCAGGTGTGGAAATCTCTTAGACCCAGAACGGCACCCAGCTGTAATCGCTGCTAAAGGTGCTTGACTCATGAGTGTGAATACGGATGTAAAGTACTGACTCGACTCATGAGTGTGAATACGGATGTAAAGTATTGACTCACGAGTGTGAATACGGATGTAAAGTATTGACTCACGAGTGTGAATACGAATGTAAAGTATTGACTCATGAGTGTGAATACGGATGTAAAGTATTGACTCACGAGTGTGACTACGGATGTAAAGTATTGACTCACGAGTGTGAATACGGATGTAAAGTATTGACTCACGAGTGTGAATACGGATGTAAAGTATTGACTCACGAGTGTGAATACGGATGTAAAGTATTGACTCACGAGTGTGAATACGGATGTAAAGTATTGACTCACGAGTGTGAATACGGATGTAAAGTATTGATTCGGGTGTGAATACGGATGTAAAGTATTGACTGTTTAAAATGTTCTATATATTTGCTAACTAAAAACATGTTTTTATGGGGTATTGTGTGTAGATGGGTGAGAACCCAAAATCTATTTAACCCATTTTGGATTCAGGCTGTAACAACAAAATGTAGAATACGTCAGGGGATATGAATACTTTCTGAAGGCACTGGACACACACACACACACTGGAAACAGGCATGCATAGACACACGTACAGATACACAGCAAATGGCATGAGCAGGCTCAACTTTTGTCTGGTTTCTAAAGATCTGTATTTGCTGTTCCCACTGACTAGAATGTGAAGATGGGGCTGTATGTGTTTTCATACACTGGAGATGAGGCTGATGGGGCTGTATGTGTTTTCATACACTGGAGATGAGGCTGATGAGGCTGTATGTGTTTTCATACACTGGAGATGAGGCTGATGGGGCTGTATGTGTTTTCATACACTGGAGATTGGGCTGATGGGGCTGTATGCGTTTTCATACACTGGAGATGAGGCTGATGGGGCTGATGGGGCTGTATGTGTTTTCATACACTGGAGATTGGGCTGATGGGGCTGTATGTGTTTTCATACACTGGAGATGAGGCTGATGGGGCTGTATGTGTTTTCATACACTGGAGATGAGGCTGATGGGGCTGTATGTGTTTTCATACACTGGAGATGAGGCTGATGGGGCTGATGGGGCTGTATGTGTTTTCATACACTGGCGATGAGGCTGATGGGGCTGATGGGGCTGTATGTGTTTTCATACACTGGAGATGGGGCTGATGGGGCTGTATGTGTTTTCATACACCTGAGATGAGACTGATGGGGCTGTATGTGTTTTCATACACTGGAGATGAGGCTGATGGGGCTGATGGGGCTGTATGTGTTTTCATACACTGGAGATGGGGCTGATGGGGCTGTATGTGTTTTCATACACTGGAGATGAGGCTGATGAGGCTGTATGTGTTGTCATACACTGGAGATGGGGCTGATGGGGCTGTATGTGTTTTCATACACTGGAGATGAGGCTGATGGGGCTGATGGGGCTGTATGTGTTTTCATACACTGGAGATGGGGCTGATGGGGCTGTATGTGTTTTCATACACTGGAGATGAGGCTGATGAGGCTGTATGTGTTGTCATACACTGGAGATGGGGCTGATGGGGCTGTATGTGTTTTCATACACTGGAGATGAGGCTGATGGGGCTGATGGGGCTGTATGTGTTTTCATACACTGGAGATGAGGCTGATGGGGCTGTATGTGTTTTCATACACTGGAGATGAGGCTGATGGGGCTGTATGTGTTTTCATACACTGGAGATGAGGCTGAATGGGCTGATGGGGCTGTATGTGTTTCATAGACTGGAGATGAGGCTGATGGGGCTGTATGTGTTTTCATACACTGGAGATGAGGCTGATGGGGCTGTATGTGTTTTCATACACTGGAGATGAGGCTGATGGGGCTGATGGGGCTGTATGTGTTTTCATACACTGGAGATGAGGCTGATGGGGCTGATGGGGCTGTATGTGTTTCATACACTGGAGATGGGGCTGATGGGGCTGTATGTGTTTTCATACACTGGAGATGAGGCTGATGGGGCTGTATGTGTTTTCATACACTGGAGATGAGGCTGATGGGGCTGTATGTGTTTTCATACACTGGAGATGAGGCTGATGGGGCTGATGGGGCTGTATGTGTTTCATACACTGGAGATGGGGCTGATGGGGCTGTATGCGTTTCATACACTGGAGATGAGGCTGATGGGGCTGTATGTGTTTTCATACACTGGAGATGAGGCTGATGGGGCTGTATGTGTTTTCATACACTGGAGATGAGGCTGATGGGGCTGATGGGGCTGTATGTGTTTTCATACACTGGAGATGAGGCTGATGGGGCTGATGGGGCTGTATGTGTTTTCATACACTGGAGATGGGGCTGATGGGGCTGATGGGGCTGTATGTGTTTTCATACACTGGAGATGGGGCTGATGGGGCTGTATGTGTTTTCATACACTGGAGATGGGGCTGATGGGGCTGTATGTGTTTCATACACTGGAGATGGGGCTGATGGGGCTGTATGTGTTTTCATACACTGGAGATGGGGCTGATGGGGCTGTATGTGTTTCATACACTGGAGATGAGGCTGATGGGGCTGTATGTGTTTCATACACTGGAGATGGGGCTGATGGGGCTGTATGTGTTTTCATACACTGGAGATGGGGCTGATGGGGCTGTATGTGTTTTCATACACTGTAGATGAGGCTGATGAGGCTGATGGGGCTGATGGGGCTGTATGTGTTTTCATACACTGGAGATGAGGCTGATGGGGCTGATGGGGCTGTATGTGTTTTCATACACTGCCGCAGCCCTTACAGTAGAAATCTAGTAGTATTGTTATTGTAAATCTAGTATTATTTTTATTGTAAATAAAGTAGTGTTTTATTGTAAATAAATTAGTGGTGTTATTGTAAATCTAGTACTATTGTTATTGTAAATAAAGTAGTGTTTTATTGCAAATAAACTAGTATTGTTATTGTAAATCTGGTAGTGGTGTTGTTGTAAATCTAGTAGTGGTGTTATTGTAATTCTAGTAGTGATGTTATTGTAAATCTAGTAGTGGTGTTATTGTAATTCTAGTAGTGATGTTATTGTAAATCTAGTAGTGGTGTTATTGTAAATCTAGTAGTGATGTTATTGTAAATCTAGTAGTGATGTTATTGTAAATCTAGTAGTGATGTTATTGTAATTCTAGTAGTGATGTTATTGTAAATCTAGTAGTGATGTTATTGTAAATCTAGTAGCGATGTTATTGTAAATCTAGTAGCGGTGTTATTGTAAATCTAGTAGTATCGTCCCTCAGCTCCAGACCTTGATCCAGTCAGCTGATCCTGGATCAGACTACAGGATAGACCGGGCCCTGAACGAAGCCTGTGAGTCTGTTATCCAGACGGCCTGCAAACACATCCGCAGCGGGGACCCCATGTGAGTACCATCACACACACACACACACACACACACACACACACACACACACACACACACACACACACACACACACACACACACACAGAAGAACAATCGCATGCACACACACGTTTGTGAGTACTGTGATCTCAGATGCACGCAGACACAGACGCTGAGTAAATGCACACGTCTTTTCTACCTGTGATGGTTGGCGGCACCTCCAGCTGTGTCTTTCCTGCTGTGTCAGTCAGTTCAGAATAAAGGGGTTTGTTACCTGTCAGGAATATCACTGTTGTCTTTGTCTTGAACAACAGGCCACTGGCAGGTTGGCAGGTGTTCGGCACGGTGTCAGTAATATGTTCAGACGGTGTCAGTAATATGTTCAGGCTGGGCACGGTGTCAGTAATATGTTCAGACTGGACACGGTGTCAGTAATATGTTCAGCACGGTGTCAGTAATATGTTCAGGCTGGGCACGGTGTCAGTAATATGTTCAGGCTGGGCACGGTGTCAGTAATATGTTCGGCACGGTGTCAGTAATATGTTCAGACGGTGTCAGTAATATGTTCAGCACGGTGTCAGTAATATGTTCAGGCTGGGCACGGTGTCAGTAATATGTTCGGCACGGTGTCAGTAATATGTTCAGCACGGTGTCAGTAATATGTTCAGGCTGGGCACGGTGTCAGTAATATGTTCGGCACGGTGTCAGTAATATGTTCGGCACGGTGTCAATAATATGTTCAGCACGGTGTCAGTAATATGTTCAGCACGGTGTCAGTAATATGTTCAGCACGGTGTCAGTAATATGTTCAGGCTGGGCACGGTGTCAGTAATATGTTCGGCACGGTGTCAGTAATATGTTTGGCACGGTGTCAATAATATGTTCAGCACGGTGTCAGTAATATGTTCAGCACGGTGTCAGTAATATGTTCAGGCTGGGCACGGTGTCAGTAATATGTTCAGCACGGTGTCAGTAATATGTTCAGCACGGTGTCAATAATATGTTCAGGCTGGGCACGGTGTCAGTAATATGTTCAGCACGGTGTCAGTAATATGTTCAGCACGGTGTCAGTAATATGTTCAGCACGGTGTCAGTAATATGTTCAGGCTGGGCACGGTGTCAGTAATATATGTTCAGCACGGTGTCAGTAATATGTTCAGCACGGTGTCAGTAATATGTTCAGGCTGGGCACGGTGTCAGTAATATGTTCAGGCTGGGCACGGTGTCAGTAATATATGTTCAGCACGGTGTCAGTAATATGTTCAGCACGGTGTCAGTAATATGTTCAGGCTGGGCACGGTGTCAGTAATATGTTCAGGCTGGGCACGGTGTCAGTAATATGTTCAGGCTGGGCACGGTGTCAGTAATATGTTCAGCACGGTGTCAGTAATATGTTCGGCACGGTGTCAGTAATATGTTCGGCACGGTGTCAATAATATGTTCAGCACGGTGTCAGTAATATGTTCAGCACGGTGTCAGTAATATGTTCGGCACGACGTCAGTAATATGTTCAGCACGGTGTCAGTAATATGTTTGGCACGGTGTCAGTAATATGTTCAGCACGGTGTCAGTAATATGTTCAGCACGGTGTCAGTAATATGTTCAGCACGGTGTCAGTAATATGTTCAGCACGGTGTCAGTAATATGTTCGGCACGGTGTCAGTAATATGTTCGGCACGGTGTCAGTAATATGTTCAGCACGGTGTCAGTAATATGTTCGGCACGGTGTCAGTAATATGTTCAGGCTGGGCACGGTGTCAGTAATATGTTCAGGCTGGACACGGTGTCAGTAATATGTTCGGCACGGTGTCAGTAATATGTTCAGGCTGGGCACGGTGTCAGTAATATGTTCGGCACGGTGTCAGTAATATGTTCAGGCTGGGCACGGTGTCAGTAATATGTTCAGGCTGGACACGGTGTCAGTAATATGTTCGGCACGGTGTCAGTAATATGTTCAGGCTGGGCACGGTGTCAGTAATATGTTCGGCACGGTGTCAGTAATATGTTCAGGCTGGGCACGGCGTCGGGGATGGGTTTTTGATTGATTGATAAAGTCATTGCCATATTGTGTGTGTAGGATCCTGTCTTGCCTGATGGAGCACCTGTATACAGAGAAGATGGTGGAGGACTGTGAACGCAGACTACTGGAGCTACAGTACTTCATCTCTAGAGACTGGAAGTAAGTCAACCATGACCTCTGACCCCTAACCCCTGACTGTGAACACAGACTACTGGAGCTGCAGTACTTCATCTCTAGAGACTGGAAGTAAGTCAACCATGACCTCTGACCCCTGACCCTTAACCCCTGACTGTGAACGCAGACTACTGGAGCTGCAGTACTTCATCTCTAGAGACTGGAAGTAAGTCAACCATGACCTCTGACCCCTAACCCCTGACTGTGAACACAGACTACTGGAGCTGCAGTACTTCATCTCTAGAGACTGGAAGTAAGTCAACCATGACCTCTGACCTCTGACCCCTAACCCCTGACTGTGAACACAGACTACTGGAGCTGCAGTACTTCATCTCTAGAGACTGGAAGTAAGTCAACCACGACCTCTGACCCCTGACTGTGAACGCAGACTACTGAAGATGCAGTACTTCATCTCTCGAGACTGGAAGTAAGTCAACCATGACCTCTGACCCCTAACCCCTGACTGTGAAAGCAGACTACTGGAGCTGCAGTACTTCATCTCTAGAGACTGGAAGTAAGTCAACCATGACCTCTGACCCCTGACCCCCTAACCCCTGACTGTGAAAGCAGACTACTGGAGCTGTAGTACTTCATCTCTAGAGACTGGAAGTAAGTCAACCATGACCTCTGACCCCTGACCCCCTAACCCCTGACTGTGAAAGCAGACTACTGGAGCTGTAGTACTTCATCTCTAGAGACTGGAAGTAAGTCAACCACGACCTCTGACCCCTGACTGTGAACGCAGACTACTGAAGATGCAGTACTTCATCTCTCGAGACTGGAAGTAAGTCAACCATGACCTCTGACCCCTGACCCCCTAACCCCTGACTGTGAAAGCAGACTACTGGAGCTGTAGTACTTCATCTCTAGAGACTGGAAGTAAGTCAACCATGACCTCTGACCCCTAACCCCTGACTGTGAACGCAGACTACTGGAGCTGCAGTACTTCATCTCTAGAGACTGGAAGTAGGTCAACCATGACCTCTGACCCCTAACCCCTGACTGTGAATGCAGACTACTGGAGCTGTAGTACTTCATCTCTAGAGACTGGAAGTAAGTCAACCATGACCTCTGACCCCTGACCCCCTAACCCCTGACTGTGAAAGCAGACTACTGGAGCTGTAGTACTTCATCTCTAGAGACTGGAAGTAGGTCAACCATGACCTCTGACCCCTAACCCCTGACTGTGAATGCAGACTACTGGAGCTCACACTACTGGAGCTCACACTGTCAAACTCTCTACTGTCCCCTGTCTGCCACTGTCTAACTCTCTACTGCCCCGCCACACTAACTCTCTACTGCCCCCTGTCTGTCGGTCTGACACTGTCTAACTCTCTACTGCCCCCTGGCTGTCAGACTGTCTAACTCTCTCCTCCCTCTACCAGACTGGACCCCATCCTGTATAAGAAGTGCCACACTGTCTAACTCTCTACTGCCCCCTGGCTGTCAGACTGTCTAACTCTCTACTGCCCCCTGGCTGTCAGACTGTCTAACTCTCTCCTCCCTCTACCAGACTGGACCCCATCCTGTATAAGAAGTGCCACACTGTCTAACTCTCTACTGCCCCCTGGCGGTCAGACTGTCTAACTCTCTACTGCCCCCTGGCGGTCAGACTGTTTAACTCTCTACTGCCCCCTGGCTGTCAGACTGTCTAACTCTCTCCTCCCTCTACCAGACTGGACCCCATCCTGTATAAGAAGTGCCAGGGTGACGCTGCCCGGCTGTGCCACACCCACGGCTGGAATGAGACCAGCGAGCTGATGCCACCTGGGGCCGTGTTCTCGTGTCTCTATCGCCATGCCTACCGCACCGAGGAGCAGGGACGACGGGTAAGAGATTCAGGAGTAGCGAAGATGGACTAGTTCCCATGGTTCCACATTACTACTATGGTAGAACACATGTTGTTGGAGATGGTGGTGAGGAAGATGAGGGTGGTGGTTGGTAATGACATTGGTAGGTGGTTGGTAATGACAGTGGTAAGTGGTGGTGGGGATTGGTTATGACAGTGGTAGGTGGTTGGTAATGACAGTGGTAGGTGGTGGTGGGGAGTGGTAATGACAGTGGTAGGTGGTTGGTAATGACAGTGGTAGGTGGTTGGTAATGACATTGGTAGGTGGTTGGTAATGACAGTGGTAGGTGGTGGTGGGGAGTGGTAATGACAGTGGTAGGTGGTGGTGGGGAGTGGTTATGACAGTGGTAGGTGGTGGTGGGGAGTGGTAATGACAGTGGTAGGTGGTGGTGGTGGTTGGTAATGAGTGGTGGTGATGGTGGTTGGTAATGACAGTGGTAGGTGGTGGTGGGGAGTGGTAATGACAGTGGTAGGTGGTGATGGTGGTTGGTAATGACAGTGGTAGGTGGTGGTGGGGAGTGGTAATGACAGTGGTAGGTGGTGATGGTGGTTGGTAATGACAGTGGTAGGTGGTGATTGGTAAAGACAGTAATTGTTTTTAAAGCCCCGTTCCTGACTGTGCTGAATCTGATGGACATAAATGGCTACAATATTGTCTGACAAGATGATCATCCCATCTGATATCTGTGCTGTTATAAAAAATGACCTTTCACTGGTATGTGTGTGTGTGTGTGTGTGTGTGTGTGTGTGTGTGTGTTCCCTGTGTGTGTGTGTGTTCCCTGTGTGTGTGTGTGTTCCCTGTGTGTGTGTGTGTTCCCTGTGTGTGTGTGTGTGTGTGTTCCCTGTGTGTGTGTGTGTGTGTTCCCTGTGTGTGTTGTTTAGCTGTCTCGTGACTGTAAGGTAGAGGTACAGAGGATCCTCCACCAGAGGGCGCTAGATGTGAAACTAGACCCTGATCTCCAGAAGCGCTGTATGACTGACCTGGGGAAGTGGTGTAGTGACAAGACTGGCACGGGACAGGTAGGTGACACACACACACACACACACACACACACACACACACACACACTGTATGACTAGCCTGGGGAAGTGGTGTAGTGACAAGACTGGCACGGGACAGGTAGGTGACACACACACACACACACACACACACACACTGTATGACTAGCCTGGGGAAGTGGTGTAGTGACAAGACTGGCACGGGACAGGTAGGTGACACACACACACACACACACACTGTATGACTGGCCTGGGGAAGTGGTGTAGTGACAAGACTGGCACGGGACAGGTAGGTGACACACACACACACACACACACACACACACACACACACACTGTATGACTGACCTGGGGAAGTGGTGTAGTGACAAGACTGGCACGGGACAGGTAGGTGACACACACACACACACACACACACACTGTATGACTAGCCTGGGGAAGTGGTGTAGTGACAAGACTGGCACGGGACAGGTAGGTGACACACACACACACACACACACACACTGTATGACTAGCCTGGGGAAGTGGTGTAGTGACAAGACTGGCACGGGACAGGTAGGTGACACACACACACACACACACACACACTGTATGACTGGCCTGGGGAAGTGGTGTAGTGACAAGACTGGCACGGGACAGGTAGGTGACACACACACACACACACACACACTGTATGACTGGCCTGGGGAAGTGGTGTAGTGACAAGACTGGCACGGGACAGGTAGGTGACACACACACACACACACACACTGTATGACTGGCCTGGGGAAGTGGTGTGGTGACAAGACTGGCACGGGACAGGTAGGTGACACACACACACACACACACTGTATGACTAGCCTGGGGAAGTGGTGTAGTGACAAGACTGGCACGGGACAGGTAGGTGACACACACACACACACACACACACACACACACACACACTGTATGACTGGCCTGGGGAAGTGGTGTAGTGACAAGACTGGCACGGGACAGGTAGGTGACACACACACACACACACACACACACACACACACACACTGTTTGACTGACCTGGGGAAGTGGTGTAGTGACAAGACTGGCACGGGACAGGTAGGTGACACACACACACACACACACACACTGTATGACTGGCCTTAGGTAGTGGTGTAGTAACAAGACAGGTAGGTCACAGACAGACAGACAGACAGACAGACAGACAGACAGACAGACAGACACTGTATGACTGGCCTGAGGTAGTGGTGTAGTAACAAGACAGGTAGGTCACAGACAGACAGACAGACAGACAGACAGACAGATTCACTGTATGACCGACCAGGTAGGAGGACAGATTTACCTGACAGAAACCGACACTGGCTTCATCCCAATTCCCCCAAAGTGTAAATCTGTACTTTCTCACATGGAGTTAAGAATGGTGGAAAACACCCTCCAGCCAATGCGTACACCAATCAGATGCTTTTAAATCCATGAGATTTAGACTACTGAAAAAGGGTGGAGAATCAGCACTAAATGTCCTAAATCAACCCCTGGGCATTCTGGGAGAGCTGCAAATGTCCCCCAAAAAATGCAAGAAAAGCCCATTGGGCCTCTTACCAGAATGCTAACAAAATAAGCACAAACTAATAGGGCATTCACATAGATGCTGTTAGCTAAATGCTAATGAGCAAAAACAAACAAAGTAATTGCAAAGACAGGTAAATCCAGCACATAAAGTCACACAAGCATAGCAGAGGGGGGAAGAACAGAGGAGGAACAGCAGCATGTGTTCACAGAGCAGAGGGGGGAAGAACAGAGGAGGAACAGCAGCATGTGTTCACAGAGCAGAGGGGGGAAGAACAGAGGAGGAACAGCAGCATGTGTTCACAGAGCAGAGGGGGGAAGAAAGGAGGAACAGCAGGATGTGTTCACAGAGCAGAGGGGGGAAGAACAGAGGAGGAACAGCAGCATGTGTTCACAGAGCAGAGGGGGGAAGAACAGAGGAGGAACAGTGACCGGTGATTTGAAGAACTCAATATTCTTTATCTGCTAACGTATTGCACAAGTTAACTGCAGGTATTAAAAAGGAGCTACAGAAATTGAACTTTATTGAAAAGTTGAAATTAATAGTTTTGGCGGTATTGGAAAACCTTCCCGTGGCTGTTTCCAAGTCCCCTGGTATACGGTATACACCGCCCAGTCTCCCACATTATGGATTACAATAATGTATTACTGCCTTTGGCTTCACTTCTCAAATACTGACTGTGTTTGCTTGGTATATATGAAGGCTGTGTTGTGACGGCGTTGTGTGATGGTGTGTGTGACGGCGTTGTGATGGTGTGTGTGACGGCGTTGTGATGGTGTGTGTGACGGTGTTGTGATGGTGTGTGTGACGGTGTTGTGATGGTGTGTGTGACGGCGTTGTGTGACGGCGTTGTGATGGTGTGTGTGACGGCGTTGTGGTGGTGTGTGTGACGGCGTTGTGATGGTGTGTGTGACGGTGTTGGGATGGTGTGTGTGACGGCGTTGTGTGACGGTGTTGTGATGGTGTGTGTGACGGCGTTGTGTGACGGCGTTGTGTGACGGCGTTGTGATGGTGTGGGTGACGGCGTTGTGATGGTGTGGTGACGGCGTTGTGATGGTGTGTGTGACGGCGTTGTGATGGTGTGGTGACGGCGTTGTGAGGGTGTGTGTGACGGCGTTGTGAGGGTGTGTGTGACGGCGTTGTGATGGTGTGTGTGACGGCGTTGTGATGGTGTGTGTGACGGCGTTGTGATGGTGTGTGTGTGACGGCGTTGTGATGGTGTGTGTGACGGCGTTGTGATGGTGTGGGGATGGTGTGTGTGACGGCGTTGTGATGGTGTGTGTGACGGCGTTGTGATGGAGTGTGTGACGGCGTTGTGATGGTGTGTGTGACGGCGTTGTGTGACGGCGTTGTGATGGTGTGTGTGACGGCGTTGTGATGGTGTGTGTGACGGCTTTGTGTGACGGCGTTGTGATGGTGTGTGACGGCGTTGTGATGGTGTGTGTGACGGCGTTGTGATGGTGTGTGTGACGGCGTTGTGATGGAGTGTGTGACGGCGTTGTGATGATGTGGGAATGGTGTGTGTGACGGCGTTGTGACGGCGTGTGTGTTCTAGGAGTTGGAGTGTCTGCAGGACCACCTGGAAGACCTGCTGTCAGGGTGTGGAGAGGTGGTGGGCAACCTGACAGAGCTGCAGTCTGAGGTACACTATCTGTCTGTCTTCATGTTGGATGGACTGTGGCTCCAAAGTTACCCTGATAAAGATGAGCAAAAAAGACTGGATAAAATAAATGATACAAATACTAAACTATATTATTACTATGAGTTATTATGAGTTATATTAGTACTATATTATATAGTATGAGTTATATTATATAGTATGAGTTATATTATATAGTATGAGTTATATTATATAGTATGAGTTATATTATATAGTATGAGTTATATTATATAGTATGAGTTATGTTATATAGTATGAGTTATATTATATAGTATGAGTTATATTATATGGTATGAGTTATATTATATAGTATGAGTTATATTATATAGTATGAGTTATATTATATAGTATGAGTTATATTAGTACTATATTATATGGTATGAGTTATATTATATAGTATGAGTTATATTATATAGTATGAGTTATATTATATAGTATGAGTTATATTATATGGTATGAGTTATATTATATAGTATGAGTTATATTATATAGTATGAGTTATATTATATAGTATGAGTTATATTAGTACTATATTATATGGTATGAGTTATATTATATAGTATGAGTTATATTATATAGTATGAGTTATATTATATAGTATGAGTTATATTAGTACTATATTATATGGTATGAGTTATATTATATTGTATGAGTTATATTATATAGTATGAGTTATATTATATAGTATGAGTTATATTATATAGTATGAGTTATATTAGTACTATATTATATAGTATGAGTTATATTATATAGTATGAGTTATATTATATAGTATGAGTTATATTAGTACTATATTATATGGTATGAGTTATATTATATAGTATGAGTTATATTATATAGTATGAGTTATATTATATAGTATGAGTTATATTATATAGTATGAGTTATGTTATATAGTATGAGTTATATTATATAGTATGAGTTATGTTATATAGTATGAGTTATATTATATAGTATGAGTTATATTATATAGTATGAGTTATATTATATAGTATGAGTTATATTATATAGTATGAGTTATATTAGTACTATATTATATGGTATGAGTTATATTATATAGTATGAGTTATATTATATAGTATGAGTTATATTATATAGTATGAGTTATATTATATAGTATGAGTTATATTATATAGTATGAGTTATATTATATAGTATGAGTTATGTTATATAGTATGAGTTATGTTATATAGTATGAGTTATGTTATATAGTATGAGTTATATTATATAGTATGAGTTATATTATATAGTATGAGTTATATTATATAGTATGAGTTATATTATATAGTATGAGTTATATTATATAGTATGAGTTATGTTATATAGTATGAGTTATGTTATATAGTATGAGTTATGTTATATAGTATGAGTTATATTATATAGTATGAGTTATATTATATAGTATGAGTTATATTATATAGTATGAGTTATATTATATAGTATGAGTTATGTTATATAGTATGAGTTATGTTATATAGTATGAGTTATGTTATATAGTATGAGTTATGTTACTGCTATAGTATATAGTATTATTATATTAGTACTATATTATAGAGTATGAGTTATATTAAATTGTATGAGTTATATTACTACTATTATTACTATATATAGTATGAGTTATATTAGTACTATATTATTACTATATTATATAGTATGAGTTATATTAGTACTATATTATTACTATATTATATAGTATGAGTTATATTAGTACTATATTATTACTATATTATATAGTATGAGTTATATTAGTAGTTATTATATAGTATGAGTTATGTTATATAGTATGAGTTATATTAGTACTATATTATTACTATATATAGTATGAGTTATATTAGTACTATATTATTACTATATTATATAGTATGAGTTATATTAGTACTATATTATTACTATATTATATAGTATGAGTTATATTAGTACTATATTATTACTATATTATATAGTATGAGTTATATTAGTACTATATTAGTACTATATTATATAGTATGAGTTATATTAGTACTATATTATTACTATATTATATAGTATGAGTTATATTAGTACTATATTATTACTATATTATATAGTATGAGTTATATTAGTTCTATATTAGTACTATATTATATAGTATGAGTTATATTAGTACTATATTATTACTATATTATATAGTATGAGTTATATTAGTACTATATTAGTACTATATTATATAGTATGAGTTATGATTGCTATATTATATAGCATGAGTTATATTATTACTATATTGTTACTATATTATAAATGAGTTATATTATTACTATATTGTTACTATATTATAAATGAGTTATATTATTACAATGTTATATTAGTACTATATTATTACTATATTATATAGTATGAGTTATATTAGTACTATATTATTACTATATTATATAGTATGAGTTATATTAGTACTATATTATTACTATATTATATAGTATGAGTTATATTTGTACTATAGTATTACTATATTATTTAGTATGAGTTAGAATGGGAGAAACTTCCCAAATACAGGTGTGCCAAGCTTGTAGAGTCATACTGTTACAGGAATTAAATTCCTACATGTTTTAATACCCAATTAAAATTAAACACTCTGTCAATTCCTAAGAATTTGTAAGACTCCTATTTGCATAAAATGGACAGAGACCAGTCTCAAAATCAATCAGCAGCGTTTATTCTCGAGAGTACTGAACACGATACAGTTTACCACAGGTTATAAACTGAAAATGATCGTCATTAGTTTTCGTACTACCCCGTCTCATCTCCACTCCAGTACAATGGCTGTATAGTTCTCAAGCCTTCCCACATCGTCTCTCCCTACTAAGATAATTTACGACGCAAGCCAAGGTCTGCCTGTGTAGATAAGCATTCCAGCCAGTCTGACGATAAATTCATTCATTTCTACCAAGGAACAGACAGTCATTGTTCTACTTCTTGATTATATTATACATTATATTCAGTACTAGGATTAAAAGAAAATTCATACATCTATACAGTAACATAATAGTATTCTGATTAGTCAGTCAGTCCTGATTGAAATGTATACATAATTAGTCATTATTGATTAAAAACAATCCCTTAACACATACCCAATAAGACTTGAGGCTGTAATTGCTGCCAAAGGTGCTTCAACAAAGCACAGAGTAAAGGATCTGAATACTTATGGAAATGTCATTCTTCAGTTTTTTTTATTTGTAATAAATTTGCTAAAATGTCTTAACCTGTTTGCTTTGTCATTATGGGGTATTGTGTGTAGATTGATGATGACATCATTATGGGGTATTGTGTGTAGATTGATGATGACATCATTATGGGGTATTGTGTGTAGATTGATGATGACATCATTATGGGGTATTGTGTGTAGATTGATGATGACATCATTATGGGGTATTGTGTGTAGATTGATGATGACATCATTATGGGGTATTGTGTGTAGATTGATGATGACATCATTATGGGGTATTGTGTGTAGATTGATGATGACATCATTATGGGGTATTGTGTGTAGATTGATGATGACATCATTATGGGGTATTGTGTGTAGATTGATGATGACATCATTATGGGGTATTGTGTGTAGATTGATGATGACATCATTATGGGGTATTATGTGTAGATTGATGATGACATCATTATGGGGTATTGTGTGTAGATTGAGGCTGTATTTATATTTTTGAACCCATTTTAGAATAAGGCTGTAAAGTAACAAACTGTGGAGAAAGTCAAGTGATCAGAAAACGTTCCCAATGCGCTGTACAGCTCCGTATTTGTGTTATTTATTTCATTCAGTCTCATCTTTATCAAGGCTGCCAACCATTCTGTATGTGTGATGTCTCTGTATATTACTGTCTCTGGCTGACATGGTCTCTCTGCTGTGACAGGACATTCATATTGAGGCTCTGCTGATCCGGGCCTGTCAGCCTGTCATCCAGTCTCACTGCCATGTAAGTTCCAACAAACAGCTTCAGCTCTCTCACTCTGCCTGACCTCAGAACAGCTTCAGAACTCAGCTCTCTCACTCTGCCTGACCTCAGAACAGCTTCTCCTCTTTTGGCAAGTCTAAAAACAAGTTATCCCAACAGGGGATGTGATGGAGTGTCTGGTTCAGAACAAACACATCTCTCTCCGCTCTCTAGGATGTATCTGATAACCAGGTGGAAACAGGGGATGTGATGGAGTGTCTGGTTCAGAACAAACACATCTCTCTCCTCTCTCTCTCCTCCCTCCAGGATGTATCTGATAACCAGGTGGAAACAGGGGATGTGATGGAGTGTCTGGTTCAGAACAAACACATCTCTCTCCTCCCTCCAGGATGTATCTGATAACCAGGTGGAAACAGGGGATGTGATGTAGTGTCTGGTTCAGAACAAACACATCTCCCTCCTCTCTCTCTCTCCTCCCTCCAGGATGTATCTGATAACCAGGTGGATACAGGGGATGTGATGGAGTGTCTGGTTCAGAACAAACACATCTCTCTCCTCTCTCTCTCCTTCCTCCAGGATGTATCTGATAATCAGGTGGATACAGGGGATGTGATGGAGTGTCTGGTTCAGAACAAACACATCTCTCTCCTCTCTCTCTCCTCCCTCCAGGATGTATCTGATAACCAGGTGGATACAGGGGATGTGATGGAGTGTCTGGTTCAGAACAAACACCAGAAGGAGATGAACAGCAAGTGTACCGTGGGAGTGACACACTTCCAGCTGGTGGGTCACTGTCGCTATGACAACACGCACACTGACTCATGTACGCATGTACACACAGCTGGCGGGTCGCTGTCGCTATGACAACACGGACCAAGAAGCTGTTGACCTCACTATGACCCCCCCGACTGAACTGAACGCCCTGACTCACACACTCACTATCTCTCTGAATGATCCACATAATCTCACACACACCACACACTCACTATCTCTCTGAATAATCCACATAATCTCACACACACCACACACTCACTATCTCTCTGAATAATCCACATAATCTCACACACACCACACACTCACTATCTCTCTGAATAATCCACATAATCCCACACACTCACTATCTCTCTGAATGATCCACATAATCTCACACACACCACACACTCACTATCTCTCTGAATAATCCACATAATCTCACACACACCACACACAC